>NC_043001.1:49084449-49179449 GCF_006345805.1 Octopus sinensis | reverse complement strand
TTCTCACATAATCTTTCTATTCATCTAAAATATCCCCTTTTAAATAGCTTTCGCTTTCATTTTATCATTCTACTTTCTACATCATCCCCTCTGTTTCTCGCTTTCTGTCCTACCACTCTCTCTTTCTCTCTCTCTCTCTGTATATATATATACCAAAGGTTTTAGCTTTATGGCGTATCGTCAGACCCCCAAAAACCTGTTGGTCCACGAGATCTTAAAAATATGGAGGGGGCAAGGGAAACCTAATGTAATCCCATAAACCGGCCTTCCCTATTTTTAATATTTACTGCCCCTAAGGGTGCTTCTACTTTCGGATTTATGTTTTCTACAAACAATACATATATTAGCATCGCATAGCCGGCCGTGCCGCACGGACGCGATGTGATTTTATTATTATTATTATTATTATTATTATTATTATTATTATTTAAAATAGTTTGATTTAGCCCGATACATGTAAAATTCTAAGGTGGCGAGCTGGCAAAACTGTTAGCACGCCGAGCAAAATGCATAGCGGCATTTCGTTCGGAGTTCAAATTCCACTGACACAGCATCGGCCAAGGTGTATGCCTATATATATATATATATATATATATATATATATATACTGCACCAGCTAAGGTGTTGAACCCATTACTACATTTACATTCTCTAAATATCATCTGTTGGGATAGATATATATATACGTAAACATTCAATCTGTAAACATACTGTGTACAAAACCTAAATACGACACTACTTTTCACACATCTTGAACAGTTTTCTGTCTCTTATGCATGCTAAGCAAGCTTTCCCTCCCCAATTCCTCTGTCTTCTCCGTAACTGTTGCGATGTATAAATGAAATAACCTCTTTTGTCTGGATCCAAACATCGTGTCGCAGTCTTAGTTTGAAGGGATTGGCACCAAATCATGTGATAATGTTACTTCAGATAGATTCTGGCGCTTGTATTCTTGGTGTGTGTGAGAATTATCTCTCATTTACGTAATGCAATGAATCTGGGACTATGCCGTGGTCTTTTAGTCTTTTAATATCTCAGTGGTTTTTCGGATCTTAGAAGTTTCTATGTTATCGTTCGACTTGCTAGAAATGGCAGCCAAATTACTAGATTTTGCCCTACCGTATTGCAAAATAAAAAAAAAAAGTAATCCTAGGTACCCTGAACCTAGAAAATAATAATAATAATAATAATAATAATAATAATAATAATAAAGGCAGAATATCCACTGTTGAAATGCCGTCCATCGTAAGAATTCCCGGCGAACGTCAGCGATAAGTGGTCCACATAAGTTGGAATTTCTCTGTTTTGACTGAGATTTTTCATATTTTTTTGTCTCACGGTACTCTTGGAAATAATCTGGAACACCTTTTTAACAAAAAAAAAATTTCGAAAATTTTTTTAAAACACCCCTCCCCTGGTCCACCTATCGCTGACGTCCGCCGTTTTTCGATTAATAGCATAAATTCATTTATACTACTAGCAAATATTTTTTTGAAAATTGATTTTTCTCAACTCTGAACCTTACTGGTCATTGGATATGCTAGAAACAACAGCCAAATCTCCCTTTAATCACAAACCTTTTCGGATGAAAATATAATCCCCCGCTCCAATCCCACCCCAAAAAGGCCTCTCATATAGTCTTAAGTGCATAGTGCCACCAAAATAGGTCGTGAGGGAGGACGATGGGAAGGAAGGAAAATATTTTCCGTTCCGAAAAATTTTTTTCTTTTTGTTAAGAAGATGTTCCAGATCATTTATTTCCAAGAACACCCCGAAGAAAAGAATTCTGAAAAATCCCCGTCAAAACGGAGAAATTCCAACTTATGTGGGCCACCTACTGTTGACGTCCACCCCAAAGCTAAACAACATGAAGTTATATAACGCGGCCTCTGCTCAGCTTGACCACAGTCCGAGAATTTCAATTAACTGAGATTAGCCATACATTTTGTAGGTAAGACCCTCCACTAGAGACGTTTATATTTTTAAAAAAAGAAAGGAAGGGAGGTAAATCTAATGCGATCTGATTGAATTTTTGGAACATACAGAAAATCTTCCAATATCTATGTGTGAGTGTCATTGTGTCTGTGTTTGTTCCCCCGTCATCGCTTGGCTATCGGTATTGGTTTGTTTACATCCTTGTAACAGTTTGGCAAAAAGCCCAATAGAATATGCACCAGGTTTGAAAAAAGAATTACTGAAGTCAATTCATTTGGTTAAAAATTCTTCAAGGCAGTGCCTCAGCATGGCCACGATCAAATGACTGAAGCAAGTACAAATAAAAGATATATATGTAAATATATAAATATATAACCCGAGACCATAACCCATGGCCTCGGTCCACTTATGCATACCTTTCCTTCTTGGGACACAAAACTCTATTTGTGAAGACCTGTTGAGGCAAGTGAAAATCAAAATCAAAATCAAAAATCAAAATCGATCAACATCAATAGAAATTGTAGCTGTGATACCAGTGCCGGTGGCACATAAGAGAACCATCTGAACGTGGTCGTTGCCAGCGCCGCCCTGACTGGCTTCCATGCCAGTGGCACGTAAAAAAGCACTATCCGCTCGTGGTTGTTTGCCAGCCTCGTCTGGCACCTATGCCGGTGGCACGTAAAAAGCACCCACTACACTCATGGAGTGGTTGGTATTAGGAAGGGCATCCAGCCATAGAAACATTGCCAGATCAGACTGGGCCTGGTGCAGCCTTCTGGCTTCCCAGACCCCAGTTGCACCGTTCAACCCATGCCAGTATGGAAAGCGGACGCTAAACGATGATGATGATGATATAAAATAGTTTATAGACATACATGTGTGGTTGTGTGGTTAGAAGTTTGTTTCCCAACCACATGGTTTCGGGTTCAGTCCCCTTGTGGGGCACTTTGGGCAAGTGTCTTCCACCCCATGCCAAGCAAAGCCTTGTGAGTGGATTTGGTTGACAGAAACTTAAAGAAGCCTGTTGTGTGTGTGTGTGTGTGTGCACATCCATGCATGCGTGCATGTGTGCTTGCATTTACAAAGAGAGGGAATATAGCAATACCAGTTATTGATGCAACAGGATGGGCAAGGGAAAAATAACTGTAGGTATTTCTTCTGCATACTAAATACAAATATTAGACTAATTCCACTATTATGGTACATTTGGTGTACCTTCTAAAACTTTTAGCTAATTGATCTTATTAAAATAATCTCCCTTGCTTTTTCCCCTTTTTTTTTCTTTCAGATTTTAAGCACTTTTAGAGGGATTTATAGCCTACTAATATCATAACGCTGCCCTTATATAAAATATTGTGACAGGAAACTGTGAAATTGTTGCCAATATCAAATGACAGACTATGATGGGGAAGATTATGTTGTTTTTAGGTTTTAAACTTCTTTAGAGGGAGCTTTTATCCATTAATTACATGAATCATCTTAGTTAATCAATTTTTTTTTTCAATTCATTCACTACATTATGTTTGTGAGACCTTAGCGTATTTTATTTATCCTATTTGTGAGTGTTTGTGTGTGTATCTCTATGTGTGTGTGTAGTATGTATATATATATGTGTATATATATGTATATATATATATATATGTATATGTATATATATATGTATATATATATATGTATATGTATATATATATGTATATATATATGTATATATATATATATGTATATATATATATGTATATATATATATATGTATATATATATGTATGTATGTATATATATGTATGTATGTATATGTATGTATATATATGTATGTATGTATATATATGTATGTATGTATATGTATGTATGTATATGTATGTATATATATGTATGTATGTATATGTATGTATGTATATGTATGTATGTATATGTATGTATGTATATATATATATGAATATATATGTGTATATATATATACATATATATATATATATATATATATATATTGCGGAGGATAACGGTCGGAGGATCACAGTTTCGATTCCCAGACCGGGCGTTGTGTGTGTTTATTGAGCGAAAACACCTAAAAGCTCCACGAGGCTCCAGCAGGGGGTGGTGGAGACCCCGGTTGTACTCTCTCACTCCAACTTTCTCTCACTCTCTCTTCCTATTTCTTGAGTAACGCTCCGATGGACTGGCATCCCGTCCAGCTGGGGGTGAACACATACGCCACAGAAACCAGGAAACCGGGCCCATGAGCCTGGCTAGGCTTGAAAAGGGCCACATTTATCGTTATATATATATAAGCTACTTTCAAGTGTTGAGCCACACGGGGGCAATGACGAATGACCAAGACCTTTGACATTATGTCGTGCTTGAGAAGAAGACCCATCAAGCCAAGTAAAATCACAGTCGTGGCAGATACTGGTGTCACACAAGTGGAACCCATTCAAGTGGCATGTAAATGCACCCATTACACTTTTGTAGTGGTTAGTGTTAAGAAGGGCATCCAGCCATAGAAACCATGCCAAATCAGATAGGAGTCTGGTACAGCCTTCCAGTTTGCCAGCCCTGGTCAAACTTTCCAACCCATACCAGCATGGACAATTAGTGTTAAAGGATGATGATGATGATATATATATATCATCATCATCATCATCGTTTAGTGTCCGCTTTCCATGCTGGCATGGGTTGGACGGTGCAACTGGAGTCTGGGAAGCCAGGAGGCTGCACCAGGCCCAGTCTGTTTCTACGGCTGGATGCCCTTCCTAATGCCAACCACTCCATGAATGTAGTGGGTGCTTTTTACGTGCCACCGGCACAGGTGCCAGACGAGGCTAGCAAACGGCCACAATCGGATGGTGTTTTCTACGTGCCACTGGCACGGCGGCCAGACGAGGCTGGCAATGGCCACAATCAGATGGTGCTTTTTACATGCCACCGGCACGGAAGCCAGTCGGGGTGGCGCTGGCAACGGCCACGTTCAGATGATTCTCTTATGTGCCACCAGCACTGGTATCACAGCTACAATTTCCATTGATGTTGATCGATTTTGGTTTGATTTTCACTTGCCTCAACAGGTCTTCACAAGTAGAGTTTTGTGTCCCAAGAAGGAAAGGTATACATAAGTGGACTGAGGCCATGGATTATGGTCTCACTTGTCCTGCCGGGTCTTCTCACACACAGCATATATATATATATATATATATATATAAATGTATGTATGTATATGTATGCAACTGTTAGTGTTATATAAGTTATTGCCCTGCCTTGCCCCATCACCCCCAGGAAATTGATATCATCTGACAACTAATCTCACTCACATGTCAGTGACTAGCAGCAGCTAATCAAATATGGTTGCTGTTACTACTACTACTACCACTATTACAACCATCAACACCACCAATCCCACCTACCCCGTGGCCTGTATCCACAGAGAGAACCTCAGTAAAAGCTATCACTGTAGAACTCTTACATTGTGGAAAGACAGAAATAACTTGTGCCTTACTGTGTTTAGCTTCTGCCTTTATGTGCTGAGTTCAAATCTTGATGCAGTCAGCTCCTTCTTTAGCTTTGACTCCCCTTCTGTGATGATTGACTGCAGCAGCCCTCACATAAACTTCTTCATGCAGTCATACATTGAAGTTGATTCCTAAATCACACATTAGGATTCATTCATTTAAATGTACCCTCATCATCCCTCATCATCATCATCATCATCACAATCATCATTATTAATATTCGTTTTTCATGCTTGTATGGGTTGGACAGTTTGACAAGATCCTTCGAGTCACAGGGCTACATTACACACCAGTGTCAGCTTTGGCATGGTTTCTATGGCTGGATGTCCTTCTTAACACCAACCACTTTACGCAGAGTACTGGATGCTCTTATTGTACTACTGGAACTGGTAAGGTTACCATCCAAGTAACTTCAAGATAGAAAAAGAACAGGGAAAAAAATGAAGCCCTCCCCCCACCCCTGCCACCATGAAACTATAAATGTGGGGAGCACCACCTTGAAGGATTTAGTCAAGCAAATCAACTATTGTACTTATTTTTCGCTCTTTCTAGGCTTGATACTTATTATATCCGTTTCTTTTCATCAAACTACTAGGTTACAGGGATGTAAGCAATATTGATGTAAGCAACACTATTTATGGTAGTGTAAAGTATTAAAAGTACATCACAAAGATGTTATAGTGAATGATTAGCATTACTAACACAGTTATGCATGTGTACCCGTAACTTCCTTAACAATGTACTTGTTATTCTTGGCAATGTCAGTGGATAGGTCTCTTGACTCTCAGAAAGATGATATTTACAAACAGTGGTCAGTGGTACTTTATTTGTTTCTTCTGGTCAACCTTATAGAAGATTTTTTGTGATACTGGCCTGGAATGTATCTAGGACCTCGAAAAGTGATGTTGGACCAAGGAGTGTAGCAAGAGGACTTTGTTGCCAAAGCCTGGGTTGCAACCCGACCATAATGATAATAATAATAATAATAATTATTGTGATGATGGTATTTTGAAGGGGTTTTCTGGTGGTGTTTTTTTTGTTGTTGTTGAGTAGCCCTATTCTCCAAGAAAACAAATGGAACAGATGTTCTAGTCAAATGGTGGTGAGGGACAAACACAAAGACACATACACTTATATATATGTGTATATATGTGGATCAAAGCAGTTTGATTCAAATTTCTTGGTACCTAAAATTTCAAAGTGTGGTGCGTATCCTCAGCCTTTGGAAATTTGAATCAGACTGTTTTGATCCATAAATGTAACTCCCAATAAATGTATTGAGTGCCCTTTCATTTGTCCACTCATATGTATGTATGTATGTATATGTGTGTGTGTGTGTGTATATACTCTTTTACTTGTTTCAGTCATGTGACTGTAGCCATGCTGGAGCACCGCCTTTAGTCGAGCAAATCGACCCCAGGACTTATTCTTTGTAAGCCTAGTACTTATTTTATCGGTCTCTTTTTGCTGAACCGCTAAGTTACAGGGACGTATACACACCAGCATCGGTTGTCAAGCGATGTTGGGGGGGGGGGGGGACAAACACACAAACACGCACATACACATATATATATATATATACATATATACGACGGGCTTCTTTCAGTTTCCGTCTACCAAATCCACTCACAAGGCTTTGGTCGGCCCGAGGCTATAGTAGAAGACACTTACCCAAGGTGCCACGCAGTGGGACTGAACCCGGAACCATGTGGTTTGTAAGCAAGCTACTTACCACACAGCCACTCCTGATATATATATATGTATATATATATATATCACGTGATATTATATATATATATATATATCACGTGATATATATATATATATATATATAACAAGCTTCTTTAAATTTCTATCTATCAAATTCACTCACAAGGCTTTGGTCAGCAGAGAGCAATAATAGAAGACACTTCTTAATGTGTCATGTAGATACACATACATATTTACACTTGGAAAGGTAGATAGCTAGATAGATCATGCTTAATCTTGCCAGCAGATTAGGTGCTTTTCTAAGAAACTAATCAGACTTAGAAATGTCTGTTGGTTTACAGACCAGATCCAGTTTCATCTTGCATTTTCTGTATATTTTCCAAAAATTCCACTAAATCTCACTGGAGTTATTTGCCTTGTTTTTTGTTGGTTTTTTTTTTTTCAGAATTTAAATACTTATTGTATTTAAATGTGTGTTTGCATATTTTATTTTGTTTGTTTTAGTCATTTGACTGTGGCCATGGTGGAGCACTGCCTTTAGTCGATCAAATCGACCCCAGGATTTATTCTTTGTAAGCCTAGTACTTATTCTGTCAGTGTCTTTTGCCAAACTGCTAAGTTATGTGGACGTAAATACACCAGCATCGGTTGTCAAGCGATGTTGGGGGGATAAACACACACATACATACATGTAAATAAAAAAATATATATATATTTATATATATATATATATATTTATATATATATATATACGACTGGCTTCTTTCAGTTTCCGTCTACCAAATCCACTAACAAGGCTTTAGTTGGCCCATGGCTATAGTAGAAGACACTTGCCCAAGGTGCCACACAGTGGGACTGAACCCAGAACCATGTGGTTGGTAAGCAAGATACTTACTGTACAGCCGTTCCTATGCCTTTAATCTTTAATCTTTTCTTTTACTTGTTTCAATTATTAGACTGCGGCCATGCTGGGGCACTGCCTTGAAGGTTTTTAGTCAAATTAATCAACTCCAGTACAGTTTTTTTTAAGCCTAGTACTTATTCTATTGATCTCTCTTGCGGAACTGCTAAGTTACAGGGACGTAAATACACCAACTCCAGTTGTCAACCAGTGGTTTGGAGACAAACACACACACACACAGTTCAAATTTACAGCAAACTAGAGATGTAAAAAGGTCTCAATCGTGGATAGCTGAAAGAGAGGGTTTACGTCAACAAACCGGAAGCTCTGGTGCAACTGAAGGAGAATATCAATAAAGAAATCAGAGAAGTGGTGTCTGAAACTCTTGAGGGTGTTATGGTGCAAGTTTTAGAAAGAGCATGGGCACGTGAAGCCAAAATGGCTGCCATTTTTCATATGTGATGTAGTGGCATTGCAAAATTTGACTTGTGTATATTAATTTCCATAATGTCCTTTACATTGTATCAAAATTTCATGCATTAATTTGTAAAGTTAAGGAAGCTGTTAAAAACTGAATCCCATCAGTGACTTTTGGGACACCCTGTATATGTGTATTTATATATATATATATATCATCATCATCATCATTTAATGCCTATTATCCATGCTGGCATGGGTTGGACAGTTTGACCGGGCTGCCATGCTGGAAGGCTGCACCAGACTCCAGTCTGCTTTGGCATGGTTTTCTACAGCTGGATGCCCTTCCTAATGCCAACTACTCCGAGAGTGTAACATGTACATATATGTGTGTGATAGTGTGTGTGCGTATGTATACACAGACTCATGCAGAAACATACTTATGCATATATAGTGACCTTCTCCACTGATTAATGTATATTTCATGCTCTCTGTTTGCAGATATTTTTAATCTGTGTTTGTTTTGATTAACATTACAATCTACTATTGTAAAGATAAATAATAATTCGGTCAAGGTCATCTACTGTGAACCATTTTTAGAGCAATTAAATTAATGAAAGTTCATGTCCAAAGTTTCCTTGATGTTTACATTAGTTCTGGCCAATCACACTCTACTTCTGTTCCTCACTTGTTCTTGTCTGAACCACTTCTTTCCCACTACTTCCAAGAATTAACACTTATTCAATGGTTTCAATTTTTATTATATTTTTGTTAAGACTTTAAAAATCTGATATTAGGAGGGCAAACCTCTTGAAAATTGCGATTGTTTATGACGTAGGTGATCCAGAATACTTGGAGGTGCGAGTTTACTAAGGAAATTAAGATATGGCTATATTGTTAAGAGTTTAAGTATTAGAATTTGGTTGGTTATATCTGTCTGGGACAACAGAGGCTAGGAAAAATAAGGTGGTTCTACACTGTTCCAAACCCTTGAACTTTTGAACCAGGGTCCTATAACTTCACCATAATCATCATCATCGTTGCCATCATTACCATCACCATCATCATCATTATTATTATTTAATGTCCACTTTTTGTATGCTTGCATGGTTCAGACAGAATTTTTTAATTTTGCCGTGTGCCAAAATTTGAAACCAACATTGAGATAGCTTTAAACTTGTCCAACACTGTGACAAAGAAAGGTAGGAGTGGCTGTGTGGTAAGTAGCCTGCTTACAAACCACATGGTTCCGGGTTCAGTCCGACTGCATGGCACCTTGGGCAAGTGTCTTCTACTATAGCCTCGGGCCGACCAAAGCCTTGTGAGTGGATTTGGTAGACGGAAATTGAAAGAAGCCCGTTGTATATATGTTTATATGTATATATATATATATATATATGTGTGTGTGTGTGTGTGTGTGTGTGTGTATGTATGTGTCTGCATATGTTTGTGTAGCTGTGTTTATGTCCCCGTAACTTAGCAGTTCAGCAAAAGAGACCGATAAAGTACTAGGCTTACAAAGAATAAGTCCTGGGGTCAATTTGCTCGAATAAAGGCGGTGCTCTAGCATAGCCACAGTCAAATGACTTAAACACATAAAAGAATAAAAGAGTAAAGATAAGAAACTTATTCTGTCTGCTTTTTAATAAAGAGTAGGGAAAGGTTAAAAAAATTGACTAATATCTGTGTGTAGTGGTGGACTAATATTTATCAGTTTTAGTATCACTGTTGCAATGTTATAATAATATTTAATTGACACTTGGATGTTTCCTAAACCTGTCTGTGTTGTTTCTCTCTGCTCCAATAATTACCACCACAACTATCACTAGAAAGTAATTATAGGGTTTAGATACTACTACTACTACTACTGGCCACCATCACTACTACTATCACTAATCCCTAATCATCTCTGCTTTTGTATGTTGTGACAAAGGTTAAATACTTTAATTCTCTGTTTTGCTGACGGGAATAATGGAAGTCAAGTGCTAGTGTGGATATATGTGTATGACTATATAATTATATATGTGTAACTATGCAATTATGTGTATGTATGTCTGTGACTAATAAATTATGTGTATGTGTGTGTGTGATTATTTCATTATGTGTATGTGTATTAGTGGTGGAGACTAAGTATGTTGTGTATGTGTGTAGGTGTGTGTAAATAGACAAGCCTATATACATGTCTTAAAACTCCTTATGTAACACACTTTTTTTTTCTACTGCAATCAAGTTTAAAAATAGGAATATCTCAGGTTTTGACTGCTAAGTTTTTCTCCCACCTATTTTTATTGATAAGAATTATAAAGTGATACAGCTTCATTTTGAGATAATTTTTATTGTATATTGGTACAGTTTATACTCTTTTACTTGTTTCAGTCATTTGACTGCAGCCATGCTGGAGCACTGCCTTTAGTCGAGCAAATCGACCCCAGGACTTATTCTTTGTAAGCCTAGTACTTATTCTATCAGTCTCTTTTGCTGAACCGCTAAGTTACGGTTGACATAAACACACCAGCATTGGTTGTCAAGTGATGTTGGGGGACAAACACAAACACACACACACATACATACATATATATATATATATACAACCGGCTTCTTTCAGTTTCCGTCAACCAAATCCACTCACAAGGCTTTGGTCAGCCCAAGGCTATAGCAGAAGACATATATTGGGTTATGAAATATGTTTGTCTGTGCGGGTGTGGAGAGAGAGAGAGAGAAAGAAAGGGACAAGTAGGTGATTCTGTAAAATTATGTGTGTATTTACGCATACAATCATATGACAATCATATGACAATGGTGTTTCCATTGTTTGTTTTTGTATAAATAAGCTTAAACATACACATACTGTTGCACACACATACATGCACTCACGTGCACACACACGTGCACACTCACTTTTATATGCTGTCTACACACACCTCATATTCTTCCCTTTTTACATACACATACACTCACTCATTGTCTCCCCCTTATTCTTCCCCCCCACTCTCTCACTGAATAAGTGCAGCAAGATCAAAGATCAGAGATCAGAGCAACCAAAATGATTTTGCAATCTGAAAACTTCACACTGAAGCCCAATTATAAACAATTGTTGGTAAGTAGCTTGCTAACCAACTTCATGGTTCCGGGTTCAGTCCCACTGCGTGGCATCTTGGGCAAGTTTCTTCTGCTATAGCCCCGGGCTGACCAATGCCTTGTGAGTGGATTTGGTAGACGGAAACTGAAAGAAGCCTGTCGTATATATATGTATGTATGTATGTATATATATCTATCTATCTATATCTATATATATATATATATATATATTGTGTGTGTGTCTGTGTATGTGTTTGTCCCGCCATCTCTGCTTGACAACCAGTGATGGTGTGTTTACATCCCCATAACTTAGCAGTTCAGCAAAAGAGACTGATAGAATAAGTACTAAATTTTAAAAAAGTCCTGGGGTCAATTTATTCAACTAAAACATTTCAAGGTGGTGCTCCAGCATGGCCGCAATCAGTCAGACTGAAGCAAGTACTAGAATAAAAGAATATATACATTCTTACAAATATTCAAGGGGATGCTGAAAAGATTCTGGCTTTCAGTAAAAGAAAACGCAGGTGGATCAGTTAATTATGATTTTATTTAACATATTCCCTTCTCAGATTCACACACATGTTGCAGCAGTCCTTCAGTTTTTCAAAGCCCTGTAAAAAAACTCAGAAGGTTAGGCCTCCAACAGGCCTTTTGCAATATCCTTAAAACCAGGAACTTTTCAGCACCCCCTTGTATAATGAATATATGTCTTCCAGTGAGGAAAGCTCAGATGATATAACTTTATGCATGTCTAAATCACATATAAAATCAGTTAGTATTATATACCCTCCAATATTTTTCTATAATTTCCTAGTCATTATGAGAATGCAAAAATTCACTACATTTCAGAGTTTTCTAATTTCGAAGTATGACTGTCTTAAAAAAAAACTAAGCAGTCCATATTATATAATATGGAATATTTTCAAATGTAAATTTTAAAATCCTATTTTTTTATACATACCTGCAAAAAAGGTAAGTGAAAGAGAAAGGGCTAAGCATAGCATATCATAAAGCAAACCAGGAATAAATGTGAACTGAAAAAAAAAAAAAGAAATAAGTGACTTTTTTTATTTAAAATGTTGTTCTAATTATTTTGCTAAGTATGGGAGACAACTACGGACTTGTTTCAGCCTTATTCTTACCTCTTCACTGAAGCATAGGCCTGGACAGAACTTTCTGAAGTAGTAATGAAAAAAAGACAGTAAATAAATGTATAAGATTATACATATAAGATCAGAATAAAGCTAGAACATATCCAGAATTATCTGCTATACTTTAGAGAATACTGAAAATAAAGTTAACCATTGATTAATATGGTCTTTTGTTGGCAAATTGATTGAGTTGTTAGAGTGTTGGTTAGAATGGTATGTATTTGTTCTGGCTTTCTGTGCTACGAGTTCAAATCCTGCCACGGTCAACTTTAGTACTGGAGCTGGTTCTTCTTTCTATTCTTTCTTTCTATCAGTTTGTTTCTTTTTTTCTAGAAGAAACCAGCTGTGATAAAATCTGGAGAAGGGCGAGATCTGTTATACTTTAAAATATCCGAAACCCTCTGCATGTCATGATCTTATGACCTCACGATTCCTTCAGAAGGCTCAGACTCAAAGCAAAGCAGTAACAGCATTTTGTTTTGCTTTGCACTTTACACCACCTATTTCTCGTTTTTTATTTTAATGCACCATTTATTACACGTGTTAACACTAACTAAACAATTATTGTTTCTTGTAGATGGCATCTCTGAATAATTCAGTTTGTGAACATACAAAGTTTATTTATGTTCTACCCTGCCACTTCTGATATTAAGCACATAGTTATCAGTGTAATTGATATAAACAAAGTACTAAAAAATGTGTTTGGGTGTATGTATGGGGCATTACATTGTTAGTAATTAATGTATCAGAAATTTGTGGTGTTGGTAATTGATGTATCTGAGATTTGTAGTGTTGTGGTTCATAGATAATTAGTTTTGTTCGTTTTCTTTTTTTCATTATTAGTCATATGTTGACTAAACTATTACTTTAACAATAACCTAGATTAGAAAAAGGCACAAATAAAATAAACAGGTTTTCACATATAAATCATGCCAGCTTGAAACCCATGCTAACAGAAGCTAAAGTAAAGAAAACAAAGATAAGGATAATTAAACAATCATACACACGTGCATGCACATACATAAGGGATTTTTATTCAGATAGGTGGTTAATTGCAATATCAGAGATCTTTCAATCACTGTTTTCCTCTACTGTAGCCATGGGTTTTTGACTTAGCTTCTGGTGGGCAGTGTGCACATGCTACTGACGAAGCCCAGTATGGTTGAAATGCACGTCTAACATTTTTCACTGCCACCATTAAATGATGAGTTTTGTCTGCTGCTGATTGATATATTTGTGTTTTTAAACACAGTATGTTCCTAAGGGCTATGATCTCTGCATAAACACCACGATAAATTCACTTTTTCATGATGTATTTGTATTATGACACAAAGTCTTGTGAAAGGATTTGAAAGATGAAAACTGAAAGAAGCCCATCATATATGTATTCAAATAAATAAATAATATATATATATATATATATATATATATATAATGTATATATACACAAGGGGTGTTGAAAAGTATATACAACAGTCCTCTTTCAGTTTACATCTAACAAATTCACTCACAAAGCTTTTGTAGAAGACACTTGTCCAGGGTGCCATGCAGTGTGGATAAATCCAGAATCATGTGATTGGGAAGCAAACTTCTTACCATACAGCTAAGTCTGCACCTAAATTAGCATTTTCATGCCAGGAATTGAACCCAGGCCACCTGGTTGAAAGCCAGGACTCTTAACCACTATATTTGTGATTGTTGAAAAAGCACTTAGTCATTTTTCTTGAGTATACTAGAAAGAGTGAAGGCATATGGTCTAGTGTTAGTCTGTATGTTTCACTCTTGGACTGGGCCGTGTGTTGTATCCTTGAGCATGACATTTCATTTCATATTCTTCCTGTCCACTCAACTGAAAGTGAGAACCAATGGGGGCTGGAGGAGAGGCTGCTAACCCTGTGATGGACTGGTATTCTATCCAGATGGATAAGTTTGGCTTCATGAGCCTGTAGGCTTGTAGCAATCTTTTATTTATATTCAGGAGAGTAATGTAAAAAGGGAACACACTAACTTACCTACCCACTCACTTGTTTTGTCTTACCACATAAGTTTTAGATAACATTCTAATGCTCTGTACATTATATATATTAACATTAAGTAGCATATTGCATATTTAGTGAAGGTGATGAAGGCATGTCTAATACAAGCAAGAGTTGTGCAGTGATGTGGACGGTGGTGGTGGCTTACGGCAGCAGTGAAAGGGATATGCAAAAGTCAACCTCAGTTGGGTTTTGAACTCTGAGCACAGGAGCCAATACTGTTAGGGCTTCTACTTAACACTCTAATACTTAGTGAATTTACTATCTTACTACTACTACTACTAGTTGTTCAGTATTAATTATACCTACACTATTTGTCTTTCTATTTCTGTAGAAACACCACAGCTGAAGATGTTCAGAATATCTGTTCCTCTGCTCTCATCAGCTTTAGTATTCCTGAAAGACATGGACAGTGTATGAAACTGCTTCGCCAGCTTTTTCTGGTTCTGCAAAACTACAACGGCAAACTATGGTAAGTTGTGTTTTTTCATTCATTCATTCATCTGTAGCCTTTTGATGTTGTTGTTATTGTTGTTTAGTCCCAAGGATAATTCTGATTGAGCAGACCTAGACAACATTGCCAGGCACCAATGAGTTAGGCTCTATGTGGTATTACTTGCCCTGCTAAATATAGCAATACAAAATCTACCTCAAATTAAACTTTACTGCTTTTGCAATGAGAAGAGATAATATTGCTAGAATACTATGACTGAAAATATATATATATGACAGGCTTCTTTCAGTTTCTATTTACCAAATTTGGTTACAAGGCTTTGGTCAGCTCGAAGCGAAAGGAGAAGATACTTGCCCAAGGTACCACGTAGTGATCTATATAAAGGTATATATCTAAATACATACACATTTATTTATGTGTGAGTGTCTGTGTATCTATTTATCTATCTTTCTATCTATCTATCTATCTTTCTATCTATCTATCTATATATATATATATATATATATATATATATACACACACACACACACAGGCATACCTCACCCTATGTCGTTAATTGGTTCCAGGAGACACACTTTAAGTCAGAAAACAACTTAAGTCCAATTAACTGGTCTTTAGGCGAGGCCGAATTTACTAAACTGATAATAACCATTCCCATTTTTATACTTTATTTATGAATGCATTTTCAATAATACATGGTTAATAAAAACCATGTGTGCTAAAATCTTTTCCTTGTTATGTACAATCATTGATAGTTATCCGACTCATCCCCAAAGATCGTGCAATTGCTACCACTTTTCCACCTTTTTCAAGGCATTTTATCATAGCCAGTTTATCTTCCAGCGTTATAGCATGACGCTTAGCACTTTTACTATGAATTTTCTTAGGAGCCATGGGGGCAAAAAATAAAGTCACAAATGAATGAGAATGAGAAAGTAGCTGATAAACAGACGTAAGCATATCTGAATTCAAAACAACCGCAGGAATCAGAAGTGGCAGGAACGCCTAACCATAGATATTGGAACAACAGTGCAATATGAGCTCTGAAAGACTGATAAATAAGACAACACAGCTGATTTCATGATTTTGTTTACTAAGCTACACTACTTTATGGTGTGTATCTTAACATTTACTGTATGTATTTTAATATGATTTTATATGCTTTTATTCTTATATATTGTACAGTAACATGATTTTATGTGCTTTTAACAGTTTTCTTGTGATTTTACGATTCCAATATTTGTGATAGACAAACGTAAAGTCAAGTAAAATGACTTGACTTGATTTTTATTTTCCCATATATTATCTTTGAAAACCGATGTATAATCGAGAATGACTTAAGCCGAGGTATGGCTGTATTCATTTTTGGGGGTTACCATTTCATGGGAACATGATCAGGACACTTAGACAGGGCAAGGTTTAAAAGTCAATAAGTTATATTTATAACCATGAGTTGAACACAATATATATTCTATTTCATTCAAGGACTCCTTAGCAAATGAAGAGCACTTCAGCAAAACAGAATGTCATTTTGCTGATCCCATTGTTAGAGATAAAGCACACACACACACACATAGATAGACACATACATAAGTACCTACATACATACATACGTACCTACATACATATGTATGTACATACGTACTTGCATACATATGTACATACATACATGCATAAAAACAAACTAATTAATTTTGCACAACAGGATCTGTTTTTAGATACTCTGAAATTAAATGTAGGTATACCTGCAAATTTTAAAATTTCAAACACAAGTTTTAAAATATCAAACACAAACCAGGACTCACTTGAAATGGTTGGTTTCATTTGCATAACCATGTATTTGTTGGTAGTGAAGTTCATTATGCACAACATGGCATTTACTAGGTGATCTGACATTTCATATATATATATATATGTCTGTATGTGTCCCTGTAACTTAGTAGTTTGGCAAAAGAGACTGATAGAATAGGTACCAGGCTTTAAATGATAATGAAAAAAATGCTTGGGGTTAATTTGTTCAACTAAAACCCTTCACCCTGGTGCCCAAAATTGCCACAGTCAAATGACTGAAACAATTAAAAGATAGAAGATATATATAATATGTAGGCATGGCTATCTAGTTAAGAAGTTTACTTCCCAAGTACATGGTTTTGAGTTCAATTCCTCTGCATGGCATCCTAGTAGTCTTAGGTTGATCAAAGCTTAACAAGTAGATTTCATAGGTAGAAACTAGAAGAAGCCTGTCATGTATATATATATATATATAATATATATATATAAAACTGAGAATGTGTGTCTGTCTGTCTGTCTGTGTGTTTCCCTAAAATTTGAGAACTACACAACCAATTTCATTCAAATTTTACACATGCCTTACTTAAGGCCCGGGAGTGTTATCGGCAAAAAAAAATCTGAACTTTACAACGAGGTGTTATAATCTCAACAGCCAGGAGGTATATACATGATCCCCTTTTTTTAACAAACTTCATGTACTTTCATGTATTTATATTAATATACATATATGTGTGTGTGTATCCATATATATATAACAGAAAAGTCTAATTCTTCAATTGAATGTAACTGGGCAACGCCAGGTATCTCTGCTAGTATATATATATATATATATTGACATCTAAGAATAAGATCCAGGGATCCAAATGCTGGAAGTTTGTAAGCTTCAAATAGTCCATGGCAGGAATAGAAAACAAAAAGTAGACAGTATACAATCAGGAATAATACAATTTATTGGCATTGAAGGTTGCACACTTTATCCCATATTGAAGTTACAAGGAAATTCAAGAAGCTGAAAATTCCTGTATTAGGGTTTGGAGCGGGTAAAATTTGGGCTACATATGTTTCTTAGTTAGCCAATCCTCTGATGTAGTAATATTTACTTAATGAGGGGTACTCAGCTAAGCTATTCATCCTCAGTTTGATGAATAGCTTTGCTGAGTACCATTCATTAAGTAATTAGCTTAAAAGCTGCCCTATCTTTTTTCTCTCTAACCTCTTTCTCTCTCTCTCTCTCTCTCTCTCTCTCTCTCTCTCTCTCTCTCTCTCTCTCTCTCTCTCTTTCTGTTAATTGTTTTCAACCATCACCATCAACAGTACCACCACCACCACCACCACTGCCATACACACACCATTCAAACTTCCAATGCCACCACCATCAATACCTTTGACTTTGCCGCCTTGCCCTCCACCACCATCACTACTGTCTTTCACAATGCTGAGTGCTTTAGCTACCACCGCCACCACCATCATCACTGTCGCCTTTGCCGCTATCACAACTACTGTTCATACGATTATTATCACCCCATTATATTCACAACCGTCAATCTACTATTGTCGCTGTACCTATTACTTTCACTCCATCACGGGGAATAATGGAAATGTCATTGAATAGTGGGAATGGCGGTCAAAGTGTGACAGAAATTCATTTTGGCATTATAATAGATTATTACATCAAAGGATCAGCTCAGAAACATATGTAGCCCAGATTTTACCCGTTCCACTCCTTCAATTTGGATATATATATGTGTGTGTGTGTGTGTGTGTGTGTATGTTATGCATGTATATGCATGTTCGTGTTTCCTTTTCTTGATATTATACAGTAGTTGTAAACAAGCATTACATTCATACAAACAGAGCCCTTCATTTCCAATCTTCCATGAGTGGCTGTGTGGTAAGTAGCTTGCTTACCAACCACATGGTTCCGGGTTCAGTTCCACTGCGTGGCACCTTGGACAAGTGTTTTCTACTATAGCCTCAGGCCAACCAAAGCCTTGTGAGTGGATTTGGTAGACGGAAACTGAAAGAAGCCCGTCGTATATATATGTATATATATATGTGTGTGTGTGTATATGTTTGTGTTTGTCCCCCCAACATCGCTTGACAACCGATGCTGGTGTGTTTACGTCCCCGTAACTTAGCGGTTCGGCAAAAGAGACCGATAGAATAATACTAGGCTTACAAAGAATAAGTCCTGGGGTCGATTTGATCAACTAAAAAGGGGGTGCTCCAGCATGGCCACAGTCAAATGACTGAAACAAGTAAAAGTGTAAACATTGGCAAGTATTACCTTGCTTGGAAACAGGTAAGTGTTAGTGATAGGAAAGGAATCTAGCTGTAGAAAATTTGCCTCAACAAATTCTCTCTCATACAAGCATGGAAAAGTGAATGTCAGACAGTGAGGACATATATGATTCAACCAAGGAGCCTCTACTTAGTCACTTAAGCAGCTAGAAATAACAGCCAAATATCCTTTCAGCTACACACTATTGTCTTTGAAAGATGAAGTATGTATTAGATAAAGTTATTTAATGATTACAAAGTGTAGTATACTACACCTTATAACCATTAATAGTCAGTGGTCAGGCGCAGGGTGTGTTAAGGACATAACTAGCTATGTGTCTGGCACTTTGCAAATAAAATCAGAAGAGGCTTGGCAATGTCATTATGAAAGACTTCAGAACATGGAGAATGAATGGGAGGAGGAAAGTCTGCTAAATGTTGACCCAATTGAGGGACCAGTTACCCGAATTGATAGTACCTTAGAAGATAAAGCAATTAAGGATATTAAGACAGGGAAAGCTCCCAGCCCATCAGGTATCATCGCTGAGATATTTGAAATATCTGGTAGTGTGGGTTATGGTCTAGTCACCCTTATTGTAAATCAGGTGGTTCACAAAAGAGTCATACCCAATAACTGGTGTAGCAGCACCATAGTCAGCTGCTATAAAGGTAAAAGTGATCCTTAGAAATAATTACAGAGGTATCAAATTGTTGGATCGGGTGATGAAAGTTACAAAGAGAGTCATAGTCCAACTAGTTAGGGAGAGAGCCTAGATGAGATGCAGTTTGATTTTGTGCGAGGTAGAAGCACCACTGATGCTATATTTCTGGTAAGACAGCTGCAGGAGAAATACACAGCCAAAGATAAGCCTCTGTACTTGCCTTTTGTTGACTTGGAGAAAGCCTTTGACAGGGTCCCTCTGATCCCTTATCTTGTGGTCAATGTGGAAACCAGGGATAGACAAGTGATTGGTAAGAGCTGTATAAGCCATGTACTGGTATGCTACCAGTAAGGTGAGGGTTGGTAATGAGTAGTGATGAATTCAGGGTGCAAGTAGGGGTTCACTAAGGATTGGCCCTCAGCCCCCTCTTGTTCATCATTGTCCTCCAGGCAATACCAGAGAAATTTAAGATAGGCTGCCCCTGGGAGCTCCTCTATGCTGATGACCTTTTTCTTTTAGCTGAATCACTACCAGAACTAGAGAAATTCCAGGTATGGAAGAAAGGTCTAGAATCGAGCCTTAGAGTTAACCTAGCAAAAACCAAAGTTTTAGTAAGTAGGAAGGCAAGCAAATCACAAATCCCTTCAGATTGATGGCCCGGGTTGATATGTAGAAAAGGCATAGGTGGAAACTCCATAAGATGCACCCAGTCTAAGCTTTGGACACATAAAATGTGCAGCAATATCAGAGAAAGGTTAACAGGGAAAATAGCTTTTGTATGTGGAAGATGCACTGAAAGTGTACAGAAAATAAACTCTATCAACTGCCAGTGGAGTAAGCTAGAGATAGTAGATAGCTTCCATTATCTAGGTGACCAAGTTAGTAGCGGAGGTGGGTGCTCCGAGAATGTAGCTGTGAGAATGAGATTAGGCTGAGCAAAGTACAGCGAGCTCCTACCTCTACTGACAACAAGGGCCTCTCTCTCAGAATGAAAGGCAGATTGTATGATGCCCGTGTGCAAACAACTATGCTACATGGCAATGAAACATGGGCTGTGATGGCCAAGGACATGCGTAGGCTTGAAAGAAATGAAGCTAGTATGCTTTGCTGGATGTGCATGTTCGACAGAGTGTCAGCATCTTGAGAGAAAAGTTAAGCATAAGAGGCCTCAGATGTGGTGTGCAAGAGATCGACTGCACCGGTATGATCATGTGATGGGTATGGATGAGGACAGCTATGTAAAGAAGTGCCGATTTCTAACTAGAGGGAACTTGTGGTAGAGGTAGACCCAGGAAGATATGGGACGAGGTAGTGAATCATGATCTTCAGACTTTGAGTCCCACAGAGGCAATGACTATTGACTGAGACCTTTGGTGATATGCTGTGCATGAGAAGACCTGTCAAGCCAAGTGAAATTGTAGTCATGGCTGATACTGGTGTCACATAACAGGCACATAAAAAGCACCTTTCAAGCATTGGGTCTCACAAAAGCAAACTAGCTGAGCTCCTTTCAAGTGTTGGTCCTCATAGAGACAATGACTGAGATCTCTGGCATTATGTCATGCTTAAGAAGAAGACCCATCAAGCCAAGCAAAATTGCAGTCATGGCAGATACCAGTGTCATGATAATGGCACCTGCGCCAGTGGCACATAAAAGCACCCATTACATTCTCAGAGTGGTTGGCATTAGGAAGGCCATCCAGTCATAGAAACCATGCCAAATCAAACTGGAGTCTGATGCAGCCTCCCAGCTTGTCAGCCCTTGTCTCTTTTGCCAAACCTCTAAGTTACAAGGACGTAAACACATCAACATTAGTTCAAGTGATGGTGGGGGAACAAATATGGACACAAAGATACACACACATAGACATTTTTTAGAGATTTCCATAATATCTTCTGTTATTACTTCTCCAACAAAGATCCCATTATAAAATGTTAGTCACTATTTCATTTCATATCACACCAATATACATACAGTTTTATTGTCTGTATTATCTGTCCAACTCCTGCTTAACTCTTTTGATACCAGCCTGCCTGAAACCACCTCTGGCTCTGTAGTACAAATAGCTTGCTTTCAAAAGTTCTGAATTAAAATCTTCCACCAAACCTTAATTACAATTTAGGTTCCGAACACTAACACTAGCTTAATGATAACTAAGTTGTATTATTAAATTCTTTGTTATATTTAAAATTAATTGAAAGAAACACAGAGCATCTCAACAGAAATATGGTAACAAAAGAGTTAAAGAGAATCCATCACTAAACTGACAATTCCAATGACTAATGCAGACTTCTGTTGTGTGATATAGGACACATTATCTACCAAATATGAAGCAAGTGGAATTTTTCCACAGTACTATATACCCAGGCATGTTTGGTTGTCATTCTTTGCTCTTTTTCATTTTTTTGTACCAGACATCATTTCATTGCATTATCATACATTTTATCTCACTTATCCAAAACCTCGATGGCCTTTTCTTCACCAGCTCTGAGGTTAATGTTTGCTGAAGATGAAGCCTTTAGCTGCTTTCAGAACTTCTTTCTTCTAACCAACTGCCTTTTGATTTCCTTGGAGGAACAGGAGTTGTGTAGGCAAGATACAGAAAAGAAGTGGGATGGGAAAGGAGTATATACTATGAATGGAGATGAAAAGATAAAAAATAGCAAACAAGAGAAAAGAGTAAAGCTTTAAAATAAACAAACGATCAAATTGTAATTCTGCAGAATTTATAGAAATATCTCTTGAATGAATTGTGTTCTAATCTTGTAGCAGTTCTTTTGTAATTCCTTATCATCTTTATAGCAATTTTGAAGCAATATTTCTATAGGAAATTGTATTGTAATTCTCTTGCAGTTCTGAATCAATTTAGCTGCAATTTAAAGCAATATTTCAGTAGAAATTAAGGCAGTGAGCTGGCAGAATCATTAGCACACCAGGCAAAATGCTTAGTATTTCATCCATCTTCACATTCTGAGTTCAAATTCCACCAAAGTCAACTTTGCTTTTCATTCTTTTAGGGTTGATAAAGTAAGTACCAGTTGAGTTCTGAGGTTGATGCAGTTGACTTAACCCCTCCCTCGATATTGCTGGCCTTGTACCAAAATTTGAAATCAATATTTCTGTAAGAATTTTACTGTAATTCTGTAGCAACTCTTGAGCAATGTCTGATATTGTTGTCTCTCATGATGTTTATGTTCCAGTATACCTTCAAAACTATTGTCAAACCTCTTTCTATCTGCTGTGGTGGTGAAGAAGAGTAACCGGGAATGTCTGCTATGTAAACAGATCTTTATTGAACTGCTGGCTTCAGATGAGGATGAAGATGGTAACCATATGGCTGAGATGTTCAACAACAGTGTTGATGTTTCCAAGGCCATCGACAGTTTACCTTTCTATTTGGTACAGGTGAGACCCTACTTCAACCTTTTTTGTTTTATTGTTTTACTAGCAGTATAGCCCAGCATTGCTTGGGTTTGTTTTGACCCTTTAGAATTGGAATTTTTGAAAAGTAAAAATTTTGCATTATGTAGCTTGTTATTCTCTTTAAGTGAACATTTTTCTGGTTGAAATACACCGAAAAATGGCAACACAGCAGTCAAAAAATCGTAAAAAATAGGGATTTTCATAGAAAAAAAAAGCCCCTTTTTGATGTAAATAATTTTTAGTCTTAACATGGTCTAATTTGAATTTTTTCTTCTACTGAATGAAGAGCATGCCTTCTTCTATCATACTCTCAATTTTGGTCAACTTGTGCTGCAGGGACTCGGAGGAAATAGTGTTAGTTGAAGGCTACCAAACCTGCCACACACAGACAACTTCAGCTTTATATATATAGATTTCTGTTTTCCTCTGCTATCCTGAGAGGATTGTGTTTATTTGAACAGCTTTTGTTGTTGTTTACCTACAAGACAACCTTCATTGACCAAAAGTAGTGGTTCTCAATCTTTATGATTTGACTAATATCTTGTAAACGAATTTGGAAGACAGAAACTGTTTAAAGGCACAGGAGTGGCTGTGTGGTAAGTAGCTTGCTTGTCAACCACATGGTTCCGAGTTCATTCCCACTGTGTGGCACTGTGTGGCACTTTGGGCCGACCAAAGCCTTGTGAGTGGATTTGGTAGACGGAAACTGAAAGAAGCCCGTCATATACATATATATATATATATATATATATATATATGTGTGTGTATGTTTGCGTATCTGTGTTTGTTTCCCCCCCAATTACTTGACAACAGATGGTGGTGTGTTTACGTCCCCGTAACTTAGCGGTTCGGCAAAAGAGACCGATAAAATAAGTACTAGGCTTTCAAAGAATAAGTCCTGGGGTCGATTTGCTTGACTAAAGGTGGTGCACCAGCATGGCTGCAGTCAAATGACCGAAACAAGTAAAAGTGATGTATGAATGCATGTCTGCATGCATATGTCTGTGTGTTTGTTTGCATTCTTTTGCTTCTCCAAATTTTGCTGGGCTACAAGCAGTGACATTGTTATTTCTACTGTTAACAAATCATCTGCTGGATTAATCACCCAAAGACATGTGGAATAAGAGATTCCTTACATGAAAAGCAGGTATGGGTTAGTGACATGAATGACATCATCATCAACATTTAACATCTGTTTTCCATGGTTTGGATGGCTTGACAGGAACTGGTAAAGCCAGCGATCACACCAGGTTCCACTTCCTGGTTTCACTAATATATTTGTCAAACCCATGCTCTCTTGGAAAAACAGACATAAAAGGAACAACTATAACGAATGATATACTGGAGTTCAAATCCAAAAAAACTACTGGTACACTTTGTATGGTTAGGGAAATAAAAATCTGTTCTAAAGTTTAAATATTTAAGTAAAAAATAAAGAAACCTATTGCCCGCTTTGTTTTAATTAGCAAAATTATTCTTTTACTCATTTAAGTCGTTTGACTGTAGTCATGCTGGAGCACTTCCTTTACTCAAACAAATTGACCCAAGGACTTATTGTTTGTAAGCCTAGTACTTCTATCAGTCTCTTTTGCCAAAAACCACTATGTTACGGGGATGTAAACACACCAACATCAGTTGTCAAGTGATGCTGGAGGACAGACACAGACACACAAATACGTATATATGTGTATATATATATATATATATATATATATATATATACGCGATTCTTTCAGTTTCTGTTTACCAAATCCTCTCACAAGGCTTTGGTTGGCCTAAGACGCCACTTGGTGGGACTGAACCCAGAAGCAAGCTTCTTACCACACCTTCATTCCTGCACCTATACTCTTTTACTCTTTTACTTGTTTCAGTCATTTGACTGTGGCCATGCTGGAGCACCGCCTTTAGTCGAGCAACTCGACCCCGGGACTTATTCTTTGTAAGCCCAGTACTTATTCTATCGGTCTCTTTTGCCGAACCACTAATTGACGGGGACATAAACACACCAGCATCAGTTGTCAAGCAATGCTAGGGAGACAAACACAGACACACAAACACACACACACACATATATATATATACATATATACGACGGGCTTCTTTCAGTTTCCGTTTACCAAATCCACTCACAAGGCTTTGGTTGGCCCAAGGCTATAGTAGAAGACACTTGCCCAAGGTGCCACACAGTGGGACTGAACCCAGAACCATGTGGTTGGTAAGCAAGCTACTTACCACACAGCCACTCCTGTGCCTATATTAATAAATTTAAACAAGTTTGTTATTAGTATGGATTTTCTCAAGTCTCCAATTATTTTCTTCAAAATCTGCACCATACCTAGATATCCCTTGCTGCTCATCATTTGAAAATCATTAATCAAAGATATTCCAGCCATAACTATCTTTTAACTTTTATCTTTTATTTGTTTCAATCATTAGACTGCAGTCATGCTGGGGTACCGCCTAGAAGAATTTTTAGTTGAACGAATCAACCCCAGTACTTTTTTTTAAGCCTGAACTTATTCTATCAGTCTTTTTTGCCAAACTACTATGTTACAGGAATGTAAACATACCAACACTGATTGTCAAGCTGTGATGGGCAACAAACACAGGCACTATCACACACACACACACATACACATGATGGGCTTCTTTCAGTTTCTGTCTACAAAATCCACTCAAGGCTTTGGTTAGCCCAAGGCTATTGTAGAAGACACTTGGCCAAAGTGCTGTGCAGTGGAACCGAATCCAGAACCATGTAGCTGGAAAGCAATCTTCTTGCCACACCCCCAACACTTGACTACCCTATCTTTTTTAAATAGTAGGGATCATAATATTCAATGCATTTTCCTTTTTAAGTTTCTTAAAGGAGAATAGGTTGATATTTCTAGCACTGCCGTGTTATCTGCCATTCTATTGTTTACTATCTTCATGAAACCTATGTATAAAGGATTGCATTAGATATAACTCTACCATCACCTTTTCCTTCCTTTACACCCACCATTGTCCACTCTCATAACTATCCCTCATTCTCACTTTCCTTCTACCACCCTCTCATTCCATTCACCCTCAACTATCATACTCTTGCTCCCTTTATGCACTTATCCTGGTTCTTCTTTGGCAATCATTGGTCTCACTTCTATCCACTTTCTTTCTCTGTCATGTCACCTTGAACAAATAATTAAATCATGGAACTGTGAAGACACTTTACTGTATTTATTTTGTGATGCTCTGTGTTTCTTTCAATTACTTGGATTATAACAAAGAATTTAGTAAAATAACTTAGTTATCATTCAGCTCGTGTTAGGAACATAAATTGTGACTAAGGTTTGGTGGAAGATTTTAATTCAAAACTTATGAAAACAAGACCTTTGTACTCAGAGCCAGAGCCGGTTTCAGCCGGGTTGGTAATGAAAGGGTTAAATTTACTGGGAACAAACGAACCCACACCCAGCACCCTTTGGTGAATGATTGAAGATGGTAAGGTGTGATTTTGAGGGAGATTTGGCCACTATGTGGAACAAACTGAGCAACAACTAAGAGGCTATCTCACTGGCTTATTTATGATCAACTCATTTGTTCTTGTTGCTAGAAATTATTAACTGAATTTGCCTCAAATCACACAATATTATGTTTAAATAAGATACCGGATAGTCAAGGCTGGAATGTCATTAATCACATAGATGCCATATCAGGGCTGATTTCAAATCTAAACAAAAGTGTATTTCAGTGATTCAGTTAAATTCTACTCTATTTTTCAGGGACAAAAGATTGGTTGTTTGGCCAGGATGGTTTCTGAAGCTGTAAGGTAAGTTTAGATGCTTACGATTATAATACATCTTATTGCTAACATTACAGCAATACTTGAGAATGAACTATGCCATGTGACAACTAATAGGAGTGATGAGGAAGAGAGGTGGTGTTGTCAAAGGAATAGATTATTTTAGGTTATGAAGTTAGAATCACAGCAATACACATGAAAGTAGGTCATCAGAATTCTGTGTCCTGGACCATAACAAAATAAAAACAAGAAAAGTCAAGGTTAGAATGGTAGAGGAAGAGTAGAGATATGAGGATTAATTGTGATGTTTTAAGGGCTATGGAACACAAAGAATAAAACAAAGCCTAAAAGTGTTTGATGGGGAGGAAGGGAAGAAACACAGCATCTGCAAGTCGTGGCTACTGAAACAAATATGTTGTCAGGGTTAGGGAGAAGCAGATAGGAACAAATATATACACATGCACACATGGATGTGTGTGTCTGTGCATACTGTGATAAACAGACAGACACATGCTTACTGAGAGATGCACCAATAATCATTAACATATTCCCATCTGTGCTTGATTGTTCTCTTAAACATGAGCTGCATGGTTGTAGATTTTCAGTGCTGCTAGCTAGGGGCATACACTGTTGCACAGATGTGGCAACAACAGGTGCCTCTTGTAACAGTTGTTCAGAGAGATTACCACTAAGCTGTCCAACCCATACCAGCATGGAAAACAGACATTAAGTGTTGATGATAATGATCATGATTTGCTGAGTCAACCTGATATCTGACATTATTTATCTGAAAAGCAAAGTAGAACAAATAAGAAGAAAGCTAGCGCTCTTGAAAGAGGTGTCCTCAAAAACTGATGTACCCTGTATATCATCATGATCATCATCATCAACATTTAATGTCTGTTTTCCATGCATGTGGGTTGGACAGCTTGGCAGGAACTGGCAAGGACAGGGGCTGCACCAGGTTCCATAATCCATTTTGGTTTGCTTTCTACAGCTGGATACCCTTCCAAATACCAGCTACTTTTTACATGGTAACAGCACCAGAGTTTTTTTTTTTATATGGTACCAGCACCCACACTAATACTTTTTATGTGGTACCTTGGTTTTCCATTTAATGACTCAATTGGTTCTGAATGTCCAGAATTTAAGTGCGAGGTGAATTCACTTAGAAATAATGTTACAACTGTGGTTACTTTCTTGACTGTTACTAATCATATGGTTATTCTGATATTGCCAAATGTGGACCAGTCCTTAAATTTGCTGGTCAGTTTAGAATGAAGTAATATTAGGTTATCTGATGTAAATTGGTAAACTGTAGGATTAATAACAATGAAAAACTTGCTAGACTAACTACATTATTTTAGAATTAATTAGATTTATACCTTTCCACTAAGTGACTGTTTTCATTGGCTGTGTTGCGTTAAAACCTGCTAGGTCTGGAAATTAACAAATTTAGCAGCATTGAGTGGAAGAGTGAATTAATTCAAATTTTTTATGAAGAAAGAACAACAGAGGCAATGTGAATGCAATATATACATATAACAACTTGCAAACTAACTGAATGACTAAGTAAACAAATATTCATGTGCATTCTCAAGGTGCATTCATCATCAGCATTATCAAGATTTAACATCCGTTTTCCATGCTGGCATGGATTGGATGGTTTGACAGGGGCTGGCTAAGCAGAAGACTGCACCAGGCTTCACTGTAGCTGTAATTAAACTTTTAAAGCAAGCTATGAATGTTTGGCATTTTATTTTGAACAATTAACCATTAAGTTTTTCTTTTCATAATCTTCTGGAAAATATCATTAAGGTGGAAGAGCATTAAGTATATATATGTATGTGTGTGTACATATGTATGTGCATGCATGTATATATATATGCAAATATTTTTACTGTTAGATATAATTACCTTTATCTAAATCTGGATACACCCATCTTTATACACACTCATTTTATTCTGTTTATGGGAGGAGAGAAGTCCTTGGCTTTCATTCCCCACATATTTGTTGGCTTTCTTGTTGGTAATGTTTTTTCGTATGTATATGCAAAAATGGAATTCTTTTCCCAAATAAATTGCACATCATATTCAAAGCTTTGATGAAGTTATAAGGTGTTATTCAGGAACTCAACTATGAGTTCACTGCATCTGATAGCAGAAACAGCTGTAGTTCATTTCATTTTCTTATATATATATATACTCTTTTACTCTTTTACTTGTTTCAGTCATTTGACTGTGGCCATGCTGGAGCACCGCCTTTAGTTGAGCAAATTGGGCCCAGGACTTATTCTTTGGTCTCTTTTGCCGAACTGCTAAGTTACAGGGACGTAAACACACCAGCATTGGTTGTCAAGCGATGTTGGGGGGACAAACACAGACACACAAACACACACATATATATATATACATATATACCACGGGTTTCTTTCAGTTTCCGTCTACCAAATCCACTCACAAGGATTTGGTCGGCTTGAGGTTATAGTAGAAGACACTTGCCCAAGGTGCCACACTGTGGGAATGAACGTAGAACCATGTGGTACTCTTGTGCCTATATATACTTTTTTTTATATATTTTTTTGCAATTACTTTTTCTCCTTTTAGTTTTCCATTTTGATCTTCCTTCTGATGATAGAACAGCATCCAAAACATTGAGACTTCCTTCTTTTTAAACATTAAACTGATATATTTGTCCCTCCCATGCTGTCTTCTTTTTTTACTCATTGCCTTCTGCTATATATATATATATATATATGAAATATTGCTAATCTTTATTTAAAATAAGTAGAAAGAAATTAAAGTGTGACATTATGTTGCGATTATATGAAATGTGTCTTAGCTATATATGTTTCACACCACTAAAACTAGATCACCTTGACTTTTAATTTATATTTTGATGTTTTTGTGGATATCTGTCCTCAGGTGGCTATCTTCTGGCAATGCTGAAATCGACAAACAACGTAGAGCCTTCACGTTCATTGTGGCAGTTGTCAGTCTTCATTCTGAGATCATCAAAAGAGGTGAGATACTCTCTCTGCATGTGTCTCTTACTAAACATGAGAATAAACCAAGCTACACTATAGATCATCTGGAGAAATTATATAGCTGGACAAGTTGGTAGGTTGTCAGCATCCTAAGCAAAGGTTCATATTTCATCAACAGTGTTGCATGTTGTCATCAGAAAAGAATCTTCAACCTCACAGACCTAGTCTGTATTACTGTAAATAGGTACCATAGTAGTTGTACCATTCACTGATGAATATAGATAAAGTACCATGAAAAATTGGCACAGTTCACTTCTGTAAAAGGTACTATTTGAGATTCAGTTCACTTCTGGAAATAGGTTCCATAGAATGGTACAACTCATTACTGACATAGACTATTCTAACTAGTGTTTTGTTAACCTCCAGTGCTAAGCTGAAATTCTTCCATGAGTATGATTTAGAAGAGTGTTGGTGACCTGTCATAGAGACCTACTCTAGATACACTACATGAAGTCAATTTTCATAACTGACCCAATAAAATTATTTAACCCTTTCATTACCAACCTGGCTGAAACCGGCCCTGGCTCTGAGTACAAATGTCTTGTTTTCTTAAGTTTTGAATTAAAATCTTCCACCAAACCTTAGTCACAGTTTATGTTCCTAACACTAGCTGAATGATAACTAAGTTATTTTACTAAATTCTTTGTCACAGTAATGAAAGGGTTAAGAATTGAGTGAGAAAGGTCAACAACCTTTAACATTTAAAAATGTTATGTGATTGAACCCAACCACCAGATATTGTACTGGTACTTACAACGCCACCACTTGTTTTAATGGTACATAAAATGGTACCTGTTCTTGCATTAGTTAGAAATAGTAGCCTCCAGCAGTAAGGGTTGACTAGGAATCTGTGTCCACAGCTCTGAGTAATACTTTTGATTTTCTTGTGGAAGACCAGCAGTTGCCCATACATGGAAGTCTTCCCTGTCCATACTGCCAACATTGTCCAAGGAGAAGGCCAGTTCTTTAGGGCTGATGCAGCTTGGCACAAGTGACAGTGCAAGTATTGCTGTCAGAATGTCCATTACCCTAAAACAGTTTTATCAGTTCACCACCATGGGTTTTTTTATCGACCCCTAAAAAGTATAAAGGACAAAGCTGACCTTATCTGGATTTGAACTCAAAACATTGAAACTTATATCAAATACTGTGGTACATCGTATACAATACCTTAATAACTCTTCAAATTCACTACCTCTCTACAATGCCATCAGGCAACTGTGTTAGGCTTTATATAATGTCACCAGTTATATTGTGTTGGGTCCTATATAGTGCTATCATTTATTGTGTTGAGCCCTATGCAATGCTCCCAGTTATTATTTTGGATCCTATGCAATGTTACCTATTATTTGTGTTGGCTTTTATACAATGCCGCCAATTTCTGTGTTGTTCCATATTACATCACTGCAAAAGTTAATAGAATCAACTTTATACATCCACTGTTAACCTCTTTAGGATGTGTTAGCCTGTTACACCAATTCCAAAGATCACTCTGCTAATTTCTTCCCTGACTCATTTTAACCATGATGTCAGACTGGCTACTTATTCCACTGTTGGATTGACTCTATGAAACATATTAGCTTCTACTGCATAATAGATATGTGCTATACTTCAACAAGAGTTTAAACTTATGAATTGTTATTTCTGGTTCAATCCCTCTACACAGTAGCTTGCTCAGACAAGTGGCTTCAAGTATAGCTCCAGGGCTAGCAATGCCTTGTGAGTCAATTTGACAGATGGAAATTGTAGGAAACCCACTCTGTATGTGTGTGTGTGTGTGTGTGTGTGTCTGTGTGCGTATCTGAATGTTGATATCCCATGGCTTTGCTTGAGTGAAATGGTGACTAATGTTTATATTCCTTGTTGAAATCATATTCAGTCCCTCTACACTTTTGAAAGCATATAAGATAAAAAAACAAATCCTTTAATTGAAAAACAGGTTAAGGTTGGCAACAGGAAGAGCATCTAGCTGCAAAAAAAAATTGTCCCAAAACATCCGTCTAACCAATGCTAGCAGGAAACAAAATCAGATATTAAATGAACAAGACCTTTTAACTCATGAGTGCAGTATCTTAACCCATGAAACTTGGTATTCAGTTATTCATATTTCAGATTAGTCAAACATAATTGAAAGTGAGAGGCAATAGTGATGGTAGGAGTTGAACTCTTAACCTTTTTGGAACAATCATCCTTCAACCACTCTGTCTGTTGAAATGAAACTACAGCTTATCCAAGTGGATAAGGTGTTTACAATGTCAGGTATCTTGAGATCAAAAGTAACTGCAAGTGTTTTGTTTCTGTTGTATATTGGCAGGACATTTGATCCTCAGCACTTTTTTAAAGTTCAGTTCACTTACATGCAGAGATTAGCTACCATATCTTCCAGGGCAGTGATAGATTGTGTCCTATCCTGGGAAAGATTTAGCTCTCATCTACTTAACCCTAGTGAATATAGAACTATGTATGAGCTTTTTGAGATCCTGAGGTCATAGAAACATTTAGCCCCTTAATAATAACTGAAGTATAAAAAAAAAAGAAACCAGTAATTTTCCATACAAGAAAAATTGAACATATGATGTTTGTTTATTAATGGGTGTAGTCCTTTGTTAATGGTTGTTCATCATTGTTTCTGGATAATGGTCATTGTTAAATACCATGACTACTGTTTATTTATGTTGATCATTGTTAATATATGTTAACAGATGTTGAACATTGTTTAATTGATGTTAACCTTTGTTAATAGATGACATTGGTGAAGTAAACAAGTTTATCTCAACATGGTTAATGGAGGCCAGTCGTTATCAGGCTCCAAATCCTTACACAAGGAATTTGTTCAAGAAGGAGAAAACTACATTGGTATCTGAAATTGATGGAACTCCAAGTAAAAACTTCTTTACTGTTCTGAATGTTGGTTAGTAATTTTTTGCTCATTTTGCAGAAAGCCTTTGTTGTATGTCTAATTCTTATTTTCTGACTGATATACATTCTTTCATCTCATTTGTAAATTCACGTTTGATTTTTTATTCTTTAACTATCTGATTCCTCTTTCTTGATCACTCTCTCTCTCCCTCCCTCTCTCTCTCTCTCCCCTCCCTCCCTCCCTCTCTCTATCGAAATCGATTGGTGCAGCCATCTGGTTCACCAGACCTCAGTCAAATCGTCCAACCTACACTACCATAGAAAGCAGACGTTAAACGTTGATGATGATGATGATATATATATGTATACACACACACACACACACACACACATATATATATATATATACATATATATATATTTATTTATATATATATATATATATAAACCAAATTTGATGACTGGCACCCATGCCAGTGGAGTGCTAACAGCTCCATCTGGGCAGGATCACTGCCAGAGCAGCTGTCTGGCTTCCATGCCAGTGGCACGTAAACAGCACCATTTGAGCATGAGCGTAGCTGTTGCCAGTACCACCAGACTGGCCCTTGTGCCGGTGGCACATAAAAGCACCCACTACACTCTTGGAGTGGTTGGTGTTAGAAAGGGCATCCAGTCATAAAAACCATTCCAAAACAGACACAGAAGTCTAGTGCAGTCTCCTGTCTGGCTAGCATGGAAAGCGAATGTTAAACAATGATAATGATGATGATCTTATTACTTTCTTCTTTTGTTATCACCTGCTTTAAACTCCATTTATCATTTTCTGCATAACAGAAAATGTGAAACCTTGTATCAAATTTCAAGGGGTCCATATTTTCCCACATTAGTGCAGCTGTTGCTATTGTACCCCTTAACATGTCTGACAGAATGGTGTTACCTTCAAAACCACTAAATAAACTCTATTATGTTCTTCACTGTAAAATTAACCTATCTAAACATTGTTACTTTGTCGTCTCTCCACAGCCCAGTACAATACGGATGACCAATTCTTGAACTTGTACACATTTTCAATGCTGTACCAATGGCTGAAACACACCATTCCAGTTGTATCGTCAACATCTGATGAACTGCAGTCACTAACCTCTTCTCAGGGTACATCCTCAATCTCTCTCAGCCCAGCACTACCCAAAGAATTTGCTCTTCTCACAAGCCGAGTCATTGACTATTGCTTTAGAGTCCTTGACCAGTGTGAGAGAAGTAAGTATATTTTATTCCGTTTATTGCTTACCTTTTAGTCATTGGACTGAAACTATATTGGAGTACCATCTTGAAGGGTTTAGTCAAATAAATTCCCCCCACCTCCGCCCAGTACTTATTTATTATTTTTTTTTTTGAAGTCTGGTGCCTATTCTATTGGTCTCTTTTTGCCAAACCACTAAGTTATGAGAATGTAAACAAACCTATAACCTATTCCTGGTAACTTAAGTTCTGGTACCTATTTCTGAGGCACAAATGAAATGAGGGATGCAGAATAAAGTGTTCTGACCAGATCTATAATGAAATGTGTGTAGTGAATTAGACTTAAACTGTTAGTCTGAGCAATGTAAATATTTGGTAATTTTACTCTACTACACAATACTTTATTCAGATTTTTTTTTTTTAGAGGCTACACTCTAAATAGAAGTCATACATGGAAACAGGCTAAGCTGTTGTCAATTTAAACAAAACTGAGTAAGTCTATTTGCCATGAAGACTTGAAACTTATGGGCCTTATGATGGAGAAGAAAGGAGAAAATGCTTTTTCTCTAATAAAATACCCTGCCTGAAATGTTTCAGTTCTCTTGTAAACTCACACACACACACTTATTTGAACCATATGAACTGATGAATTAACGTTTAACTATTTAGCATAAAGGATAAGAGACATTATAAGCACTAATGTAAGACATGAAAGATTGACAGGACTACCATTCTTGCTTCGCAAATTAGATACTGTAAATTGATTCTGCTATTGTCACTCTACTGCTAAGTTCAATTTTGCTTTTCATTCTTCAGTAGTTGAGAAAATAAACCACCAATCTAGAGTGTTGGATTGGCAGAATTAGTAGCATATTAGTCAAAATGTGGCATTTGTTCCAACCTTTTTCAGTCTGTGTTCATCTTAAAATTCAATGGAGCTAAGCTGTATTGATCTTTGTCTTTCCTTTGAAAAACATTGACCTTTTAGCATTCTCATTATTCTTCCAAAATTAATGCCTTTTTCTATTCACATTGTTTTGAATTAATCATGCACTACTTTGTAACTATGAGATTTTGATGAGGTAACTGTTAATCTTTAGAATGATATTGTAGGATTGGTGTGAAGGTGCATGGATCAGTGGTTAGAGCATCAAGCTTACAATCGTGAGGTTGTGAGCTTGAATCCCGGACCAGGCTGCGTGTTGTGTTCTTGAGCAAGACACTTTATTTCACGTTGCTCCGGTTCACTCAGCTGTAGAAATGAGTTGCAACATCACAGGTGCCAAGCTGTATAGGCCTTTACCTTTCCCTTGGATAACATCGGTAGCATGGAGAGGGGAGGCCGGTATGCATGGGCAACTACTGGTCTTCCATAAACAACCTTGTCCAGACTTGTGCCTGGGAGGGTAACTTTCTAGGTGCAATCCCATGCTCAGTGTTGTGATCGAAGGGGTCTCAGGTGTGAGAGGTCAGATCTGGCCAGTTTGAACATAAAACAAGCAGACTATTTCGGCTAGATATGACCAATTTAAATGCTAAAAGGTTAATGGCATGGAAAGGGTAGATTTACTGCCTGAGTAAACTGTGGTCTACCTTGAAACACAGACACAAAAAAAAAAACCCTGCCCAGATTTGTGACCTAGAGAGAAACTTCCCAGGTATCCACCTCCACTGACAAGACCCTTGCAACTGTACTATTTAGTTTCCATAAGTGATATATTTGCTTCACAGGTAATTTGTCAACCACTTAGCACAAATAGGATAGGCCATTTTACTGATGTAAAACAAAACAAAGTATCCCACCTTGGACTGATGTTTGAAATGAGAAATAATCTTATGAATCAATTTCTAAATTAACTGCTAAGATTTTTAATGTAAATGTTATATTCACCAGTTTGTGTTTATACATTAGTGGATCTGCTACTCTTTGTTGTCCCGATTGATCCTTATTAATGTCTATTATTATTACTATTTCTAAAAGTAGTGAGCTAGCAAAATCGTTACTGCGCAAGGTAAAATGCTTAGCGGCATTTTGTCTGTCTTCGCGTTCTGAGTTCAAATTCTACTGCAGTCAACTTTGCCTTTCATCCTTTTGGAGTCGATAAAATAAGTACCAGTTGTGTATAAGTACCAATCCCACCAAATTTTAGGCTTTGTGCCTACAGTAGAAAAGATTATTATTATTATTTCTAAAGGTGGTGAGCTGACAGAATCATTACCATGCCAGGCAAAATGTTTAACAGCATTTTGTCTGTCTTTACATTCTGAGTTCAAATTCCACCAAGGCTGACATTACTTTTCATCCTTTCAGGGTTAATAACATAAGTACCAGTTGAACAATGGAGTCGATGTGATCAGCTTACCCCTCCCCCAAAATTGCTGGCCTTGTGCCAAAGTTTGAAACCATCATTACTATTTCTAAGGTAGCAAACTGGCAGAAACTGAAAAAAAATGCTTTCTGGTGTTCCATCTGTCTATATCCTGAGTTCAAATTCCACTAAAGTCGACTTTGCCTTTCATCCTTACAAAGTCAATAAAATAACTACCAGTCAAATACTGGGGTTATCATAATTAACTCCCCCTCCCCTCAAAAATTACTGGCCCTGTTCCAAAATTTGAAACAATTATTATTATTTCAAATGCATTCTCCTAAATTTTCTTACCATGTGCCAAAATCTAAAATGATTATTATTATTATTTCCAAACTCAAAGGCGTTGCCCCAAATATGCTGGCCATGTACCAAATTTTGAAACCATAAAGGTAGTGAGCTAGTAGAATCATTAGTATTTCAGACAAAATACATAGCATTTTTTTCAGCTATACTTTCTGAATTCAAATTCTGTTTAGGTTGACTTTGCCTTTCATCTTTTCAAAATCAATGAAATATGTACCAGTTATGCACTGGGGTTGATGTAATTGACTAACCTACTCCCCACTAAATTTCAGGCCTTGTGCTTATAATAGAAAGACTTATTATTTTTGAACTAATGTTTTTAAATGTTTATGAATTTGTTTTCCAAGATTCCTGATGTGAAATCATGTGTTGAAACAAATATTATTTTATTTTGAGATGGTCATTTTTTTTTTATTGCTTGCCAAATAAACACACACTATATATTCATTCTTCACTCATTTATTATTGTTCTTATTTTATCTTATGTCCATTGTTTGGAAATCTTTTGTCACACATCTGTGATCTCTTCAGGGACTCTTCCATCAGAATAAACTCAACAGAACAGGAGGAAACAGATAAAAGAGTCATTGAAGGGGTCACAGATGTGTGATGAAAGATTTCCAGACATTGGACATTAGATAAAATAAGAACAATAAGAAATGAGCGAAGAACAAATGTCGGAGTCAGAGACCCCTTTCGGTCACAAATGACCATAGGATTGCACCTAGAAAGTTACCCTCCAAGGTACAAGTCTGGGCAAGGTTGTTTATGGAAAGCCAGCAGTCGCCCATGCATACCAGCGTCCATTATCTATGCCACAGATGTTATCCAAGGGAAAGGCAAAGGCAAGTATAGCTTGGCACCAGTGACATCACAACTCATTTCTACAGCTGAGTGAACCGGAGCAACGTGAAATAAAGTGTCTTGCTCAAGAACACAGCACGCAGCCCCGTCTGGGATTCAAACTCACAACCTCTCGGTCATAAGTTTGATGCTCTAACCACTGAGCCATGCACCTTCACAAGAACAAATATATAGTGTGTGTATTTATTTGGCAAGAAAAAAAAATGACCGTCCCAAAATATAACTATGGTTTTTAAATGTAAACCATAGCTGGTTCACTTGGACTTAGGTAATAAATGTTGTCTACTGTTATATTGCAAAGAGGATGTGAAGGCTTTTATCGCTTCTCTTTATTGCAGAACCCAAGATTGCTGCTGATATTGATTTCCAGAATGCTGTAAGGATTCACATCTTTCAGTTATTAAGGCTCTCTGTGTGAATGATTATACAGCTTGAGAGAGGGTCTTTTAACAAGAGTGTGCATTTACAAATTTGATTGCTTACATGTCTATATTGTATACCGTGTATGTATTTGTGTGTGTGTGTGTGTGTGCGTTATGTTGCTAATGTGCACACATTTTGGATTGTGTATATGTTGATGCATTTGTGTCTGCTTCTTACATGTTCTGTGTGTGTGTGTGTTTTGTTTATTTTCCATTTGTGTCTATCATCATCATCTTTTAACATTTGTTTTCCATGCTGACATGGGTGGGACTGTTTGACAGGAATTGGCTAGACAGAAGACTGCATTAAGCTTCACTGTCTGTTTTGGCAGGGTTTTTACAGCTGGTGCCCTTCTTAACACCAACCACCTTACAGAGTGTATGTATGTATTTATGTCAGTACATGTATTCATGTGTGTGTTTATGTATGTTTCTGTGTGTATGTGTGTGTGCGTGCGCACATGATTATGCATGTTTTTTTAGTATATTGATGTGCATGTTTATGCAGTAAACTCCTCTTTATACAGCACCACTGGGACCAGGAGGCAAGTAGATAACTGAGTTTTCCAGATAAGTGACCATGCTTTAAATTACCCTAGTACTTTACAAAGTTCATTAAAGAATTATATATACATTAAAACTCTATATATTAGCATTAGAATTTGAATTATAGAGAAAATTAGAGAAACAGGAAGAAATAAAAATTAACTCAAGTAAAGCATAAGTTTTATTATTATGGAGGAGCATGACTTAGTGGTTAGAGCGATAGACTCATGATTGTAAGATTGTGGTTTCGATTTCTGGACCAGGCAATGCATTGTGTTCTTGAGCAAAACACTTCATTTCATGTTGCTCCAGTCTGCTCAGCTGGCAAAAATGAATTATTCTGTGATAAACCAGTGTCCCATTCAGGGAGAAATATATATACCTGAAAAACCAGAAAACCAACCCTGTGCTCCTTACAGAATAATGTGGACTAACAATAAGCTTTACTCGTTTCAGTCATTTGACTGCGGCCATGCTGGAGCACCGCCTTTAATCGAGCAACTCGACCCTAGGACTTATTCTTTGTAAGCCCAGTACTTATTCTATCGGTCTCTTTTTGCCAAACCGCTAAGTGACGGAGACATAAACACACCAGCATCGGTTGCCAAGCAACAGACACACAAACACACACACATGCATATATATATATACGACAGGCTTCTTTCAGTTTCCATCTACCAAATCCACTCACAAGGCTTTGGTCAGCCCGAGGCTATAGTAGAAGACACTTGCCCAAGGTGCCACGCAGTGGGACTGAACCCGGAGCCATGTGGTTGGTAAACAAGCTACTTACCACACAGCCACTCAAATATATTACAGATACTGTAAATACAGTAAGGCAAAATGCTGTACTTAGTAAAGTAACAATTTATTTCTGATACAGCGGAAGCTTTCTTTCTTTTAATGACAATTAATTAATAAACACCAATTAGCACAAATTCTTGAAGGGTTTTAGTCAAATGAATCAACCCCAGCACTTATTTTCTTTCAAGTTTGATACTTATTCTCTCAGTGCCTTTTGATGAACTGCCAAGTTACAGGGACAGAAACAAACCAGCACCAGTTGTCAAGCAGTTGCTTGAGAGTCCTGGGTATTTGAGTACTAGAGAAGAGGGAGTTTACTGTATGCTTGTTTATGAGTGTTTGTGTGTGTAATATGTTTTTATACATTCATGTTTATAAATATCTGTGTGCTTCCTAACTGAACACCTGTCATTTCCATCTCTTTGCAGTGCCTGATAGAAACTGTGAACATTCTAGATGCTGTGTGTAAAGTTGACAAGGAACAGACCCCTAGGATATTTACGGAGATGAAGAGACTCTTTACTAATCTGACAACAGACAATAACCGAACACCAAGAATCCTTGTTAACCTCCTACAGTTTTACATTAACCACAGTTAGTATCGTTTCTTTTATTTCATCTTCATTCATCATCATCATCATCATCATCATCATTTGGCATCTGCTTTCCATGCTGGCATGGGTTACAGGTTTGACTGAACCTGATAGCTGGAGAGCTGCACCAAGTTCCAGTCTGATTTGGCGTTTTTACTATTAATTTTGAGGAGACTGCACTGGTTTGGTCATGTGATGCAGCTGGATGAGGGTAGCTGCTTAAAGAAGTGATGATCTCTTAAAGTGGAGGGAAGCTGTGAAAGAGGGAAACTCAGGAAGACATGGGGTGAAGTATTATGACTGATCTCAAATGGCTGAACTTTACAAAGATGGCAGAGGTCTGAGATATGCAGTGCATTGCTGTACTTCAGAAACCCACCCATCACAACAGAATTGAGATCCTAAGACCAAGGGGTCACATAAAAAGCATTGGTGTGGGTGCTGGTGTCATGTAAAAAGCACTCAGTACACTGTGTAGAGTGGTTGGTGTTAAGAAGGGCATCCAGCTGTATACACCAAAACCAAAACAGGCAATGGAATCTGGTGTGACCCCTGGCCTTGCCAGTTTCTCTCAAGCTGTCCAACCCATGTGAGCATAGAAAACAGTTATTAAGTGTTGATGGTGATAATGATGATGAGTTTCTTTAGACATTTTTTACATTTCCTTGTTTTTTGGTAATTGGTTGGATAAGTGTTCGAATTTAGACTTTTGTTTGAGCTTTTAATTGCTAACCTTTCTTAACTGACTACTCATTTGAATGTTATACCTTAACCATGGTAAGATTTGAACTTAGCATAAAGTTTCTTCTCCCGATTACAAGCATCTCATTTCAGTTAGATTGTGATCATTTTTTACCTTTTACTTGTTTCAATCATTGGACTGCAGCCATGATATGAGGCATTGCCTTGAAGGATTTCAGTCAAATGAATAAACCCCAGTACTTGTTTTCTTTTCAGTTTGATACTTATTCTGCTGGTCTCATTTGATGAACTGCTAAGTTACAGGGACAACAAACCAACACTAGTTGTCAAGCAGTGGTGGGAATGCACACACACTCTCTCTCTCTCATTCACATGCATACACACATACACACATAGATGTGACAAGCTTTTAGTTTCCATCTACCTAATCCACCCACAAAGATTTGGTCCACCCAGGATTATAGTAGATGGCACTCACCAAGGTGCCATGGTATGGAATGAACCCAGAATCATATGGTTGAGAAGCAAGCTTCTTACCACACAGCCACATGTGTGCCTATTCACGTCGTCACATATATAAAATTCTTGTAAAAAAATACACAATCACCACTTATTCTCTGTTTCTTTTTCCCATATCAATTTGAAGTGTTTTGCCCTTGAAGGAAAACTGTCATCATCATCATCATCATCATTCAGGGACAGCAGCTTAATCATTAGAGCAACTGATAAAATTTCTTGCAGTATTTCTCCCTCCACTTTTCAGTCCGGGTTCAAATCTTATCAAGCTCAACTTTACCAATCATCTTTTTGGAGGTTGATAAAATCAAGTACCGGTCAAGTGCTGGGTTGGGTTCAGTGTAATCCACTATCACTTTCCCTCTCAAATTACTGGCCTTGTATTTAAACCAGAAAACATTATTATTATCATCGTTTTTTATCTATGGACCGCTTTGAGTATTATTTTAATCTGATGGGCCCCCATAGTCATTCGTTGTTTACAAACTAGTTTTATAGATACTTCTTTCAAAATTCCTATTTTATTTTTCGCACATTCACTTGCTTAGGTTGAACTATGTAAAATGCTAAAGAAAGAAACTGAGCTGCTTCTAGCAATAAATATGTTTAAATCAAAATTATTTCCTAGACCCTTAATATACTACTGTGTATACCCAATTTACTACTTTGTTGCATGGACCCCCAAAAATCTTATATGGGCCCTCATTAACCATATGGACCCTGGCTGAGAACCACTGTAGATGGTTCTTCTTCTTCTTAAGCCCTTTGCTTCCTATGGAGCATCAGTCATCAATAACTTTTCTCTACTGCTCTCAACTATGGGCTGCCTGTTCCGCATCAATCCAGTTGGACCCCTGCTTTGCAGTTTCCTTTTGGACCTGGCTGCACTGTGTCCTTGAGGGAAGGCTTTGTTCTTCCAAATCTTGTTGGTTTTGAATTGTCATCTATGCATCTGTACCTTTGCTTTTTTTTATATATATATAGGAGTGTTAAGTAAGGTAAAGTTACCTTCTTGAGTCATACCAACTCATTAGGGCTGGTTTCCCAGTTTCATAGCATATATATATAACCCACCTGGATGGGATGCTGGTTCATCGCAGGGATACTCATTTTTGTCAGTTGAGTGGACTGGAGCAATGTTTAATGAAGTGTTTTGCTCAAAAACACAACATGATACCCAGTCCAGGAATCGAAACCACAATTATAAGTCCAACACCCTAACCAAAAAGCCATGTGCCTCTACAGGGGTGTTAGCCCTATGCAAACCTACTTTTACCTTTGGGAAGAGTTCATTCATATTAGTTAAGGCTCTATCCTTTGACATATCCATTATAGAAGGCTCTAGCAGTGGCTTACATTCTGTCGGCATAGCTCACAGAGTCATTGGAGACAGTCTAGACCTTTTGGTTTATCATCAAGATGGTGGGGTGACAGAATTGTTAGAGCGATTTACAATATGCCTTTGCAGTATCTCTTCTGATTCTGTGTTCTGAAGTCATCTTTGTCTTTTCATCCTTCTGAGGTTGATAAAATGAAGTATCAGTCAAGTTCTAGAACTGACACGAAAGAATGTGAGGACTTTCAAGTCTGCTTCTCTCAATGATGAAGGAGGAGGAGGAAGAATGAAAGAGAGAAAGAGAGAGAGAGAAAGACTTTTGTTTAGGTCATTCATTCATTGTCTTTACTGTCTTCACATACCTTTCCAGTCAGATGTTAGTGTTCTGAGTTTAAACCCTCTCCTAGTAATATGCTTATGTGTTAGGAATAAAGGTACCATAAATCCTCAAGTATAGTCCACCCTTGAGTATAATACGCAGGGGATTTTTAGGGGGCTGTACCTCTGAAAAGCCTAAACCTTGTGTATAATACGCAACCTTTCTCTAACTTGAGTCAAGGAGGTCTATATAACGTCCTTGGTTTGTAAAAATGTATACGGTAACGTCCTTTATTATTATTGTATATATAACATAATGCAAACGTGTAGCATTTTTGTGCATTTTGTTTGCAGAAAATAAAGAAATAACAGTAATAATGTTTAATATATGTTACTTACTGCAAATTATGGATGATTCTTTTATGACTTCATTGCTTTCTGGCTTAGCTTAAGGTATTTTCACGCCTGACATCACAAAATGTGTCTGAATAAACATTGCCGGACAGCAAATAGAGTCTCGGACATTGCTTAGAAAATATTTTTCATTTTTAACCTTGTATATAGTACGCACTAGGGATTTTGGCCTTTAAATTTTGGGGAAAAATATGCGGATTATACTCTGAAGATGCTTTGAGAATTTAACATAGAAACAAAACACATGATAGATGATGTTGACTTATGTTGTTGTTGTTTTGTTTTGTTTTGTTTTTGCAGGTAGCACCATGGTGCATGATCCTCAGTCTGCATATGACTTGTTCTTTGGACAACTCCTCAGCCAGAAATACAACCAGTGTCATTTTGTGTTCGACACTGTTATGTTTTTACGAGACAACCTTGAAACACTGTGTTATAAGACAAACATCCTCTCAAAGTACTTCCCCAATATTTTTAAGGTACTGTTACTACTACTACTACTTCTACTACTACTAACACTTTTCACTCCTATGAATTTCACCTCTTCCTCTACCATCCTCAACATCACTACCAACCATCCACCAATCCACCCACCTACCTCTAGGTGACTGTAATATACCATGTGTTGACTATTCTATACCACACTGGACTGTAATGTATTAACTGAGTAAATTTCTCACTGCAGATCCTTGCTTGGAATCCTCCAACATTTGTCAAAGAATTTGAAGACCTTTTACCTGCCATGATTACTCAGAGTACAGCACTTGAGGTATAACTCACTTTTGTTTGTTTGTTTATTTGTTTTATATAAAATGGTAATGTGGTTGAGGATACTGTAAAATTGGGGATATTTGTTCTATTTTTTATACTGAATTTTGTTATTTTCATACCAAAGTTAGATAAAGAAATCATCAAAATGGTATCATAAGCCAGATTTGAATAATGGCTTCATTTCATATTTCCCCTAAAGCCACAGTTTCCCTCATTCAACCTCCAGCAATGTTTTCATTACAATTCATGGCAAAAAAAAAGTATATATATAATTGATGGCAAAAAAATGCTTTAATTAAAAATAAAACAAGCTGTTTCTGCAGTTTTGCATGTTAATGGTTTTATATTCTATTAAGCTAGACTCAGAAGATATATATAATATTTGCCTGGTGTAGAATGTACAACATGAATATATTTTCCCAATCTGTTTACTCTTATATGTTCTTATTACATCCTGATGTCTGTTTCCAGGTATTCCACCGTCTTTTAGAGCTTCCATGTTTGACAGCACTTCTTGAAGCAAGTGAGAAATTGAAGAAGGGTGATGTAAACAGCATTGAACCCGATTCTTCTTCTGTCCAGGCCTTACAGAAATCTGCATACAACCCATTATTTAATTTCATCATGAGTCCAGACAGTGGCCATGGGGACACAATCAACAGGTAAATAAAAATTCAACTGCCTGTCAAGACTAGGATCCTTTTCGATGATGACTAACCATTGGCAATTTTGACCTCTAACATGGGTATAAGACCTTGAATTTGGTGGGGATCTATAATCACAAGCTGCCAGAATCGCTAGTATGCCAGACAAAATGCTTAGCAGCATTTCGTCTGTCTGTATGTCCTGAGTTCAAACTTCATCAAGGTTGACTTTATCTTTGAACCTTTTAGGGTTGATGAAATAAGTACCTGTTAAACACTGGGATTCAATATAATCAACTAGCTCCCTCCCACGAAAATTTCATGCTTTGTGCCTATAGCAGAAAGGTATATTATCAATCTGTTACGTAACTGGTGCTTTATTTTATATACTCTGGAAGTTGATCTTAATAGAATTTGAACTCAAAATGTAATCTAAATATAACAAGGTATTATTTCTGATACTCTAACCCAGTGTTTCCCAACCTGTTTTCTCCCAGGCCCCACTATAACTTTCCAGAAAAATGTATGCCCCACCAGTGGCATATGCAAAAGGATTAATAATTTATTGACTTCTAATAATTATATACTTTCATTAAAGTCATATCCACACTAGGGTATTAGAATAGCACTATATTGTAGCTAACAGTCTTCACACAGTATGCTTGGCTGGAGGGAGTGGTTTGGTTAGGCTGAGTATAGGATGTAGTATGTTTGCTGGGTAAAAAAGATTTTCATAATTCCATGTCTCACTTAAAAAAAAAAGAAAAATATTTGGGCTCTCAGGCCCCACTGGTGGGGTGCATGCCCTATGTCAGGAATCACTGCTCTAACTATCCTGTGAATTAACTGGAAAGTATTATTGAAACTTAGTAGATGAGGTAGTTAAGGTTGTTGACTTTAATTGTTGACTCAAACTTTGCAATAACTTACTGTCTGCCATACTTGTGTTTGGTATAGTTCACTGCTTGGTTGGGATACTGTCTCAATTGCATACTTTCTCATTGATATGTTGTGCTTTCAAAATATGGTAGCCCATTCAAGTTAGAAGCTGTGCTCCACATCCCATATTAAGAGTGTAAAGCACATTATTTTTGGATTTCCAAACATAGCATTTGTATCTGAATCAGTAATGTGACCTGGGTTACAAAGGAAAAGTGTGTGGTTGCCACATGGGAAGGTACAGCATGTACTTTCCACATGAGAAGATACTGTGTTGTTTCTACATCGGTAAGACAATTTATCAGTGCCACATGGAAAAATACTAACTATTCTACATGTATATAAATGTAAACTTTGTGTATGGGGATATGATTACCATTATGAATTTCCTAATTAGTACTGGAGATGTTTCATTTATGAGGACATACTCTTGTATTTGTCTGAGTGTTGGGTCCTTTGGGTGCTTGGATGAAATGTGGATATCAAGTTGACCCAGGCTGTTTCCACGTTGGGTCTTGGCATGTTGGTAGAGTGTAGAGGACTGTTTTTTGTCATCATATTGTCTCAAATGGTCATTTAGTTTTTCTGTAATGCACCTAGATGTCTCCCCTATGTATGTCATGTTTATGTCTTTACAAGCACCTTCTATGCATCTTATGCTGTAGACTACATTTCTAGTTCTACAGTTAATGCCAGGGCTAATCCTACATACGATGCAGTTATCATTGGTGCATATGGTATTCTCAAAGGGGTTCATTCTACATAGTTGTGATTTGATGAAGTTCTCTGGCTTTTCAACAAACTTAATGTTGAGTTTGGTCTCCTTCAGAGCTTTTCTAAATCTACAGGCTAGTTCTCCATGGGCTGTGGCCTCTACAAACATCACTCCTTGATATTTGTCAGTTTTATACGTGTTCACCCTGTTTGCTTTGTCACAAGCTCTTTGTATATCATATTCCAGTCGTTGTTTCTATATTTAGGGCAGGTACCACTGGTTTCATTACATATGTTATCTAACTTCTTTCTAGCACCCCTATATACTCGAATCCTATCTTTCTGATCATATCTAGAGAATTGCATGCGGTGCATGAAGTTCTGTACATATTTCTTCATTTCATAGGGTTTGCTTAGTGGGGACACATTGTTCATTATCCTTACCAAGTCTGCTATCAGTATATTAATTTTCATGTTGTGTGACAAAGCTGAGTTCTTGTGAACAACATATTTTGAAGTTATGGGTTTCATGTAATAGGAGTGGAGGAGCTGCACTCTGTTCACAGTCTCTAACCAAAGTTCAGTATCAAGGATGGGGAGTCTATTGTTGGGGTACCTTGTGGGGTAATTTATAGTTACCTTGATACTTTGGTGGATGAAATTAGCTACTTGTTGGATGCTCTCCATTATGTTCCTCTCAGTTTCTACATTACCATTACTGGAGTTGGTCTTAACTAGGCTATCAATGTCATCTACATACCTACTGTAAAATAGAAGAGTTGTGGACTGTTCTGCTAAAGATTGCTTAAGTATTTTGTCCTATCAGGTCGTCATGCGCTCACACACTGACCCATATGCTTACACACAAACAAACAAAAAGAATGCAGCTTGGATAATGGACAGTCAACAACTATTGAAAAGGTTGCAAAACGCAACAAAAATTTTAGAAGACTAAGTAAGTAAATGAGTGGAAACTTTACCAGTGTGTGTGTTAAATTATAAGGCACTAAAAGAGAATGACCCTTCTTAGACACAACAGAGTGTTATTTTCATTTTTGCATAATTTAGACAACAATTTATTCACCACACCTTGTATGTCAACTTGGCCAAAGATATGATTACTTGTGTGTGTCTGTAGTTTCATAATTCTGTTTTCATCGTTTACATGAGTGACTATTATATGCTGCTGTTACCAGTTTTTTTTACCTCTTGTATTTTATCAGACTTGATGAGCTGTACGAGGTCTTACATGACATGAGGGACCACCCACGTGTGATTAACTGTGCTGAGGTTTTACCTAAATTATTAGGGTGAGCATATCTCATTTACTAACTCAATGTTTCATAACAACAGTCTACTGTCCCTGCCACTGCATGATTAGCTACATTTATGTAATTGTATACACTTGTGCACACTCACATACATACACTTAGACTAATTATGATACCTCCTGTGGAGTACATATATGCCTTATTACAGAGTGTATTATATTTATATAATATTTATATAATAACCACGGAATGGTTGGCATTAGGAAGGGCATCCAGCTGTAGAAACACTGCCAGATCAGACTGGAGCCTGGTGCAGCCTCCTGGCTTCCCAGACCCTGGTCGAACCGTCCAACCCATGCTAGCATGGAAAACAGACATTAAACGATGATGATGAATATATTATATTTGTATATCAGGCTTGGCTATGTGGTTAAGAAATTTTCTTCCCAACCACATAGTTTCAGGTTCAATCCTACTGTATGGTACCTTGGGCAAGTGTCTTCTGCTATTGACCCAAGCTAACCAAAGCCTAGTAAATGGACTTGTGAGACGAAAACTGTATGGAAGCCCGTTGTGTGTGTGTGTGTGTGTGTGTTTGTGTCTCCTTGTCTTGACATCACATAATAGTTGCAGATGGCTCTCACTGTCATACAAGCAGTGGTATTTATTTCCAATACTCTGCAAAAAATTTGTCTGGCTATAGGGAAATATTACCTTGCTTGGAAACAGGTAAGGGTTGGTGACAGGAAGGGCATCCAGACATAGGAAACTTGCCTCAATAAAGACAATCTGACCCATACAAGCATGGATAAGTGGATGCGTAAAACAATGATGATTATAATATGTGCATATACATACACATACATACACACACATACACGTTTATCAACAATCCAATTCCTTGGTGAATTCTTGGAGCAGCATTCATCGAGGAATTGGATCATTGGTAGATAATTGGAATTGAAAATTACCTAAAAGCAGTATCCAGTCAGTATAATTGACACTGATTGATGATGATGGATTATTTCACTGTCTGCTCTCTGTGGTTCTATCTAGCCAGTTGGTCGCATCTTACATATTGATGTGTCTTGATTCTTAATGAATCTGTCAAACTAACATATATATTGAGACATTGCTGTACTCAAGAAGACTCGCCCACCACAACAGAATTGAGATCCTAAAACCAAGGTGCCACTCAAAAAGCATTAGTGTGGATGCTAGCATCGCATAAAAAATACTGGTGCTATTGCCATGTAAAAAAGCACTAGTGCTGGTACCACATAAAAAGCACAGGTTCTGGTGCCACATAAAAAGCACTGGTGATGATGCCACGTAAAAAGCACCCAGTACACCCTGTAAAGTAGTTAGCATTAGGAAGGGCATCCAGCCATAGAAACCAAACCAAAACAGACTATGGAACCTGGTGCAGCCCCTGGTCTTGCCAGTTCCTGCCAAGCCATCCAACCCATACCAGCATGGAAAACAGATATTAAATGATGATGATGAGATATACATAGATATATATACATACATACATACACTAATGCTTTATATTTATTGTTTTTGTATTGATTATGATAATTTTTACTATTAATATCAGCACTGCCTTTGTTATTTCCATATAACAACACTACTGCACCCATCTCTGCTCATGACCACCATCACCATACATCAACACTGCCACCACTATCACTGTACATTACCACTACTTCACCACCACCTCCAAAACAACAGTAATTTTCAGCACTGTAACCATGACTACCTTCATACACCAAGAGCAGCTAAATCTCCCTTAAATCACACCCTTCTATCACAAATACAGATGGCTCAATTGGAGATACACTGGGAAAAAAAGTCATGGAGAGAATCATGACTGGAATGTCTTTGATTATGTAGTAACAGCACACTTTTATGTATCAACTACATATCACCACCCCATCATTCTCACCATCACCACCAGTATCAATACTATCATCATCACCACGACCACTACCACCATCACCACCATTCTCATAACACCCAGTTTTCTTTTTCTATTACAGTGTGTATTTTTCTGTGATTCTGGAAGATGGCAGCGAGGAGTTTACATCCTGTTTGGTATCAGTCCTTTTAGAGAGGGTCTCATTGCTCTACGATGTTCCTGGATACAAGAGAAATGTCAGGAAGTAAGAAAACTTCATTGCTTACGTTTCTGTTTTTAATGTTCTTTGTTTTGAGAATGAGAAGCCTGAGGAAAAAGTCTGGAGCCAAGGTAAAAGCTGGAGATAAGATTGGGAGTAAGCATGAGAGGAAAAGAACTGGCAGCAGGGCTGGTTGGAAGGGCTAGAGGCAGGACTGCTTGAAAATTATTGGAGGAAACAGCTGAAGGTAGAGCTGAGTGCAGAAGCTGGAGGCATGAACTGATAGAAAGTAGTAGAGAAAAAACTGGAGGTAGGGCTAAGTGTTAAATCTGGAGACATGGGCTGGTGAAAAGTACTAGAGGCAAATGCTGGAGTTCCAACTGAACGCAGAAGCTGGAGGTATAAACTGGTGGAAATTACTGCAGGGAACAGCTGAAGGTATGACTGAGTGCAGAAGCTGGAGGCTGGGCTCCTAGAAAGCAATGGGGATAAAGCCTGCAAGTAGAGTTGAGTGCAGGAACTGGAGGCAGGGCTGCTAAAAAGTACTGGAGGAAAAGAGAGCAGGCTGGGCTGGTGGATGTAGGTGGGTGAGAACTGCTGAAAAGTTTGGTGGCAGATAATTGAAACAGGTGTTATGGTGGGGTGCAGAAATGACTGCTGGAGGATGTGGTGCCAGCTGAGGATGGATAAAAAAGCTGGTTGAAAGGGACTCGAAGAAAAGATGGAAGAAATACAGAAAGGATCAGGCAGGAAGGTTACTGAAAGGGGCTAGAGCAGAGCTGATAAAAGACAGAAAGATTGAAGGCAGAGTTAGTAGAAAAGTTATTATAGTTATGGTATCTTCCTACGATTAAGTTTGTGTTTGCAGAAATATGTTAAATTCATGTTTGTCAGCATTTTTTATCTAGAATCATGTTCTGGAGAAATCAATTTTGCCAATAACTGTCTTGGTTCACTGGTTATTATTGACCGGTTCTCATCTCTCACTTGCAGTCTTTTAAATATCCTCAGTGTGTGTGTGTGATTACTTGGTATCTGGGCATTTAGCCACTAGATGTATGCGTGTTTAGTCATGATGTGAAAGTGTTAAATCACAAGACATAAGAATGTTTGACCACTGGCTACACCTAAATTATCTATTGTTGTATTTCAGATTGTTTGCTGACTACATAGTGAAGCTGCTAAAACTTTATCCTTATATCGTGATCAAGCAGAGAGGAGAAATTATTGATTACCTCATCAATACACACAATATGAAGGATGACAGATTCTTTATGCATCTGGTAAAACAACTTTATTGTAATCGACACATATGGACACACAGACACACACACAAACATATAATCTTACCATACTATATTGGCACTCAATCTGTTACAACAAGGGTTCCACTTGATCCAATCAACAGAACAGCCTGCACATGAAATTAACAAACATATATACCCTTAATGTAGTTCTCAGGGAGATTCATCATGACACAGGGTGTAACAAGGTTTGTCCTTTCAAATACAGATACAACTCATTTTTGTCAACTGTGTGAACTGGAACAACATGACAAAAAGTGTCTTGCTCAAGGACACAGCTCGTTGCCAGGAATCGAACTCACAACCTTATAACCATCAGCTAAATACTCTAACCACTGAGCCATGTGCTTTTGATCTAATATAACAATGTTGTAGCGTATGTGTGTATATACTCTTTTACTTGTTTCAGTCATTTGACTGTGGCCATGCTGGAGCACCGCCTTTAGTCGAGCAAATCGACCCCAGGACTTATTCTTTGTAAGCCTAGTACTTATTCTATCAGTATCTTTTGCCGAACTGCTAAGTTACGGTGACATAAACACACCAGCATTGGTTGTCAAGTGATGTTGGAGGGACAAACACAGACACACAAACACACACACACACACACACACACACACACACACACACACACACATATATATGACGGGCTTCTTTCAGTTTCCGTCTGCCAAATCCACTCACAAGGCTTTGGTCGACCCGAGGCTATAGTAGAAGACAGTTGCCCAAAGTGCTACGCTTTGGGATTGAACCCGGAACCATGTGGTTGGTAAACAAGCTACTTATCACACAACCACTCCTATGTGAAACTCAACCACTGTTATTGTCATTCTTGAAATAATTGTTGCCACCACCATTGCCTCTACTGTTATTGCTGTTGCCATTTTTGTTATCAGAATATTCTTGAATTATTGGTCAGGTTTGGAGTGTTGGAGAGTTCTGCAGCTGTAGTCTGGATAACAACTGTTCTGCTAAAATCATATCAAAGTACTATGAAGTTCTAGAGACACTGATGTATGAGTGGTCCAGTACCACATTGACATTAACCACAGATGAAGAATTCCCACCACGCCTCATGTCCATTCTTATGTCAGCCACAGCAAAGGTTTGTTTGTTTCTTTCTTTCTTTCCCTTCTTCTTTCTTTCCTTTTCCTTACTCTCTGCTTTTCTCAAGACTGTGTCAAAACTATTTACTTCAGGCACCAGGCATGGCTGTGTCGTAAGAAGTTTGCTTCCCAACCACGACATGGTTCCAGGTTCAGTCCTACTGCTGTGTGGCACCTTGGGCAAGAGTCTTCTACTAAAACTCAGGCCAGCCAATACTTTGTGAATGGATTTGGTAACATGGAAACTGAAAGAAGCCTGTCTTTCAACACTTTAAGCCAAGAACTTATTCTTTTACAAACCAACACTGGTTGTCAAGTGGTGTTGTGGTCAAATACATACACACACACACACACATACATACACTCATGTATATATACACATACACAACAGACGTCTTCAGTTTCCTTAAAACCACATCCACACAGAAGGCTTTGGTCAACCTGGGACTATAGTAAAAGACACTTGCTCAAATTGCTATGCTGTCCAAAACCATAAGGTTGGAAAACAATCTTCTTACCACACAGCTATGCCTGCTGTAAATTTAAATTTTTGATAAATCCTTACTTTCCTCTAGGCTAAATAGAATCAAGAACGTAAATATGTAAAAATATATAGTATAGGCACAGACGTGGCTGTGTGGTAAGAAGCTTGCTTCCCAACAACATTGTTCCAGGTTCAGTCCCACTGCGTGGCACCTTGGGCAAGTGCCTTCCACTGCAGCCTCAGACCAACCAAAGTCTTGTGAATGGTAGACAGAAACTGAAAGAAGCCTGTCATATATATATATACTATCTTACTAACTCTCATTTTTTACTCTTTCTATTTTCTTTTGCTTCCCAGCTGGCTTCTCGGTGTCAAGACCTCATCCCTCGTGCTGTTCTTTGTCTAGGTAAGGTGTACAGCCAACTGTGTACTCCTAATAACCTACCTAGAGATACACGTAATTCACTGTTGAGTACTGCACAGGAATATATTAACTTATTCAGCTTTACAAAGTAAGTCTCTAATTTTTTTTTCATCTCTCTACATTCTGTTTGCTACTCTGTCTATATCTATCTCTTTGTGTGTGTCTCTCTCTCTCTCTCTCTCTCTCTATATATATATATATATATATACTAAATATTTAGGGTTCAGCAAAGATTTGCTTTACCACATACCGAAGTTTAGAAATAGCAGCCAAAAAACGTTACTTCTTCCTCTCTGCCTGTGTGGATTGTTTTCAAGTATTTTGGTTTTTCTGGGAGTCCCTTTTTAAAGTAAAAGAAATAGCTAACGTTTTTTGGCTGCTATTTCTAAACTTCGGTATGTGGTAAAGCAAATCTTTGCTGAACCCTAATTATTTAGTATTACTTAAGTTTACCATGAAATGGTCCTTTTTTCATGCTGAATTCTACTTGGTGAAATTATTGATTACTTCTTAATTAATTAATTTTACCCTTTGTTATTATTGATATATATATATATATATATATGTCTATTTATTGTCTCTTTCTACCCTCACACTTTCTCTCTCTCTCTCTCTCTCTCTCTCTCTGCCTGTTTGTATGTATTTGTTTATTTCTACCTCCCTACCTGGCTGTCTGAATCTCTACTTACCCATTTGTCTGAGTCTCTACCCACATGTCTGTCTGTGCCTCTACATACATACCTCTCTGTTTGAGCTATCTATCTACTTATCTCTCTGAGTCTCTGCCTCTCTATCTGTCTGGGTCTCAATATCCTTGTTGTTTTGTTGAGCCTCTATGTACCTACCTGTCTGAGCCCTCTACTTACTTGTCTGTCTCTGCTCCTACCTACCTCTCTATCTGTTTATTAATATCCACCATTGTTCCATTCATTTTTACCTTCCTTCGGTGACACAGCTTTAAATATCAATAATCATATTTCCACTCACATATATCTTTAGTCTTCTATGTACCCACACACATACCTACCTACTTTCTCATGTTCCATCTTGATTCTCTCTCTCTCTCCCTTCCAGTACAACTGAGATCAACATAGTAATATTTACTTATATAATTTATCTCTCCTCCACAGTTTTGCCTCTGTGATATTGAACCCATCCTCTGAGATTCAAAATGGCAGGTAAGCTTTACTTTAGTCTTCATATTAAAACTATCATACCTACATTGCACAAGAGTAAAGCTTAGTAAAGGTTAGGTTGCAGGCAAATATATCTTTTGCAAGGGTTTGGCTAGTGAGTCTAGAAATATACACAGCTCATCATGAACTAATCACATCTTTCTCCAACACCTTATTTTATTGCTCTAGCCATTGACTTCCTAGCTGTACCTTTTTTGCCCAGTAACCCTTTTATTTCTGGGATTCTTTTTTCATCAAATGTATGTTTCCAGTGCTACCATAAATTTAACTGTGAAAGTGCTTGGCCCAATGGTTAGCATGTTGGACTCATGATTGTAAGACAGTGGTTTTAATCGCTGGACTGGATGGTGCATTGTATTCTTGAGCAAAACACTTCATTTCATGTCGCTCCAGATCATTCAGCTGGCAAAAATGAGTGATCCTACGATGGAGTGGTCTCCTCTTCAGAGGAAATGTTATTATCTAGGTCGTTTATACACCATAGAAACCAAGCAACCAGCCTTATGAGTCTTAGGACTTAAGACAGTAATTTTCATAGCTTTGACCCTTTTACATTGAAACCAACCATATCCAGCCCAAATATTTTACCTTTGTTATGTTCAAGCCAGCCAGATCTAGCCTCTTACATCTACCCTACAATATCGTTCTAAAAATAAACAATCCCGTCATCGAGATCTTGTAGTTTCAAGATAACGATGATTAATTCAGAACAATGTGAATAAATAAGCCTTTTATTCGACAGAGCAACCTGAATACCAAAGGGTTAAAAAATATATATTTTCTCTTTGAACAACTTTGCTTAAAAGCTGAAGATTCTCATTTCTGCACATTATATGAACTTAGCAAAATTATCTACAAAACACAGTCATGTGTTCAGATTTCACTCTAACCATTGCATTACTGTGTTTCTTGTTAATGAGCACAAGTCTACCTAAATTAGTTTGCCTGAATCACTTTAGACTAATGAGACTCAGTTTTTTTGACAGTATGATCCACTGGAGATATAAAAAATTTCTGATGTCCTTCACTTGGAATGTTATTTAAAAAACTAGTTTAAAGTTTAATAATTTTGAAAAAATCAAAGTTTTATTAATCAAACTTTATGTATAGCAAAATTTGAATAGCATATGTTTCAAGATGCACAAGTATTATTAGTATGTTGTTATATTTTGGGATGGTCTTTTTTTTTTTTGCCAAATAAGAATACATGCTATTTGGCAAAAAAATGACTGTCCCTAAAGAGAACATTTGCTCACAGACAACATGCCATACATTTTTATCGTGACAAAGATTATTTTTAAAAATGCTATTTAAAGTATAAGTATTATACCAAGTTTAATTAATTTATTTCTAAGAAAAATAATTACTCTTCTAAGCACTCAGTATCTCTTTGATATTCATTGACCCTTGAGAGCTGACTATGCCTTCTCTTTCTCTTATGCAAGGGAGTTACCATTCTGGCTGAGGGATACTGGATTAACCATTTCATATTATAGATATTTTATTATGTTGGTATTAAAAGGCTGCAAGCTGGTAGAATCTTTACCACACAGGGCTAAATGTTTAGTGGCATTTTGTCTGTCTTCACATTCTGAGTTCAAATACTGCCATGGTCAACTTTGTCTTTCATCATTTCAGGGTCAATAAAATAAGTACCATTTAAGCACTGGAATCAATGTAATCAAGTATTGTCCTCCCCTAAAATTTCAGGCATTATGCCTGCAGCAAAAAGTATTATTTTCTGTATTAATTTTCCATTTTTCTCTCTCTCAGGATTTAAACCAACTGCTTTTTTTTTTTTTTCCAGGTGTCATCAAGACAATATGTGCCTACCTGTCATCATGAGAGCCACACACAACATGGTGATGACCGATAAAAAATGAAATGAAGTCATTAACTTTCATTCCCTTTGTTCTACCACCAACTTCACCCTTACATTTTCTTTAATGAACAACAGTATACGCCTCACACCTATATCTATGTATGCATAACTGTGTATGTATATATATATATATATATAGGGGAATGTGTGTATAACGACATTGGCCAGTTTTCATTGAATTTCATTCATCTTCTCCTCAAGGCCAGTTTTAGTGGTCTCTCATTCTCCTTCATCTACCATCACTTCCAAATATGTGATCCTTATTTACCCATTATACAGTATTCATACTTGCTTTTCCTCTACAGTATTTTGATGACACCATCTCTGTTCTATTTCTTACAGTTTCTGCTTGTGGAATTACAGTTTTTACCCACATTTTTTTCTTTTTTACTTATGGTATTGTATTTCCCACATCTTTAACTTGTGATATTGTATTTCTCACACATTTTCCAGTTGTGACAGTATGTTTTCTATGAATGCCCATGACATTCTGTGCTTCCCACAAGTTTCTCTTTTGGTCATGTCTGTATGCAATCTACCTCCCTTGAATTCCATTACATAAAACACCGTTTTACACCTTTATGCATTCCCCTTTCCCATGACTTTACCTCCTCACACTGGGTGAACCACAAAAAAAAAAAATAGGTGCAGGCAAGGCTATGAGGGTAAGAAGTTTGCTTTCCATCCATGTAGCTTCGGGTTCAGTCCCACTGTGCAGCACCTTGGACAGGCCTTCCACTATAGTCTTCTACTATAGCTTCTGGTTGACCAAAGCCTTATAAGTGAATTTGGTAGAGGGAAACTAAAAGTCTGACATGCGTAAATGTGCATGTGTATGGAAGTCTTTGTACCCCTCATATATACATATGTATAGTTATTATTCTTAAACAAGAATGTTGTTGGCAGACTTCGAAGTTTCAACCAGCTATGCCATTGTAGGCAGGTCAAAACTTCAAAGTCACTGTCAGCAACATTCTTGTTTAAAAATAATAAATTTGTTCTCTAGAGACATATAAAGTAACCCACCAGATTAATGTAAAATTATATTTATTTTGATTGAACATAAAGACAAACATTTATATATATATATCAAACTAAGCAACAAGAATGACTCCGGTAATTTGGTACGATCGTTTTGTACTACATCATTTTATTAAATGTTGTAAGTATTAAAATGCTGAACACTCATCAGCCAATTATAGAGGTTTTCCATTAATACAAAAATGTTCATATCAAATGATATGTAAATTTTTGTATTAATGGAAAACCTCTATAATTGGCTGATGAGTGCTCAGCATTTTAAAACTGTTGTAATACTTACAACATTTAATAAAATGATGTAGTACGAAATGATTGTACCGGAGACATTCTTGTTGCTTATTTTGATTATAATCACCCCACGGATTTTTATGGATAATACCATACAGAATTCTGGTGCATCTAAATTAAGTACCATATTCATTTGAATCTAAATTTTTGCTGAACTTATATATATATATGAACTCCTCATGGAAGGAAAGCTTCATAATGACAACCTAGTTTCCTTGACATTTTTTTTTTTGCCACAGTTCTTGTCAACCACTATGACAGCTTGTGTCATTTGTCAGGCATTTATTTAAACAGCACATCAACAAAAGGAGGGCAACAAACTGTTAACATTGACATAATTTTGTGTAAATTGTTTGATTTGACAACTGCTTTAGTCAGAGTCATATTGCAACCATTTCAGGCAATATAATGTTGTACACATTACCAAACAAGCCTAAACTGTATTACACTAAATGAGACTATATTACACCAAATAATACTATACTATCTCTAAAATTTTACATCTGGCTTTCTATTATAATATCCTAGTTCCATTACAGCAGCAAGTATGTTCAAGAAATTTAATATTTGGCAATCTTTCATAGAAATTATATGAAAAGTGAAATTATTTGTTTGATGATTTGCTTAAAATTTTTTATTTCTTTAAATTTTTTCAGCTGATTAGCTTGTTTATGTATTTTTTGTGTATGTATGTATTTATGTGTGTGTTTGTATATATATTTGTGTATATAAGTATCTGTTTATGTGCATGTATGTATGTATGCATGGCTGTGTGGTGAGAAGCTTGCTTCCTAACCACATACCTCTGAGTTCAGTCCCACTGCATGACACTTTGGGCACATGTCTTCTACAATAGCCTCAGGCCAACCAAAGCTTTGTGGGTGGATATGGAAGACGGAAACTTAAAGAAGCCTGTTGTGTATGTATGTATATATATATATAGCATGGAAAGCGGACGTTAAACGATGATGATGATGATGATGATATATAAAGAATAAAATTATTATTATAAAATAATAACAATAATGTCAGTGGCTAGCATGCTTTAAAACCATAGACGGAAAAATTCATATAAGTCTATAATATACAACTATAATGAAGGGTACTGGGAAAAGTACCAACATGCTAGAAATAGAAGTCAAAACAACTGTAAATCATTTAAATCACTCATATGCACAGGTGAAAGTGAGGAAATGAGCAAAAATAGAAGATTAGCATACCTTTTGTAAATGAAATTCACAAGTAATATACAGATGATCCCATATCAATCAATTTCAGGTCCTGCTATTAATGCTCAATCATTATCAGTGAGATTTACCATGGTAGTGACAGATTGAGTTGTTAACAGTATTTAGTTTTTATTCCTTGTTAATCTAGCTCAGTATTTCCCCTGGAGGGAAGTGGAAGGATCAGTAGGGTGATGGTGGGGTAACCAAACTGAAGCAATGGATTAAAATCAGCAAAAAATAATGGGTTAATTAGATTAAGTTTTATTAATGAAATACAGTTGTTTTGAATTTGTTTCAGAAAGTGGTCTATGTTTGTGATGGTGGTAGGATGGGAGGGGAGAAATGCAACCTGGTTGTCAAGGGGTAGAATCCCAAAGTGCCTGGGGACCACTGCTCTAGTTTGTAATTGCTATAAAGTTTAGTTCTCGTAATTACTATATTACATTAAGGTTTTTATGAGTGGGTTTAGTAGATGGAAACTGAAAGATCCCTTTCACATGTGTATATTTGTATTTGTGTGTGTAAGAGTGTTGGGTTTGTATCCTCTTCTCTTGACATCATGCATTAATTGTAAACAAGCACTATCTTACAAGCTGTGTCATTCATTTTCAATCTTCGGTGAAAACATACCTGACCAGGGCCTAATATTTATTACCTTGCTTGGAAACAAACCTGTTGACAACTGGAAGGGCATCTGGCCATAGAAAAATCTGCCTCAACAAGTTCCATCTGACTCATGCAAGCATGGAAAAGTGAGCATTAATCCAATAATGATTATGATGTTGTTGAAATACACTGTGTAACACGATTTTTATCCTTAGGTAGCATGTTTCCTATTTGTGTACCCTTAGAAAATATGAAAAATGGCTATTTCCTTCAAACTTTGCTTTCGTTATGATATTTATTCAAGCCTCAACACATGGCTATGATGCTGCCCCACTATTCCTGCTCATAATCACAAATGCGCATATTGTTAGCCACTAAGGAACATGCTCAAGTGGTTAATGTCAAGCAACTGACAAACAAATCTGTGGTATTAAACAGAATATTTGCTATAGCAATATTTCTCCTTCAGCAACTCAGTACTGAATCTGTCTGAAATGTAATGGAAAATAGATCAGCTTGTAAACATTGATGTCCAGGTGACAAAAGCAAAGTTTGAAGGGAATAGTAGTCATTTCCTTTGAATCCTAGATAGAATCAAATAAGAAATAACACTTACTGACCAAAGACAAAAAAAAATTGTTATACAGGGTTATTTATGCAATTAATTATACAATATTTCATATTCTGTAATTTTTCTGAAAGTCCTGTTTTGAAAACAGTATGTATTAATGGGTGAATAAAGCAAGTACCAACAATATACTGATGTTTCTTCCTTTAATTATACAGCCTCTCTTTCTTTCTCTCTAATCTACACTAGTTTCTTGTTATATGATAAAGAGAAAAACTATTTAGAAAAATCAAATAAAAATTCTTACTGAAGAAATGACAAGGGACCAGGAGTTGTGGTGATTTGTTGTACCTGAGAAAACCCATGAAGCTAAGTAAAATCACAGTCATCCATACATACAGGCATGTCCATTGCAGGTGTGCTGGTGCCATGTAAAATGCACTCACACTGGTCCCACATAAGATGCACTTGTGCTGCATAAACGCACCCAATCAGTGACACATAAAGAAGCACCCAGCATACTCTGTTGAGTGGCTCACATTAGGAAGAGCATCCAGCCATAGAAACCATGCCAAAACAGGAAATTAGAGTATGGACAGCTCCCTGGCTGGCCAGCTCCTGTCAAACCGTCCAACCCATGCCAGCATGAATGATGATGATGGTGATGATCAATGCTGATGGACATATTCATTCATTGATCTCCTATGTGTGTGTATATGTATGTAAATATGTCTAGAGATGACTGCCTAGATAAGTAGGTGTGAATATGAATCCTTTCTTAGATGTGTGTGTGTATGCAAAAGTATTCAATCAAATCAGGTTAGATATAGGCTTGTGTGTCACATAGCAGCACATCACCGTATCCACCACTTACCAGTATTTGCTTGGGTCATCCTGAGCAACTCTTCAACCAGTGTTCCAGTAAGATACTTCCTCATCTGCCATGACCATGAAGCATGTAACAAATGCAATCCATGCAATTAAATCCTTGGGATTTCTTGCAATAATACACAGACTTCCTTTCATTGATTACATACTCTTTTTCATTTGTAGTTTCGATCCCTGAAAACTACTCATTTCTTTGCAAATGTATTACTTGATATGCTTACTTTAGTCTACAGTCCATGTTATATTAAACTTATCACACACAAACATCCATATATTACACTATGTAACATGATTTTTGTCCTTGGGCAATAACTTATTTTCTATTTGCTTACCCCTAGAAGGTATGAAAGATGGCTAATATTTCCTTGAAATTTTGCTTTTATTACATTTATTCAAACCCCCAAAGAATCCCTCTCAATATATGGCTGTGATGCTCCCCCACTACTCCTGTTCATGATCAGAAATGCACATATTGTTTAGCCCCTTGTGGGCAGTAAAGAAATAGATGTAGTAGGATGCAAATAAACACAAAAGCACACACAGTTGTATGATACATACTATAGGCTTCTTTCAATTTCTGTCAACCAAATCCACTGACAAGGCTTTGGTTGGCCTGAAGCTATATTAGAAGATGCTTGCCCAAAGTGTCATGCAGTGGGACTGAACCTGGAACCATGTAATTGGGAAGCAAGCCTCTTACCACACAGCCATGCCTGCTCCTATATTTTAAATAAGTTTCAATAACTGGTCAGCTTAAGCCTCTTATTTCTTTATTGCCCACAAGGGGACAAACAAATGGATTAAGTCGATTACATTGACCCCAGTGCATAACTGGTACTTAATTTATCAACCCTGAAAGGATGAAAGGCAAAGTCTACTTTGGCGGAATTTGAACTCAGAACGTAGCAACAGACAAAATTCCTCTAAGCATTTCACCTAGCGTGCTAACGATTCTGCCAGCTCGCTGCTTTCTTACCACATGCTTGCCCCTATATTCTAAATATATTTTAAATAAGTTTCAATATAAACTAGTCAGCTTATTGGAAAATTTTTTTTTAAATCAGAAGTTTAAATTATGAAAATATCTGTTTTTAGCAAAATGAAATGACAAACTGAAACTTTTATCTTTTTTTTAATAAACTGGACAGTTTTTTTTATTTTAATTAAAAATTAATATTTTGTTGTTTTTACTTCTTTTGTTATTAATTTTTATTTTCTTCAAAACAATATCATCATCAAGATATCTTCTGTTCTTCTGAATAATATGTGACAGTCTATTTGTTCAAATTCATTATCTCATATTTTTAACCAGCTGTTAGAATAATGATCTTTTGCATCTGCTAAAAATCCAATGTTAATAAGGTTAGTGATGAATTGTACCCATTTCTTCTGTAATTTACTGTAACCCAGACATTTCAAAGAGATCATGATTCTTGTAAAGTGTTCATAGTTGTGTGGGTTCCTATATACAGCAAAGAAATACATTTGTAAAAATCTTTTGTATGTATTTTTATATGCATATAAGACAAGGTATAAATAATGGTCTTTGCATATTCACTTATTCTTTCACATTTGACTTACAGCTGTCTCTGATAAGCATTATATGTTCACTCTTTGATGTGTTTACTCAATTGGTCCATTGATTAGCTTCCAAAGGAGATGACAAAGGAATACACTAGTTGTGAAATGTTTTGTCATCAAGGACTTATCCAACCCATGCAAACATGGAAAAGAAAACAAAAAGTACAATGGCTATGATGGCAATTCTGTTACTCCACAGAGCACTTGTCATTGAGATACATATGGATTTAATAGATTGTTGTCCATTTTATTGGGGTTCATAAATAGAATATAATGAGAAAGCCAGTATATGGTTACTCAATCTCCTAGAAGTAGCAGCTCTGATGACTCTTCTTTCTGCTAATTCTCATCCATTTGCCATTGTCATTACCTCCATGTAAGAAGTGTTTCTAAACCAGTAGCTTCTTTCTTCAAACAGCTATCTTATAATGCTCTCCTCCTTATTTTCTTGGTAAATATGATTGCAATTCCTTCAAATTTTGCATTGATCATTTTATGATTCTTAAGACAGTTTCTCATTACTTTCCCCTCCCCCATTTTCTTTTGTAACTTCCAACATACTAATTGGTTGTTTAACCCTTTACCATTTAACCAGTCATGTCTGGCCAAAATATTCTATTTGTTTTATGCTCAAACTGGCAAAATGCAGTTTCATACACCAACCCTACAATGACATACTAAAAGTAAACAATATCAAAATCTTTTTGCTATGAGATAATGCATGATCATCACAAAACAATGTGAAGAAATAAGCATTATATTTGACAAACTAATCTGTATGCTAAAGGGTTTTATTTCTGTTTTATTCCAGGTTGCTTTCTGTCTTATTAGAAGTGGCAATCAATAAAAAAGAATTCTCTAAATCCCACCCCATAGTATTAAAAAGACTAGAGAAGGACACATTGGATAAATTAGTTCTTGATACGAGGGGCGTTCAATAAGTAATGCCCCTGACCCACTTGCAGTTGTTTGATCTAGCTGAAATTTTGCGTGTGCTATTATTTATATCTCTATAGAGTAGGTGGCAAATTACAGCTCTGAACTAATTGGGGTTTCTGATTTACAGGTGTTTGAACTGAGTCAAGTGTGAAATGGAGCCTGTTGAGTGTCGAGTAGTGATCTGGTTTTTGTATTTGAAAGGACGCACACCACGGGAGACTTTTGATGAAATGAAAGTAACTTATGGTAATGATGCCCCATCATATGACCATGTAAAACGCTGGCATCGTGAATTCAAACATGGTCGGAACTCGGTGGAAACAGCTCCCAGATCTGGTCGCCCCACTTCTGCAATTGATGAGGCATCTGTCCGTCAAGTTGAGGCTGCCATTTTGGAAGATCGACGAATAACTATTCGCCAAATAGCCCACGAGGTCAAGATTAGTACTGGGTCTGTGGAAACTATCATTCATGACCATTTGCATATGCAAAAGGTGTCTGCCAGATGGATTCCCAGGTTGCTCACACCTTTCCAGAAGCAAGAATGCGTCGAGTGCTCGAGGATGAATTTGGAGATGTGCCAAGAAGATGAGTCAAAATTTTTCAAAAGACTGATTACACAGGATGAAACCTGGGTCCATCACTATGATCCAGAGACCAAAGCCCAGTCAATGCAGTGGAAGCACCGTGACTCACCTCCTCCAAAGAAGGCAAGGGTGCAGCCCTCCGCTGGCAAGGTCATGCTCACAGTCTTCTGGGATCAGGACGGAGTATTGATAACAGATTTCCTGGCAAAGGGTGCCACAATTACAGGAGCCTATTATGCTTCACTTTTGAGGAAATTAAGAGAAACTATCAAAATCAAGAGGCGGGGCAAGATCAGCAAAGACATCCTCCTCCTACAGGACAACGCTCCGGTCCACAACTCGCTTGTCGCCAGATCAGAAGCACAGGCGTGTGGTTATGAACTCCTCCCCCATCCCCCCACTCTCCTGACCTTGCACCCTCTGATTTTCACCTCTTCCCAGCCATGAAGTTGTTTTTGAAAGGAAAGCGTTTCCCAGATGATGCAGCCTTGATTTCTGAAGTCACGTCGTGGTTGGAGGACCAAGTTGGGTCTTCTAAAAAAAACGGTCTCCAGAGCTGCATCAAGCGATGGGAGAAATGCATAACTCTGGGTGGTTCCTATGTAGAGAAAGACTAATAACTGTGCAAAGTTTTGTTGCTCTACTGCTATGGGAAGTGGGTCAGGGGCATTACTTATTGAACGCCCCTCGTATTCCTAAAATCTACTGGATATTCCTGACTGCAGTGCCTTATTAATCATGGGTCTGCTTCACTCAGGGCTAAAAGATAATGACAATTCTTTGGTAAATAAGCAGAAATAGACATGACCAGAAGAAGATATATCATAGTCAGGCCAAAAGACAACGAAATTATATTTGTAGTAAAACAAGATAAGGCATGTCTAGATGTAGACAAAACATGGTCAGGCTAATAAACAACAAGTCTGTAATGAAACCGGGTGGGATTATATCTTAGTAGAGTCATAATATAGATGGAACAAGAGATTTGTGACTCACACCTAGTCATTTGACTGATTACATACCTTTGTGATAAAAGACTACATTTTGTTTAGTCTTAGTTTGACCTTGAACAAAGCAATAAAATGCTGTATATTGTGAGACAAGTGCTAGATGAAACTTATGGTCATTACCGTAGGAAAGTATTTTAACTGCACCTTTGATCACCCCTATTCATTCTTAACAAAATATTTTTTTACATACTTTTGTAAATGACAGAATCTTTGATTAACTTCTGGAGTGAGAACAATCTGCATAGACTTTGTTAATTGAAAACCCAAAAAGTTTAGCATCATTCTGAAACTGCGAAGGTATCTTTTTTGGATTTTAATGTCATTTTGCATTATCTGAAAAAAAAAAAAGAAAAATGAATATATAAATAAATAAAGTAATGGCTTGAAAATGTCAGTGATATTACAGCAATATTTGTGTGTTAATGAGGCTTTGGATGATGACTATAAGTGAAGTGGAGTAAATTTGTGTGTGACATCTGTTGGGTAATTTACTGATCAGGTTTTATACATTAAAGATTTCTGTTGTTGGACTGCAATCATGCCAGAGCACAACACTCAATAGTTTTATTTAATTATATCAACCTTAGTACTTATTTCAGTCTGTAGTTATTTTATTAATCACAATATGAGACAATGCAGACAACAATGCTAATTTCTATTAAGCTTGTTGTAAACAGGCATGGACACAAAAACAAACACACACATATATACACAAAAACATACATACATACATATATACATACATATGTATATATATATATATATATATATATATATATATATAATATATATATATATATATATATATATATATAATATATATATATATATATATATACACACACACACACATATCTTTTATCTTTTTTGTTTTATGTGTTTCAGTATTAGACTGCAGCCATACTGGAGCATGCCTTCAAGAATTTTATTCAAATGATCCAACCCCAGTACTTATCTTTTTCATCTGGTACTTATTCTATTGGTCTCTTTTGCTGAACCACAAAGTTACCAGGATATAACTACACCAACACTGGTTGTCAAGCAATGGTGAGGGACAAATACAGACATACAAAAACACACGTGTGCACACACACACACACACACACACACACACCACACACACTCACACACACACACACAGAATCACACATACACACATGCACACTCACACACACACACACATACATATATATACGACAGGCTTCTTTGAGTTCCCATCTACTAAGTCCACTCACAAGGCTTTGGTTGAACCAAGGCTATAGTAGAAGACACCTGTCCAAGGTGTCACACAGTGGGACTGAACTTGGAACCATGCAGTTGGGTAGCAAATTCCTTACCACATAGCTACACCTGCACTTATACACAACAACGTGTGTAAATTGATTACTATCGGATAGTTCCAATTAAATAAGTCCAGAAGTTAGGTTAAATATACATACATGCATAAATACCATGAATTCCCATTCTACAAACTGGCTAACAATTTCATGAATACTTTACCGGGCAACACTGGGTAGTAAGTCTCGTTTTATATAAAAATAATGGTTTAGCAAACAACAACACATACCTAGTTTTGTCAATCAAATCCCACTCACAAAATAATGACCAGTCTGAGACCATAGTGACTCACTTCTGACTGAACCTAGAACTACATAGTACTTAACTACACAGCCATTCCTGAACCCATTAAGTTTGTGATATAAGGAAAAAAAGAGGTTCACATATATCTATGTGTGTGTGTGTCTTTGTGTCTGTGTTTGTTCCTCACCACCATCATCACCACCTGTCAACCGGTGCTGGTGTGTTTAGATCCTCGTAACTTAGCAACGCAGCAAAAGAGAACAATAGAATAAGAACTGCCCACTTTTATTCATTTCCACATCTAAGCTACTCAACTCTCATCATTTTTATTGTATCAGAATATACATAAACATGTATAATTTGTGTGTGTAGAGAGAGAGAGAGAAATATATATTTATATCTATAGACATGTATATGTGTAGATATACATATCTACAGATACACATACAAACACATACATGTACGCACACACCCATTTTAGTTTTAGTCTTATTTCATCCCTCTCTTCATGGAGCAATGTGCAAGGAGAGATCGCCATTTAGTGCAGTTCCATGCCATATCATGAACTTGCTCTTATACCAGGCCATTATCTGCCTGATCCTCCTCAATTAGGTATTACAGGTCTGTTTCACCTCCTGTAGTCCTTCCCTAGATCCCAATTGAGAGAAGATTTCACTGATTTCTTCACAGACAGGTATAGCACATGGCTAAGCTTCATGCACTGTCTCACAGTGATAGTATTCTATAAGTTACTCAGCCCCGCCTTTCCATCACTTCTTCATTTGTGATGTGGTCACACCAACAAATATTCAGTGTGCCTCTCAAGCAACATCTACAGAAAACATCTGCAGTTGCATAGATTCTGCTAGTCTCAGCAACAGCAGCTCAAAGCTTAGTCTTCAAATCAACAATAAAATAATGAAAGTGATGGTTATTGGTGAGTAACAGCAGCAACAAATCAGCTGAAAAGGTAGATACTGGAGATCATTGGTTCAAACCAAGGTAATAACAATGTGTGAAGGTGCATAGCTTAGTGATTAGGGTATTTGGTTCATGATTGCAAGATCACAAGTTCGATTCCCTGTGGTGCGTTGTGTCCACGAGCAAGACACTTTATTTCACTCAGCTGGCAAAAATGAGTGGTACTTGTAGTGCAAAGGATCAGCCATCTCACACTCTGTGTCACACTGAATCTCAGAGAATTACATTAAGGGTACACGTGTCTGTGGAGTGCTCAGCCACATGCATGTTAATTTCGCGAGCAGGCAGTTCCATTGATTGGATCAACTGGAACCCTTGTCATCATAAGCAATGGAGTGCCAATAACTATGAAAGGAATGAATTCTACTTCTTACAGAACTAAAACGAATGGGCCAATTAAATCGGCGCATATAGAAAGGAAAGATCCCCAGACTACTTAACACATGTAGAACTGCATTCAGTGATTGATGGCAGCTGTCATCACTTATTCAGAGGAGTTAACAGAAGTCAGAAGAACGCATGCAATGAACCCAAATAATATTTTCCTTGCCTTAAGAGAAACACCATGACTGTGGTGGGGGTGGTAGCGACGGTGCTGTTAATTACTTAATCTGTATGTGTAAAAGACCTTTAAAATGTGACCATCTCATTTTCTCATATATCAGAAACTAAGCTGCATTGTCCAGTATACCCAGCATTATTTAAACCAGTAGAGTTTTATTTGAGCTAACTTTATTACATGAAAAATGTTAATTTCCTTACTTACACGAGATTCATAACAAGTGAGTGGTGAAGAATATTTGTGAGACGTTGCATCTTCTGGAGTTGGAAATAACCTGCAATAGTAACAACACAAAAGAATTGTGGCTGTGTCAGAAGCATTGTTCTTTGTTGCAATACTTTCTGAACAAAGTTCTGATCACTTTAGAAATAGAATACAATACATCGTATTCTCTAATTTCAAGAATGCTAAAACTCTAGAGATGTTTATGTGTACCTGAAATATCTCAGAAATAGAATATCTCAATAATGCTAAAACTCTAGAGATGTTTGTGTGTACCCGAAATATCTCAGAAATAGTATATTTTATCTTAATTTATTTTTGCATATTTATTTTCATACTTACCTTCAACAGGGCAGTACAAATTTTTGTGATTTTTGGACCTCTATTTAAATGATTAAACACAATTTTTGTTTGTTATTTCTTGACGAAAAATAAAGCGTGGCTTCCATGACGTCAACCATATGCACACATACAGAATACACACACGTATAATGAATGTCATGTGGTGTCAATCAACACAAACACACGTCCACTATCTGTGACATATACACACACATAGTTTTCAACTCTCTAAGAAAAACGGCGACTTTTTGACGTAAACAATATTTTAATCATTTAGAAATATTTTTAACTGAATGTGATTTCATTATCCGGAGTTCGTTAATTTTCGTAATTTTTTATTTATTTATTTACTTTTGTTTTAAAGTGAAAGAGAGGAGAAGGAAGGTGAAAGATGTATGTGCGTGTATATGAAATGGACGTGTGTGTGAAAGAGAGAGAGAGAGAGAGTATGAGAGAGAAAAAGAGAGAGAGTGAGTGAAGGGGTGTGTTCTTATGTATACGTACATACATCATTACATACTCGTACATCTTTTTTGTATGTACGTGTGCATGTGTGCGTGTGTGAGAGACAGAGAGTGAGTGAACGTGTGTGTTCTCATATGTGTAAGTGGTACACACTCTCTCTCTCCCTCTCTCATACATACGTCCATTTCATATACACGTTCATACATCTTTCACTTTCTCTCTTTCACTTTAAAACAAAAGTAACAGGTGACTTTCAAGATAAAAATTGTTTTAAAAAAAGGCTTCTACTGATGTAAATTGATTACTATTGCTTGGATAGTTCCAATTAAATAAGTCCAGAAGTTAGGTTAAATATATATATATGCATAAGTACCATTCTACAAACTGGCAAACAATTCCGTGAATACTTTACCGGGCAACACTGGGTAGTAAGTCTAGTTTTATATAAAAATAATGGTTTAGCAAACAATAACTGATAGTTCTATAAAGATTCTATTGACTGACTATAGGTGCAGCCTACACCTCCATGTCTATTATACCAGCTCCAGAACTCCACTGGTAGCTGACACGTATTAGGCATATTAGGGAATGTACTGTAGATATACAGGGGTTGGACAAAATAATGGAAACACCTTAAAATTTCAAACAAATTAATTTTAATATGAGGTAGGACTGCCTTTGGCAGTAGTTACAGCTTGAATTCTACGAGGTATGGACTCATACAAAGTTTGAATTGTTTCCAAAGGAATTTTTGTCCATTCTTCAGCTAGAACAGTCTCCAGTTCTTGTAGTGATGATGGTGGAGGCTATCGACTCTTTATTTGTTTTTCTAAAATGCACCATAAATGTTCAATGATATTGAGATCTGGGTGCTGTAGTGGCCAGATAAGATGTTCAACTTCACTAGAATGTTCCTCGTGCCATTTAGTAACCACTTTAGCAGTGTGAATTGGTGCATTATCATCCTGAAAGATTGCGTTTCCCTCCAGAAACAGTTCCACAACCATAGGATGAATTTGATCAGATAAATGCTTAAACAGTCTTCACTATTAATTCTGCCATGAAGCGAAACCATTGGGCCGGCGAATTTCCAAGATACAGCCCCCCCACCCAAATCATCACAGATCCTCCACCATGTTTAACAGTTGGAAGTAGGCAGTCTGGGTCAAATGCTTCTTTTGGCTGTCTCCACACGTATACTCGGCCGATGGTCGGAAATAAGGTAAAGGATGACTCGTCCAAGAAAATAAGATTCTTCTACTGCTCTAGGGACCAATTCTATAGGTTTTTTTACTCCACTCTAAACGCTTTGCAACGTTTGTTTTTGAAAGCAGCGGTCTTCTGATTGCAGCCCTCCCGTGAAATCCGACTTTGTGCAGCCCGCGGCGAACAGTTTTTGTGGAAACTGGGTTCTCGAGGTGGTTATTAAGCTCTGAAGTAATTTTGGGAGCAGTACGCTTGTGATCCTTTCTAACAATTCGCGTCAGAGTCCGACGGTCCCTATCTGAAAGTTTTGGTTTTCTGTCGTTGTTTTGTTTCGACGAGGAGGTTTTTCCTTCTTTCTCAAAAGCTGTCATTACTTTCGAGACAGTACTTCTTGATACACCAAACATTTCGGCTGCTTTCGTTACGCAAGAGCCTGCCATCCGAGCACCAACAGTTTGACCTCTTTGAAAGTTCGATAGATCTGTCATTTTAAGGAATTTTAATTACCTTTTTCTGATGGTATTTGAAAAGAAACAGCAATTTTAGCAAAACATATTAAGCAACATTAATAATAAATTTAAAAAAAAAAACATAAAAATAAACAAGCTTTTGACGGTTTTATAGATATTTCAAAATTATGATGCTATGATGCTAGATGTTTCCATTATTTTGTCCAACCCCCGTATAAGACAGCTGTTGGTACGATGGCGGTGAGTGCGCAGAACCATTAGCACATTGAGCAAAATGCTTTGCGGCATTTCGTCCATCTTTACGTTCTGAGTTCAAATTCCACCGGAGTCAAATGACTGAAACAAGTAAAAGAGAGTTTTCAAAATGAGGCAAAATTCACAGTAAGATGGAAAATAATGTTTATTTTTGTATGCTTCTATTTTATTTATATTTGAAAAGTTTTCTCCGTTTTTTTCTTTAATTGCAAAGTCTTCGATGTTATCGTTAAAATGAATCTTACGTAAATTCTCTGCTTCTATACTTAGTAGAGATAAGGCATTACGAATATTATTTTAACAAGTTCAAAGTGATTTTTTTTTTCATGTCGTAACCCATTTTCTTTACTGTGGTGTCCCCATCCCTTGACAACCCAAGCACGTGCTTATTTTGCTTAATTGGTTAATACACCGGCTGCAGAGCACTGACATATTTAAACCCTTTTGTTACCAACCCGGCTGAAACCGGCTCTGGCTCTGTAGTACAAATGTCTTGTTTTCATAAGTTTTGAATTTAAGTCTTCCACCAAACCTTAGTCACAATTTATGTTCCTAACACTAGCTTCATGATAACCAAGTTATTTTACTAAATTCTTTGTTATATCTAAAATAATTTAGAGAAACATAGAACATCTCAAAATAAATACAGTAACGAAAGGGAACACGTACGCACTAATCAGCATTTTCCTGATATGAAATACAATAAAAATGTAATCAAACTCTTACCATTCAACATAACCTGCTTTCTTCTCCAGACACTCATAATTCTGAGACCATTTACGTAGAATATTTTCAATGAAATCACCTAAAAAATTAAAAAAAAAGTAATATATAAAGTTGATGGAATGCCCAAAATTTGAGTGTATATTCTTGCACTCGAAATCATATTCCTCTATGATTTACTCTTTTACTTTCTTTTTTAATCTTTTGCTTGTTTCAGTCATTTGACTGCAGCCATGCTGGAGCACCACCTTTTAGTCGAGCAAATCGACCCCAGGACTTATTCTTTGTAAGCCTAGTACTTATTCTATCGGTCTGTTTTGTCGAGTCGCTAAGTTACGGGGACGTAAACACACCAGCATCGGTTGTCAAGCGATGTTGGAGGGACAAACACAGACACACTGACATATACACACGCACACATACATATATAATATATACGACGGGCTTCTTTCAGTTTCCGCCTATCAAATCCACTCAGAACGCTTTGGTCGGCCCGAGGCTATAGTAGAAGACATTTACCCAAGCTGCCACGCAGTGGGACTGAACCCGGAACCATGTGTTTGGTAAGCAAGCTACTTACCACACAGCCACTTCTGCGCCTATTTCTTAGTAATATCAATTTATACCGGAAACTATATGTAATGAATATAATAAAATTTTTTAGCTTATATTTATTTTGTAAACAAATAATACAATATTACATAAACACTTTATAAGCATTTCATAATGTTTTTCTGTTTTCTTATTTCTTTATTGCCCACAAGGGGCTAAACACAGAGAGGACAGACAAACGGATTAAGTCGATTACATCGACCCCAGTGCGTAACTGGTGCTTAATTTATCGACCTCGAAAGGCTGAAAGGCAAAGTCGACCTCGGCGGAATTTGAACTCAGAACGTAACGGCAGACGAAATACGGCCACGCATTTCGCCCGGCGTGCTAACGTTTCTGCCAGCTCGCCGTTTTCTTTTCTGGAAACTCGCCGTGTACTAGCAGCTGAGGGCTCGCGGACCGACACCGGTCCGCGTACCACCACTCTGAGTAGTACTGTCCTAGAAGACATCTAGAAAAGAGCCACCCGATTGATCTAGTCCCTCAAAAGCATACTCTAGCTTCTTGTTCACAGGTACATGTGGTTCCTTTCTCTCTCTCCCCCCAACTCTCTCCCTCTCACTCTCTCTTCTCTTTCCATCTACCTTTTCTACTGTGACTACAATGGAATCTGCTAATCGGAGCTGGTTAGACTCATGACGTCTCCACTCAGAAATACCTGATTCTCTCGAAAAATCATCTTTGTTGTGTTCACTCCGCGCCACACCTTCGGGATGTGTGTGTGTGTGTGTGCCCGCGTGTGTGGTTTAGTGTTTCTGTCTGTTTATTGGTTAGCTGTTCATATTTATTGAATGGGTTGTTTTCTGGCTTCTTCATTGATTGTTTGTGCTTTTATTGTGATATGGTGTTGCGACTGTAGATAGGATGATGTGATATTAATTTGTTTAGAATTTGTGGATGAGTTCGTGCTGGCGTATTCTTTTTTTCAATTTCTCTTCTTGTGATTGTGCGCGCGCACGTGTAAGATTTTAGATAAGTACTTTTAAGAAAGTTTGTTTATTGAGTTATTTGAAGCAAAATAATTAAGGGCATATTTATAATATATATATATATATATATATATAATCAAAATAAGCAACAAGAATGACTCCGGTAATTTGGTACGATCGTTTCGTACTTCATCATTTTATTAAATGTTGTAAGTATTACAACAGTTTTAAAATGTTGAGCACTCATCAGCCAATTATAGAGGTTTTCCATTAATACAAAAATTTTCATATCAAGTGGCAACATTATAGAGAAGGTAGATATATAGACAAAGATGTGGATTTAAATTTTGAGAACATTTGAGGTAGTGGAGCCCATCAACTGACTGACTAAGATTCAGTTGTTCCAGACTACTGTAAGGTTCTGAGAGTGAAGAACAAATGAAAGGAGACAATAAAGATTTTCTAATTATAGAAATGGGATAAACCCTATGCACATCATCACAACTGTTGTGATGATGTGCATAGGATTTGTAAGGTCTCTGCATTCTCTGTGAATGTTATTGAGACCTCTTGACATTGACCTAGTTCTCCTAACGCTGAATCTGTTCATCAAATAGTAGTAATTGGCATTTAGTTGTGACAATGTTGTTTTCTACATAAATTCCTTATATGGAGCTCTGACATCTCCTTTACCCCATTTCTATAATTAAAAAATCTTTATTGTCTCCTTTCATTTGTTCTTCACTCTCAGAACCTTACAGTAGTCTGGAACAACTGAATCTTAGTCAGTCAGTTGATGGGCTCCACTACCTCAAATGTTCTCAAAATTTAAATCCACATCTTTGTCTATATATCTACCTTCTCTATAATGTTGCCACTTGATTTGAAAATTTTTGTATTAATGGAAAACCTCTATAATTGGCTGATGAGTGCTCAGCATTTTAAAACTGTTGTAATACTTACAACATTTAATAAAATGATGTAGTACGAAACGACCGTACAAAATTACCGGAGTCATTCTTGTTGCTTATTTTGATTATAATCACCCCACAGATTTTTATGGATAACACCATACAGAATTCTGGTGCATCTAAATTAAGTACCATATTCATTTGAATCTAAATTTTTGCTGAACTTATATATATATATATATATATATAGATGTGTGTGTGTGTGTGTGTGTGTGTGGTGTGTGTGTGTGTGTGTGTGTGTGTTGTGTGTGTGTGTGTGTGTGAACTAAGAGAAATTATTGGATAACTCAGTTTGGCCATGGCTTTAGACAACAAAGACGGATAAAAGACTGAGAACCCTACAAGATACGTTATTTATTTGTTGAAATTATCTTCGCTTCAGAACATAAAACGAATGCCTTGTGATAGTTGCAACTAACTCCGAAAAAGGAAGTGATATAATTCCAGGAATCAAGAATTTTTCGAAACTGACCTACCATAAAGGAAAAGACAGTTTTTTTTTATGGTCTTGTGTAATTCGTATAATAGAAATAAAAATCAGCTACGAGAAATAATTCAGTGTGGTTAGTAACTCCGTATAATTTTTGTTAGTGCAAACCACCACCAGTTTCCTCTGACTCTGTGTTTACCGTTGGGTTCAGACTTGATTCTATTTTGGTAAAAATCCAGATTCGGATGTGATACTTTGTTGAGAGCGTATAATAATTTATTGTCCTCTAGATTTGTCCCGCAATGCATTATCAGAGGCTGTGAGACAGAGAGAAAGAGATAGAAAAATGTGACACAAATAAATAAAGCATAACTGGCTTGATAACAATATTTTTTGGATTTTAAATAAGAAGTACAATTTGAGAGAATGTTAACGTATGTGGCAATGGATATTTGCCAGACAGTAAACTTTTATTTGAAGAGATGAGTGACAGGTTCCTTCAGCAGGCAAGCAGCCTATTAAAAAGGCTCTCATTCCAGGATTTGGTCAATGCAGGATCCATCTTTTTGCAGAATAGAATGTTGTATTGATAGACATTATGTTTAAGAGACATAAGACTTGTCAATCCGCCTCATGGTCCCAGTGGGCAAAATGGAAAAGGCTTTAGTCCCGGAAGATGGTGAGGGAGACGCGCTGGAACAGCCACTCTGACTCACGGGGCTCGACTTGAGGAAAGTCATCTCTACCCTGATAACAGTATACAGGTATGTAGTCTGAGAGCCAAGAACGTCGGGGGTCTCCTTTCTGACGGAAAGAAAACCTTTGTTTTGCCTAATCTTCGATATTATTTTTTTGCCCCTTATGTTAAGGAATATCCTTTGACGTTACACCTCTAACCAGGAGGTCTTGCAACAAGTAAACAATGCCGAATGTTGAGTCTCCCCCACTGAAATTACAGTTGTACTGGGTGGAACATGTGATACCTACGGGAGACAATAAAACCTCCACGACTATACAACCAGCTAGAATTTGGAAGCTATCGAAGAAAGAATGCGAAACTCCGTTATAAGGATGTCATCAAATGCTGAAATGGGTGGCCCGATAGCGAAATCTTTTTTGCCACGAGAGTTCTGGACGGCAGTAATGAACTCATTTGCATACAGTTAATCAGAGCTTACCTTGAAAATCCACATACTGCTACAGTACAGCCAGTCAGGAATAGAATGGTGTACACTACTCTGTGAGTACAGCATAGCAAGTCTCACATAAACACCACATTCCCCTCTACACAATCCTCGTAGATCAATTGAGCACCATCTCTATATGGAGCTAACATTAGGTGCCTATGCTCAGACTGAGATTAGCAATACTGCATGTACCCATTAATATATGCAAGGAGAGCGCAATACCACACAACGCCATATTGATTACGATGCTTCCAGACCAACATCAACATTTTAAATTAGGAATGTATAAAATCAGTCAAAAAATTAGGAAACTATCCTCATAGGCGCAGGAGTGGCTGTGTGGTAAGTAGCTTGCTAACCAACCACATGGTTCCGGGTTCAGTCCCACTGCGTGGCATCTTGGGCAAGTGTCTTCTGCTATAGCCCCGGGCCGACCAATGCCTTGTGAGTGGATTTGGTAGACGGAAACTGAAATAAGCCTGTCGTATATATATATATATATGTGTGTGTGTATGTGTGTGTGTTTGTGTGTCTATGTTTGTCCCCCTTGCATTGCTTGACAACCGATGTTGGTGTGTTTACGTCCCCGTCACTTAGCGGTTCGGCAAAAGAGACCGATAGAATAAGTACTGGTCTTACAAAGAATAAGTCCCGGGGTCGAATTGCTCGATTAAAGGCGGTGCTCCAGCATGGCCGCAGTCAAATGACTGAAACAAGTAAAAGAGAGAGAAGGAGATATACATTTTCTAATAAATTACGCAAATTGGCAACACTTATGGCATCATCGGTGAGCAACTCTCCATTCACTTTATACACTAAATTTCACATTTGTCACCCTTATTAACCCGTTTAGAACAGTTAGATTTTGCTATAACGCACATTTTCCCCATTTTCAACCTGAGTATTTTCGTAACTAGGTGGACACTACATTATTTACATTATTTACATTTGACGGATATTTGTCCTCATCTTGTTTGTTGTTAACACAACGTTCCAGCTGATATACCCTCCAGCCTTCATTAGGTGTACTGGGGAAATTTCGAATCTGGATTCCCATTCCTAAGGTATTTTTCGATGTTGTATTAACAACAAACAAGATGAGGACAAATATCCGTCAAATGTAAATAATGTACATAATTCATCATCTCTTAAATAAGGAACTGTATTAGGTGGACATTAGTTTGATGGTTGAGCTCTGATTGGCTGTATGCAAATGAGTTCATAACTGGGGTCCGGAACTCTCCTGGGAAAAAATTTTCGCGGCCCGATTGTAACTGAATGAGACGAGACAGTAACAGGTCGTCGCAAACGGTAGTAGAGAGCTACCAAGAAAGAAGTGAAATTTTCAGAGTTGAACTGGATGAAAATATACAAGAGAAAAATCAAGAAAAATATTTACTAGTCTTACGTTTCTAATAGGAAAGAAGGTTGTGGATGGTGAAAAAGGGTACCAACAAACTGCTATGTTAAATAAAATTATAGATTAAGATGATGTCAAACTTCTAAATTTTGAAGAAATAAGAATTATATGGAAGCAAACTCTATTTTGTCTTCTCATTAATAAGCGGGAGGCGAAAAATTCTCGGGAATATTTTCTTATTGTGTGTGTTGTTCTGGTATTTATTAGTGTGAGAACCAGTACACTAGAGCAGGCCGGCCAATAATATTCTAATATATTTGAGATCAGGGCTGTACCAGTGTCTTTGGCTTACAATCTTACGAAAGAGCAAAACACCGTTGATGAAGTTTATTCATAATATTTGAAAAATATTTTTTGCTGTTCAAGGCAAAGTTGTTACGGATAGCGAGAGAGGGAGAGAGAGAGAAGGAGGTGGGGAGAGGTCCTTTCATTCTTTTAATAGGTTCAGTCACTGGAGTAGATATCAGAAGGCAAACGTTCACGTTACGTGTTCTGATAGAAATATTCTGCTAATTGTACCAGAATTGTGCTAAGTCTATTTTTTGAAGACGATACTCGCATATTCGTTCTTAATTCGTTCCAGTTGTTCAAACGTGAATTTGCTAATCGTTATTGCACACATATTCAGACGAATCTGTGTTCGTAACACACTCGATTCATTAGCGTAAGGAGGTTGTGGGACACTCGGTGTTTCGGCATAGTTTTGCCTGTTCAGTCAAAACTATCACGGATTTATAAATCTAATAAGAGTTTGTGGCTCTTGCTCATAATTATAGCAAATAAATTATTTGCTGATGCGTACTGATATCTGCCAACCGATAATAAATTACCATATGCACGAGAATCTATTCTTTTTACTATTTCAGATTTTTTTTCCTGTTTTCACATACAAGAATCCCCAACTCTTTGTTTTAATGATTTGAGAAATAATGCAAAGACTTTTTAACAACAAAGACATTGAGCTGTGGCCATGGTGGGAACTATCTTGAATGTAACCAAATATTCATTTCAGTCTTGTATGTATTTTATCAATCTCTCTTTACTGAGCGGCTAGTTAGCCATTTGACAAAAAGTGTCAAAACTCGATACTCTATTTATCTTTATGTACACAAATATAGACACACAACCACACATATACACAATCCTTTGTCTTATTCTTATTACCTTTGAGATATCCAATACCTCCCAGGCCTCTCACTAATCACTACGCTCAGTTTTTCCTTTCCTCTAGAATTAGCCCACCCCTACTTTTATATGTTGATTTACAAAGATTCAAGGAAAAACATTAATGACACCAATCAAGGAGGGCCTGGGGATCTTTTCAATTCTGAAGCCAGTTTTTTCAAATTTTTCCTACTGAACCAAACAATTTGAAACTTCGTATACTGGTAGAATGTGTCAAAAGTAAACTTAATTGTAAACCAGAATGAAAACGGAATTGTAACTTCTAAGTTTAACGTTGTTTAATAATTAGAATTTTAACCAATGATATTCCGTCATTCAGCTTTATTTTATTTACTCCGTCTCGACCACCAATTGGTGACGTATTAAACATCTTAAATGTAAACAAGCCGCATGTCTCCGTGAAATCTCCTTCTAATTATTTAACGTACTCATGTTTCCAGGATCCTATAGTCAGCCACCTTCTAATAACAATATTTAAAACTAGTTAATAAGCCACATGTATTAAATTGAAAATGTTTCCATTCTGTTAGTACTTGCTTTCGTTTGCTATTAAGAAGTGGCATCTCAGTGACGAGGCTTCTAACAAGATTTCGTTTCTAAGCTAATGCGTTTCATTTCACTTATTGTATTTATTTGTGCAAAAGGCAAGAAATTTAATATTAAAAAGCAAAGAGCTGGCAGAAACGTTAGCACGCCGGGCGAAATGCGTAGCCGTATTTCGTCTGCCGTTACGTTCTGTTTGTTTACAGTTTTCAACGAACGTTAGTACGTCACAAAAGCGCTTTCTACGTCACACTAATAGAATGCAGTCAAGTTTTACACATGAAAACAAACAATCTGATTGGTTAAAATTCGCAGTTTTAATCTACGATTAAAGTCATAAAATAGATTTTTCTCAAATAAACTAGTTCCAACCTGTGTCTTGTTTTGCTAGACTCTATCAGCATACGAAGTTTCAGAATATTTAGTTAAGTAGAAAGATCTGTGGTCCTGGCTTCAGAATTGAAAAGATCCGGGCCTGGAAAGGTCATGGACACTGCCACCTCCTCCAGACTCAGCATGTAAAATACTACTACTACTACTAATAATAATAATAATAATAATAATAATAATAATAATAATAATAATAATCCTTTCGACTATAGGCAAAAGCCTGAAATTCTTGGGGATAGACTAGTCGATTGCATCAACCCAGTACTCAACTGGTACTTATTTCATCGACTCCGAAAGAATGAAAGTTAAAGTCGACCTCGGCAGAATTTTAACTCAAAACATAAAGACAGGCGAAATACCGCTAAATATTTTATGCCTGCGTCTCTTTCTCTCTCTCTCTCTCTCTCTCTCTCTCTCTCTCTCTCTCTCTCTCTCTCTCTCTCTCTCTATTTCTCTCTCTCTCTCTCTCTCTGTATGTATGTATGTATGTATATGAATAAGAAAGGAATAGAATGACTTGACTTGGTAGCATGTGCCATGCTAGTGCTAACTATTTTAGGGACTCGTGACTTGCAAGCACACAACGACACAGATGCGTTTGGCCCAGTGGAACATTCAGCTGGAAGATGAGCAGCTTCCCAAGCTCCGGTACAGGGACTTTTTATCGACGCTGAAAGAATGAAAAGTCAAGTTGACTGAGGTGGGATTTGAAGTCGAAGTGCGGAGAGCAAGAACAAATATCGCAACTGACTGCATTATGTATATATGTATGTATTTACGTATACATATATCCGTGTGTGTGTGTGCGTTTGTATGTGTGTATGTATGTATGTATGTATGTATGTATGTATGTATGTATGTATGTATGTATGTGTATGCGTTGCCTAATATTGTATTTTCCTCACCGCATAATTATTTCTAGTACAAGTACAGCATCGATTTCCCGGAACCTTTGGTTCCAAAGGCATTCCAGATTACTAATCTTTTCGAACCAAGGCTGGTTACACTCTAAATTAAGCAAATACTAAGTTTACTGAAATACTGTGTTGAGTCAAAAGTTTTGCGATATTTTAGTATCTTATTTGCTTTATTCGCCAATTCACAACAAAATCAGCCTCGCATTCAGTGTTGCACTGTCTGAAGCCATTTTTCCGCCAATTCTTTGGCCCCCATGTTGATACTAGTTCCTGTCTTAAAGGCGAAGACCTCTTTCACAGAAGCTTCCACTTCCTCGTGGTTGATAAAGCGTCACGAGTGTAAGAAGTGGACCATGGACTGGAACGAGTAATAATCCAAGGGAACTAGATCCGGACTATGTGCTGAGTGTGGCATCAGTTCGATTCCATCAAGTTCCTGGGGTTTGTTGCGAATCATTCGGGCGGTATGAGGTCTTACGTTGTCTTGCTGTAGAAGAGTTCAACTTTTGTTAAACAATGCTGGGCATTTTTGCCACACGATGGCATACATCTGTGAGATGCCAAGCTCACCTAATACTCTCCGAGAGCTACTCATCGGATTTGCCACTTTGGCTTGGAGCACGGCTTCGAAATCTACGATTTTAGGCCTATCTTATATTGCCTGATCATCGAGGCTTTTGCAACCCGGTCGAAATTTCTTGAATTATATGGTTATTGTACTGTGATCAACTACGCCTTCACCTTTCGTTGAACAAATGCTTTTGGTTACTTCTGCGGCGTTATGACCCAGTCTGAACTCGTAAAGCATAAGTTTCCGAATTTGACTACGTTGCATGTTCATCAGGGCGTCTTTCAAATCACATACAGAGTGAAACAATGCACGTGTCAGCGCACCAACTACCACGATACTACCAACCTTAGCGGCTACTTTTCACGGCTTTAACTACTTCGGTCACATGATATACACGCCGCAAATTAGAACGTATGCAAATATTGCAAAACCTTTGACTCGCCTCAATAATTAAATAAAATTCAGGCACTTGTACACTAGTATAAATGCTACAAATTTTATTAGAAGATACTAACACGTCTGTGAAAGATACCAGTAAATAAGTCTGGCTTCCACAGAAATTTGAAGTTCCTGATCGTAAATTAGTGCGGAATATAAGAACCATTAGTGTCTGGAAAATCGCTGTTGTATCTGTCCTCCTTTGCATCAAATACGTTAACGTGACTATAACTGAAAGTTGTCTTACCAAGGCATGTACGTGTCGACAACCTTTACAGCAAGAGAAAATATCTTTTTGTATATCATCCTGTAATATAAAATAAAGACAAATGAAAAAACAAAGCTTTGGAATCAGTGAAATATATGTGATGCTATCTCGGAACTAACAGTGAAGTTTGACAGTGTCGTTGGCCTATCTGTAATATAGCCCATACCCGGACTATGAAAGTATAGCTGATTTACCAATATAGTGTGATGATAGCATTGATTTATAAATCGAGTATGATGCCATTTGTGATAGCATGGTTGACTTATTAATGAAATATAATGACATATTTGAGCTATGAATGAATTGTGAGTATATAGTTAACTTTCCAGTGAAGTGTAATAATAGGACGGCGAATTGACTGAAGCTCTAGTGCGTCGGTTACATTGCTTTAGAGCAGTGACTCTTTACCATTTTTTTATCATTGGGCCCCTTTGAATTCTACTTTACTCTGGTGGACCCCCATAGCTTCTCGATATTTAAAAACTAGTTTTATAGATACTTCTTTTAAAATTCCTATCTTGTTTTTCAAACAGTAACTAGTGAAGGTTGAACTATGTAAAACATTAGAGAAAGAAACCCAGCTGTTTCTTCCAATTAATATTGGGTTGTCCGGAAAGTTCGTGCCGATTTATAGTAGCTTACCTTTCGACTTATTTTAGAACATGTTTGAGTCTACAAAATAGGATTTGACTACACCTCCATTTAGAGCACAGTTTAAGCTATCTTTCGTGGAAGAAGGTTTATGTTCCTATAATCTGTGTTAATTCTGAAACCCTTTAAAATGGAAGATAAGAAAGTTCATTTTCGGCACTTGATGCTTTTCTTTTTCCGTAAAGGGAAAAATGCCTCACAAGCAACCAAAGGAATATGCGCAGTTTACAGTGATGTTTCTTTATCCGAAAGAACTGTACGGAAGTGGTTCGCAAGGTTCCGAGCTGGAGATTGTAGCCTTATTGATAAAGAGCGATCAAGCAGACTATCCACTACAGATGATAACCAAATCAAGTCATTAACTGAGAATAACCCACGTTGCACAACCTGAGAATTGGCAGAAAGCCTCAACCTATCAAAATCCGTCGTTCGTGAGCACCTGGTAAAGCTTGGGTAATGGCAAATATTTATTGACCTTTTTCTTTCCTTTAAAAGTCGGCACGAACTTTCCGGACAACCCAATACATCTAAAACAAAATTTTCGTGGACCTTTAAAATACTACTGTATGTCCCCAACTTACTAATTTGCTTCTGTGCCCCCACCAACACCACCACCAAAATAAAAAATCTTATATGGACCCTTAGTGGTCATATGAACCTCAGTTGAGAATTACCACCTTGCAGTATTCGTTCTTGCGCTCCGAGTTCAAATACCACTGAGGGCAACTTTGCTTTTCATCCTTTCAGGATCGATAAATGATGTACTGTATTTGCTGAGGCAATCTCGCATAAGACGTACCCCTACGATACAAGTATATGTTGTGGTAAAAACAAATTTAATATGTTTCACCATTCACTTGGTATCCCGTCCATAATACCGACGCATTAGACGCATGGCAAATTTTTTATGTAAAATTACTTTTCCTATAATTCGACGTAATATCAAACATTACTACACACACACACACACACACACACACAAACACACACACACAACCCCCCACACACACACACACACATTCCATACATTAATTTATAAGATCTATTTTATAAATGACACATGGTATTAAATTTCTCCATATAACATAACAAGCGCATCTTATACGCCGCCAAATATGGTACCAGTCTTATTGTGGGTATCGTTTCTTGTCTGTTCTCTATCTCTCTTTGTGAAAGAAATTGACTGGTCTGAGTCCTAAAATGAGATGGACTGTGACTATATCTAGAAATAGCCAAGACAAGCCTGGTGTCATGACAACATCCCAACCACTCCACCAGATGTTAAAGGCCCCATGACAAGGCAAGATGAGAACAACCCGCATAACTTTTCTGCAGAAATGTACCGTTTTGTATCTATCCATTATACGTATGCACAGATATAATATCATATCTCGGTATTGATATGTGGACTATACGCTGCCAAATAAATCAGATAGATTGAACCCTTCATGAACCTATTTCTAGGTGCTAGATGGACGGAACTATTGAGTATAGCTTCTTTTTTTCCTTGTTTCAATCATTAGACTGCGGCCATGCTGGGGCACCGCCTTCAAGAATTTTATTCCAACAAATTGACCCCAGTACCTTTTGTTTTCTAAGCCTAGTACTTATTCTATCTGTCTCTGCGAAACCACTAAGTTACGGGGACGTAAACACATAAACACCGAACAATTCTGCAGGTCCACATATTGCCCTAGACTGCAAATCTATTCATTGAATGAGGAATGCTGAAAGGTAAAGTTGATCTTGGTGGGATTTAAGATGAAATAAATCACTTTTAGAAAGCCTATCGATCTCAGAGAAATTATAGACAAAGTCGAAACCAGAGTAACATTAGTTTCAAATTTCGGCAGAAGGCCAACAAGTTGGGGGCACGGGGGTAAGTCGACTCCAATGCTCAACTGGTACTTATTTTATCGACTCCATAAGGATGAAAGTCCACCTCGGCTGTATTTGAACTCTGAACGTAAAGATGGATGAAATGCCGCTAAGCATTTGACCCGGGGTGCTAACGATTCTGTTAGCTCGCCGTCTTACAAACCTGAGAAATATTAACTATGAGTGTACAGAAATGGAACTGAATGCTAAAAGATGTTTATCTTCCAGCACTCTATCATTTCTGCCACTCTATTATCTTTACACCTGTCATTTTTCTATATGTTATATTAAACATTTTAAAATTTTTTGTGACTGGGCATTTTTCATATTACAAACAGAAACTTAACACTCACATTAAACAAATATTTGTATACTAATCCAACTAGCAGAAATATCAAGAATAATAAAACTGCGATCATTTCGAAAATTCAGAAGTCATGTATCAGAACTTGTAAAGCTTCTGTGTGTGTGTGTGTGTGTGTGTGTGTGTGTGTGTGTGTGTGTGTGTGTGTGGTGTGTGTGTGTGGTTGTGGTTGTGTATATGTGTGTGTGTGTCGTGTATGTTATCAGTGTGAGGATGCGTGTGATGTGCTTCTGACACACTGTGGTATTGAAGATCACTCTTAGAGGTTCAACTAAGAAATGCCGTTGACAGAACTTTAAAGAATCGCTGCTTGCATATTGTCCGAAAGAAAAGCCTGCGTGCTGAATGTCTATGGAATAAATTCGCGGTAAAACCAAAAACACGATTTTCCTTTTATCTTGGAAATCCTTTAGGAAATGGGAATCCTACTGTAGTGTTGAAATCTCAATTATACAGTCGAAAATGGTAGCAGCAGTTTTGAGAGGCAGCAAAGAAAATTTGTAAATAATATTTCCAATCAGTCAGCATTGGCAGCAACAGCAATAGCAGCTGAAAACGAAGGTAGCATCTCCTTTGATTTTTAGTTCTGCCGTGAAGTCTTAGAAAGCGAAAAATATCAGTCCAATGGCTTAGGGAAAAAATGTGACATCTAGACTTTAAACTAGCTTTGGAAAGTTAATCGTTGCCATTCCTCTAACTTCGAACTACGAAGTATAGAATTTTAACTTTTCTCTAACACTCCTTTTCCATTTATCGTTTGAACACAGCGTTGTTACCTTAGTTACGTCAGTTCTTCCTACAAAGGAAGCTTTTGTCTTCTTCATCATTCACATGTTTGCCAGTTTGACAATATTATATTCTATTACTAGTGTAACCGTACTCAAGACATTTAATTACCAAAAGCTCGAAGACAGAACCATGGTTGACGCTAAACATTTTCTACATCTCGTTATCTGTATATATGAGAGATGTGTGTGCGAGTGTGTGCGTGTGAGTATGTGATATAGTGTGTGCATGTGTGTGTGTGTGTATGTATTTGTGCGTGTGCGCACGCGCATACGTTTATAAATAGTATGTGGTCAAGTATTTTTGAATGTTGACCTTATGTTCTGCAGGTCGTGGGTCCATTTCTCTGAACAGAGTATGAACCGTTGCGTTATGTTCTTAAACAACGCACTTCATTTCACGTTACTTTAATCTATGCAGTTGAAAGTCAATACCTGCGACAACTGGTAGGAGTGGCAGACTGGAGTCCAATCTGCCACTGTCCAGACTGGAGTCCAGTCTGGAGTCCATAGAATACAAGGAGAGTCTTGTACTCTATGACACTTAAACACTATGGAAACTGAGATCAGGTCCGGCCTAATGAGTTTTTAGGCTCGAAATATACATTTTTTAAAACTCTATATCGTAATCATTGTTCTGATCGCTCCCTATAGAGCATCGGATAAGGAGAGACCTCGGCACTACTTAAATACAGAGGTCCCGATGCATCTACGTAACGGTATGTTTTTACAGTGCGCACTCATTAGGGAGATAGGGTTAGGGTTAGTTTTAGGATTAGTTAAGGTTAGAGATAGGGTTAGTTAAGGTTAGTGTTAGTTTTAGGGTTAGTTAAGGTTAGTGTTAGTTTTAGGGTTAGTTAGGGTTAGGGTTAATTTTAGGATTATATAGGGTTAGAGTTAGGGTAAGTTAAGGTTAGTGTTAGTTTTAGGGTTAGTTAGGGTTAGGGTTAGGGTTAGTTTTAGGATTAGTTTTTAGGGTTGGGGTTAGGGTTACGTAGATGCGTCGGGACCTCTGTATTTAAATAGTACCGAGATCCCCATCTAACACAGTGGTAAGCCGTTATGAGCCTGCTCCCAGGTCCAAATCTTGATTAAATGTATTCGTCTATGAATTGATGTATCTCTGCTTATTTATTTCTTACACCTGCCTGCTTTTTTTCTTCTTTTTCATTTGCCTATTTCCAACTATTAGTCCAGTTTTTTTTTCTATACTTCTCTGCTTGTACTGCCGCATTAAAATTGATTTAATCTCTGCTTGTATCTTTCAATGTATCCTGCTCTGGTATGTGTTGCACACCTACAAGGTTATTATCCCATTTGTACATCTGTGTGAAACTCTGTGTGTACTGCCATGAAATGTTACAGTGCTTTTCAAAGTGTAATATTTTGCATTAAAATTCATTTAATGTCTGCCTGTATTTTTTCAATGTATCCTTATTTTGGTGTCTGTTCTCTAAATGATTTCGTTACATGTATTCATACTGTATTTAAACTTTTTTATTTCCGATTGGTTTGCTAAGGGAACGAGCCCAAGATAACGTAGCTGTACACATGTAGATGCACACACACACCTGCACATACATACATACATAAATACATACATACATACATACATACATACATACATACATACATACATACATACATACATACATACATACATACATACATACATACCTGTGTGTGTAATACATATGTATATATATAATATATTGTGCCATGATAGATCGTTAGCTCCTACACGCATTTTTTTCTCTCCTTGTTTTTTTTCTGTGTATCTTTCTGTCGAAGAGCTTAGGCTCGAAACGTAAAAGGCTTTTTCTATTTCTATTCCTCAGCGCTATACTAATACATTTGTTTGTTTGTAATCCACCTGCCTTTGTTTTTTGTTTGTTTTCGTAAACCTTTGTTTGTTTTCGTAAACATGTATGTATACATGTATACATGGAGATGCATACCTACATGTTCATATATATATGTTGTACGTATATATTTATATATGTATATAGAGATATACATACAAGCATGCATACCTACATGCATACATACATGCATGCATGCATGCATACATACATACATACATACATACATACATACATACATACATACATACATACAAAATACATACATACAAACAAAATACACATATGTGTACATACGCGTACACATCTGTGCATTTGCATTATGCATTTTGTTCGTGTTTGGGTATGTACAAATGATTGTGTAACTTCATGTATCTTACACATATTTTGACGTCAAGTTTGATTTATTGGAATGTAAAATTATGGGATCGTTCAATGATAAGTTTGTGTATATCATATAATATCCTGAGTATGTGTAACACTCGTATATTTGTGTGCTGGAGGAGCTCAACATGAGGGCATGCGTCTTCTGTTAATAAAGTTCATATGCTGTATATAGTTAATGTTCAGAGAAGAAAACCTATCCAGGTTGGAAGAGTAGCAAAGTAAGTGAGAGTCCTCTTTGAAATTTCAGAGTGTAATATGTTGCTTATGCATGCAAGGAGAGAAGGAAAGAAGGTAACATCCCTAGTATTTAAAATATTAACTTTTGATTGGATGATGTTTAGTTTTTCAGTGATGCAAAGCTTACATCTTTTACCCTGTCCCCTGTATTTATTGGCTTTAGTGATAATGATCCGAGTTATAGGGGGGTTGCTACACCCGTTTCTTTCAGTATCCATACCATATTGGATATATATATCGTGTGCTTTTTAGTTTTGTCTCTAAATGACGCCAAATGCAGTGTATATCTTTCTTTGAAGGAGTTCCATGTCGGTCGGATATATGTATTTGTTTCTCCATTAAAATCCGTGATATTGGCCTTGTATAGATGTGCTTTTTCTTGGCACATCTTATTCAAGGGACAACTGTCCGGGAAAATACAATTACATTGTCTTTTGAAAATATTCCTAGCATTGTTATTGTGGTTGAGTATAATTGGGGCAACAACTATAGCTGACTCTAACCGTATTTCTATTGAAGATATTTTGGTATTTGTGTGAGTGTGGGGAGTGGTTATCTATTATTTTTAGGAATTTTCTAGCTATGTTAGTGGCTACATTCGTGCCGTACGGGGGGAATCTACATGTTGAGTGGTAGAAATCTATCTTCTGATCGAATTAAGTAAACTATTTTCATTGGTTTTCTTTAATTGTTGATGCTATCTCTCACGGATACGGTCTGTTACATCGTCTTTCGGTAATATGGCAGGATTTACATCGTCTTTCGGTGATATGGCAGGATTTGCTCAGAGTCGGACAAGACAGATAGCCCAAGGCATTTCCCGTTCGCCAATCTACAACCAAGGGTTGCTAGTTTTTCTATCGATCTCAAAAGAATGAAAGGCAAAGTTGACTCTAGCAGGGTTTGATCCCAGAGTGCAGAGAATCGGAAACTAATACTACGAGGCATTTTATTCATACTCTAATGACTCTTCCAGTTCGCCCTCTTGACCTCTAGATAAATATAGCAGATATGGTGGGTAAGCCATGTGTTCACCTTTTCAGCAAGACACCTGCTCCTCTCTCTCTCTATCATACTTTCTTATTCCTCCAGTCTATATCCCACTCTTATCTTACAGGTACATGGCGACATCACTAGTGTTGGTGCCATGTAAAAACAGTATACTCTGTTCATTGGCTGGTATTAAGAAGGCCATCCAGTAGTAGAAACCATGCCAAAGCAGACATAGAACCTGGCTCGTCTCTTCTAGCCAAACAGTCCAGCTCATGCCAGCATGGCTAAAGGGACGTTAATTGATGATGATGATGATGATGATGATGATGATGATTTGAAATCAAAATGTTAGAAGCATTGCGTTTAGAACACAAATGAGTGGATGTTAGCATATAATGGAAATGTTCTAACTACTAAAAACAACAACAAGGTAATCAGTTTTATGGTTTATATTTCACACTTTCGCTTGAGCTCATCATAAATGTGGTCGTTGCCGTCTTATAAATGAGAGATCATCATTCACTGCAAAGTAAAATATAAAATATAGTGTTACATAGTGGTAAGTACTGTAGAGTAAACAAGATGAACTTCAAATTAATAGTTTCTACAACCTGGTTTCGATTCCTCGGTAGTAAGCTATTTCGTTTCGCTTACATCCCTAATGTAATAAAGAAGCGAATAAATGTCACACAATTATATATTTTCTATAAATCTGCATGTGTGCTGTTGTTTGTTCCTTCTCGAGCCATTCTTGGCTCATAAGGGCCAGTTTCCCGGTTTCATTGGTGTAAAGGTTCCCACCTGGACGGGACGCCGGTCCGTCGCAGGTGAGCTGCTAGATGCAGGAGGAATGAGTGAGAGAAGGTTGTGGCGAAAGAGTCAGCAAAAGTTCGCCATTACCTTCTGCCGGAGCCGCGTGGAGCTTAGGTGTTTCGTTCATAAATACACGCATCACCCGGTCTGAAATTTGAACACGCAATCCCTTGACCACAAACCAGCATTTATAGAATCAATATTGTAGAGTTGCTATTGTCGCACATATAATGTACGTATGCACGAAGGCATGTACGTATGTATGTATGTATGTATGTATGTATGTATGTATGTATGTATGTATGTATGTATGTATGTATGTATGTATGTACTTCTGTCTGTCTGTATGTATGTGTATGTATCTGTGTATATATGTGTGTGTATGCTATGAGTGTATATGCGTGTGTGTGAAAAAATAAAAGGAGAAAATGTTTTGAGAACTTTATCCTGAATAAACGTAAGAAAATATTTACATCTTTAACAAAACATGCTACGGGTTTCAATTGTTTAATCGAATTTAGTCATGCTATAAGAGAAGGAAAAATAAATTGAAGAAAATTTAATAAATCATTCATGGTATCAGTTTTGTAACCTCATGTGTTTTTTACGAAATGCACACGGTAGTAGATGCTGATTTTCTGATGGCTGCTGGCTAATAATAACAACAGTAACAGCTTTAAGACCATAGAAGGACAAAAATTAATTTCAGAGAATAACTATGTTATGATTGATAAGAATTTTCATTGACAAAAATCTGGGACAGCGATGAGGATGAAAACAGACCCCTCATTTGCAAATTTAATTATGAGATATCAATCAGAATGTGCTGCAGAGTAGAAGGCCCAGCCGCTATATGTGTAGTAGAAAGGATCACTTAAAAAATTTTATCAGAAAGAAGAAAAAAAGCGAAAGAGAGTGCAGTTGCCGTCATTACATACAATATTTATAGTAACAACACACAAAGATAAAGATCTTAGATGCAGCTGTCGTTATTTTCAAAGCACCACCAATCGCAATGTTCGAAGTGTACCATTGTCGGAATGTTCAGAGTGGAAACAAGTAAAATGTTGCATTGTATTTTATCATGAAACCACATAGATGGACGTCTTACACTTTTCCTAAGTATTTGCTCTTTGAGCAAGTTACTTTTTTATAAATAACAATGAGTTCGTCATTGCAGAAACTTTTATTTTGTTTGCATTTTTCAAAATGGCAAATTTCACTGACGCCCACTCGCTTCAGCATTTGCGGTTTTACACCCAGTGCAATGCATTTTTTCGACGCCTTAGATAAATTTTCAGCATCTAAAGATGAAAGCGATCTTCCATTCAAGAGGGATAAAAAAATTGTGGGAATAATTTTAGTATACTTGGAAGTATGCATGAATGTTAATCAGAGTTTCTAGCGTTCCTTCATACCCTTTTCAAGGACAATACTTACACTTTTTTGTTCCTAAGAAAACATTTTCACCTTCACTTTTTCTTTCATGAGGAAACTGACAGTAAGACAGAAAGAAGCTATTATAGTTTCATGTTTTTTTTAAATATCTTTTATTATCTTTTCACACTTCTGAAATATTTTTGCACTGTAAATTTTATTCTCACTTCACATTTATGAAACGAAATCGAAAATTTGAAGCGACAAAACAAAAGGATACAGACAATGATGAAGAAAGAACAAAGACGAAAAATATGAAAAAGTTTAAGACAAAACCAAATGTTAAGAAGAGCCATTATGACTCAGCACGAATGTGAAAGTTATTGTACCTGCTGTATCAATGTAAAAGCTAGAAGATACAAAGACAGCACGGACGGTGAACAATGAGTTTGTTATGTGGTAACATCGAGAGAAAGTGCGACAAAATAACATGAACGAAGCACAGCATGAAGAATACCAAGAACTTCAAAGAAGAAATCGAGTAGAACACGAACGAAGAAGAGTTGCTGAATTTGAGAACTGTTCATACAAAAGAACAAAGCCAGAAGCAGTTTGGTGCGGTTTGATAAACCAGAATGAAAATCTGTATTTTATCTTTTTCAATATTAGGCGTAGGTGTGGCCATTTGGAAAGAGGGTTGCTTTCCAACGAAACGGTTCCGGGTCCAATCCCACCGCGAGGCGCCTTGCGCAAATGGCTTCTACAATAGGCTCGGGCCGGCCAAAGCCTTTTGAGCGGATTTGGTAGACGGAAACTGAAAGAAATCCATCGCATGTGTGTGTGCGTTTGTGTGTGTCTTTGCGACTGTGTTTACTCCCCACCACCACCGCCACCACTGCTTGATAATCATTGTTGGTGTGTTCACGTCCTCGCGTCTTAGCGGCTCGGCAAAAGAGACCGATAGAACATGTACCAGACTTAAAATGAATAAGTACTGGGGTCGATTCGTTCGACTTGAATTCTTCAAGATGATGCCCCAGCATGGTTGCAGTCTAATGACTGAAGCAAGTGAACGATAAACCTCAAACCTTTGTCTAACTCAATGTTTCTCAGTCATTTTTTTACCTATGGTCTCTTTGATTCCTATTTTACTCGGATGGACCCTCCTGGTGATTCAACGTTTCAAAATCCTCACCATTCAATGTTTCAAAAGCCCTATCATATTTTTATAACTAAATATTATTAAGAATTGTATAAAATAATTTTTTAAGGTATTTTGTGTATTGTAGAAATATTACCGGTTTACTGCCGATAAATTTTGACATCAAAATCTTATGTGGACCCTCAAGGGGCCATACGGACTCCTGTTGAGAACCACTAGTCTAGCCCATTATCATAAAAACGTTTAACATCGTGAAGCATGTTTATGAAACTAAGAAAATGGATCCTGATAGTAATTATGTAAGTATATTGCAATCCCAGTGAAAACATTGGTTTCAAATTTTGGCACAAGGCCAGCAATTTCAGGGGAGAGGGAAAGTCAGTTACATCGACCCCAGTGCTCAACTGGTACTTATTAGATAGATAGATGGACAGACAGTCAGACAGACAGACAGACAGACAGACAGACAGACAGACAGACAGACAGACAGATAGATAGATAGATAGATAGATAGATAGATAGATAGATAGACAGACGGACGGACGGACGGACGGACGGACAGACAGACAGACAGACAGACAGACAGACAGACAGACAGACAGACAGACGGACGGACGGACGGACGGACGGACGGACGGACGGACAGACAGACAGACAGACAGATTGATGGACGGACGGACGGACGGACAGACAGACAGACAGACAGACAGACAGACAGACAGATAGATAGATAGATAGATAGATAGATAGATAGATTGATAGATAGATGGACGGACGGACGGACGGACGGACGGACAGACAGACAGACAGACAGACAGATTGATGGACGGACGGACGGACGGACAGACAGACAGACAGACAGACAGACAGACAGACAGATAGATAGATAGATAGATAGATTGATAGATAGATGGACGGACGGACGGACGGACGGACGGACGGACAGACAGACAGACAGACAGACAGACAGACAGACGGACGGACGGACGGACAGACAGATTGATGGACGGACGGACGGACGGACGGACGGACGACAGACAGACAGACAGACAGACAGACAGACAGACAGACAGATAGATAGATAGATAGATAGATAGATAGATGGATGGATGGATGGACAGACAGATGGATGGATGGACAGACAGATGGATGGATAGACAGATAGATAGATAGATAGATAGATAGATAGATAGAGATAGATAGATAGATAGATAGATAGATAGATAGATAGATAGATAGATACTAACATCATTTCTTAGGAAAATTTCAGTATAGTAAAACAATATGTTCAAAGAGCCTAATCGCTTGAGACAACTCAACAGTAAGTCAAAGGCTGGAGTATGTCTGCGAATGACTCGATGCTGCCTCACCTGAGCTTTGTAGCATGTTAATAATTGTTGCGTGTTGATGTATTATCTGGCCCTGAAGAGAAGGACCAGTGGGTGAGATGCGATCCAAGCTATGTTAAAGATGAAATATTTAGTGGTGATCCTTAGTGAAATCCTTAGTGGTAGGGAGGATCAACACTTGGAATGATTGTGAGGGATCAAGATGATTGTAGCTCATGTTTATGAAGGTGGATGTTGCGATAAGGGTCTTATTGATATAAATAGCATCTGTGTTTTCTTGCTGTTGAAAGAAAAGATTGACATGTCTCCATCGGTAGATCCCTTTTTGAAGTCGTTGTTCCTAGAATCGTAGCCAGTCTAATGTGCTGCGTCTAGGATACGAATGTATGGTGAATGAAGATGAATACGAGTGTATGGTGAATGTTTGATGAAGGGTAGTATCATCTACATAATATTGGGTGTTTTGAGATGAGATGGCAAGTAGGTCACTGAAATAGAGATGAGAGAAAATGGGAGACAAAACCAAACCTTGGGGGCACACTCTAAAGAAGATAGGACACCGTCAACGCACGTTGGAATAGTGCGACCTGACAGGAAGCTACTGATGAGAGAGAGAGGGAAAGTTGCATATTCACCTATGTACATACACACACATACGCACATTATCACAGACCTAAACATTCATACATGCATTCATACATATGTACGTATACATACGTACATACATTATGGCTGCCCCCTCGTTATCGAGTATGGCCATTGCACGAAGCTTAACTGTTACTGGTGCTGTGATCGAATGTGACTTTTTAGCCCAGCTAAAGATCTACAATGTCTTGTACAGAACTGGCAACTAATACCTTTACCGGCTGTAGTTGTAACTGGCCTTCATGTACCTTTGCAAGTCGTTTAAGTCCTCCTGCCGAATTACACTCTCTTCCACATGCCGGACAGATATGATTAGTATGGTGTATTACACCACCACCAGTGGCCAGGTTGTCACTCATCTGTCTCGCTTTATGACTACGAAGATGACTCTTGAGTCCAGCTTTACTGAGGCATACATACATACATACATACATACATACATACATACATACATACATACATACATACATACATATTAAATATATATGAGCATGTCTAGATATGTAACGATATGCATGAGAAAATATGCATAAAACATACAAATCTGCACATACATACATACATACATACATACATACATACATACATACATACATACATACATACATACAAGCAAAAATACCCTGTTGCTAATGTTGAAATTCCAACGAAGGAGCCTTGGATCTAGGTTAGAAACCAGTTCTTTCTCTATTGGCAGGAAATCTTGAAATAAACTGAATAATTACATACATATGGTGGTTGTCTACTCCCTATACAGAGTTTGATCACCTCCTGTACCTACTCCT
>NC_043001.1:49054449-49074449 GCF_006345805.1 Octopus sinensis | reverse complement strand
TTTTTTTTTTTTCAAATCGCAAAACATGTGTCACCATGGCAACAACGCTGTATTTCAACGGTAACGGAATGCTCAAACGAATGAAATGATTGTTTGAAATCCATTCCTTCACTTAAACTTGTCTAAGTCACACTGTTTGGTGAATAGACAAAAGTAATTTATTTAGAAATGCTAGTTGAAAGCCTAGATTTGTTTTAGCCCTACAGTTTTATCCATTGTATAATCTTTTCGTTATGAAACACTCCAGGACATATAAAAAAATAGAGGGTTCATTATAATCATTTTCGTCTAATGTTACTTCCATGCTGACAATTTCTCAATTGTCTGTGATTTAAGAAACCGTGTTTAGAATTTCAGCTAAAATTTCGGCCAACTTAATAGGAATAAATATATCATTTTTAGTGCCTTTCTGAAAATAATCCTGGGCTTATCACAAAAAGTCGAACAATATATTTAAAATATTCTACCGGAAGTCTAATTTATATTCTAAACCACAAGCTTTCAACTTGATTGAGTACCATCCACAGGCATATCTCCTGATATACTGGTATAGAAGAAGATAAAGAACAACCAAAGAGGGAAAATATCAAAATGTTTTACGAATTATTAATGGTCATGACAATAGCCTGCTGCTTTACATTTTTAATATATTTTTGTGATGTGAGTATTGAAACTGCGTCGTTTTTGTTTTGTTGTTTTTTTATTTGCCTATTTATATGAAAATACTTTTATTTTTCTGTAATTTTAATCTGAATTCTCCCTTCTTAAATATATCTAACCTTCAGCTAATATCATCCATGGATTCATAAATCTCACTCTTCAACTAATTATGGCTCTGTAGGCGTTACTTCTGTTGACGCACACATTTACTTTCAGTCCTATGTTGCACAGAACACAACACAAATCTCCCGAATCTCTCTGTCTCAAACCGACGCACCCCACCATCTTACGCTCATACAAGTTAAGTACAAAAACTTCGGTGTAAAAATCTGACCGGCTCCTCCCCCAAACAGCGTCCTCCATATCTAACCAGCCCATCTTCTAAAGAAGCTTTTCAACCATTCTCTCTTTCTCTGTAATCATACACTCATTTATGAAAATATGTGACAGTTGTTCTTCATCTCGAAGTCACTGCCGACTACCAGCGGAGTCTCTCGAATGAAGCACACCGACTGCCTAACTTCCGACACTTGAATGGTGGAGACAGTTATAAATAGCCATCTCATTTATCACAGTCGTCCTTTTTCACTTCTTAATAGCCATCAATGGATTTTCTTTAAAGCCATATAAGCAAAGTACCGCCATTTCTATATCACAATACAGAGAGTATTGATCTTAATATTGACTTCAAATTTTGGCACAAGGCCAGCAATTTCGAGGGAAGGGGTAAGTCGATTACATCGACCTCAGTGTTCAACTGGTACTTATTTTATCGACCCTGAAAGAATAAAAGGTAAAGTCGACCTCGGCGGGAATTTGAACTCAGAACGTAGAGACGGATGAAATGCTGCTAAGCATTTTGCCCGACGCAGTAACGATTATCCCAGCTCACCACCTTAGATATTACTCTTAATATTAGCAAAATCTTTCATTATGTCTCACATGATAATCTGTTTAAATTTTTCCACCTATAAACTACTTTACCATGTCGTTTTAGCAAGCGATATAGTGGGAGTTTCATGTCAAACCACACCATATCTTTACAAAAGCGAAGTCGACTTATATGAGATTTAAACGCCTTCTATCCGACGCTCTATTGCCAATTCGCCATTGAACGTGCACCAATGCCATAAACGAAGAGTTTATCTTCTTCAACATCATGGAAAGACATAGAACACAGTTATGAAGAAAAGCATAACTACCGTCTACACTTTATTTATTCTCGAACAACTTACAACTAAAATTATGACTAATGCTAGGCTTCACAATCTCCGATAACCTTCAATGGCGAGCTTCCATTGGAGGAAGAAAGGGAGGAAGTGGAGGAAGAAAAGGAGGGAGAGGAGGAGGAGGAGGGGAGGAGGGGGAAGAGGAGGAGGAGGAGGGGAGGAGGGGGAAGAGGAGGAAGGAGAGGAGGAAGAGGAATAGAGGGAGAGGGGAAGGAGGAGGAAGAGGGGGAAGTGGAGGAAGGAGAGGAGGAGGAGGAATAGAGGAGGAGGGGGTGAGGGGGAGGGGTGATGAGGAAGAGGGGAAGAAGAGGAGGAAGAAGAGGAGGAGGGGGAATAGGAGGGAGAGGGGGAGGAGGAGGAAGAATAGGAGGGAGAGGGGAAGGAGGAGGAGGAATAGGGGAGGAGGAGGAATAAGGGAGGAGGAGGAGGAATAGAGGAGGAGGAGGAGGAAGGGGAGGAAGGAGAGGAAGAAAAGGAGGGAGAGGAGGAGGAGGAGGAGGAGGAAGAGAGGAGGAGGAGGAAGAGGGGAAGAGAGGAGGAAGAAGAGGAGGAAGAAGAGGAGGAAGAATAGGAGGAAGAAGAGGAGGAGGAGGAATAGGAGGGAGAGGGGAAGGAGGAGGGAGAGGGGAAGGAGGAGGAAGAGGGGGAAGTGGAGGAAGGAGGGGAGGAGGAGGAAGAATAGAAAGGAGAGGGGAAGGAGGAGGAGGAATAGGGGAAGGAGGAGGAGGAATAAGGGCGGAGGAGGAGGAATAGGGAGGAGGAGGAGGAATAGGGGAGTAGGAGGCATGGAAAGATAACGATGGTAATGTGTTTGATATATATTATTTCAGCTTTATCCACAGCCGCCGCAACTGTTCAGATTTCCTTTTTGACCTGGTGAGTAATTTATGCTTTGTTTTGTTTTTGTTTTTACATTGTAGTAACATAACTGAAGTTTGATAAGGAATTTATAGTTACATGCTGTCAATACTGTATATAACTACAAATTAGATGCACACAGTATGATTATATATTGTATATAATGCATAATTTCACATAACGTTATGTCCTAGGATAGGTCAATCATGTTCTCTAGCAGCATTCTCGTATAGATCTCATCCGATGGGGCTGGGATAGTTTTGTTGAGTTTTCTAGATCATACAATTCCATAGTGGTAAAGAATGGTAAAGAGATGTACAGTATGTATCTGTGGAGAGTCTTCAATGAATTTGAAGTGCGCACTGCCACAGAAAACAGTTACAGTTCCTCTCCGTAATACTTGAGAACGTGTAAGTCGTCTACAAATCTGTAAGTTAGATGAATAGGGACTCGTATATTTGTCTGTGGAGTGGACATATTAATCTATTAATCTTTATATTCTGATGCAGAGAGATATAACAGGGTGACGCCGTAGTAGGCTGTTGAGAGGGGGTGCTATGCTAAGAGAAGTAAAGCTGGGCTAGGGGGAAAGAATGAACAGGGAGAAGGAGGAGTGATACTTACAGGGTTAGGGGTTTATCGATGGGGAAACCAAAGACTAAGAGTGGAAGATTGTAGAACTGAGCAATGAAGAGAAAACCGTAGAGAACTGACAAATTGAAAAATTGAAAAATGAAGAATTAAAAACGAAAAGAGAAAATTATTTAAAAAAAACTTTAAAAATTAGAAAATGAAATTAAGATGAAAAGTTGACAAGAAACTGAGGTATTGATATAAATATATTATATGGACACTGAACAGTGAGGAGGTCTTTGGAAATCCTAGTTTGAGAAAACATAGAAAGTTTTTTTGGGGGGCGAATTTTTAAACTTCAAAGGTTCAAAAGTTTCAAAATTTTAGAAAGTTTAAAAGGTTTAGCGGTTTTTTGAGATATAGATAGATATTTGCATACATGCAGGTTTGCAGCGTGTATATCACAGAACCGAAGCAGTTAAAGCCGCGGAAGATACCCGCTGAGGTTGGTAGTATTGTAGTAGATAATGTGCTGACACAATGTGCATTGCTTCATTCTGTATGTCATTTGAAAGCAACATAGTCAAAAACAGGAACTTAAGCTTCACTAATTCGAACTTTGCCATAATACCACGGAAGCAACCAAAAACGTTTGTTGCACAAAGGGTGAAGGCGCAGTTGATCGCAGATGGTTCGAGAACTTTCGCTCGGGTTGCAAGAACATCGATGATCAGACAAGGTCAGGTAGGCCTAAAACCGTGGATTCTGAGGCCGTGCTTCAAACCACAGAGGCAAGCCTGGCGAGTAGAACTCGGATAGTATCAGACGAGCTCGGGATTTCAAGGTTGTATACCACTGTGAGGCAAAAATACCCGGCATTGTTTAACAGAAAGTGAGCTCTTCTGCAGCAAGACAACGCAAGACCTCATACCGCTGGAACCACCCAGGATGAACTGCACGAAATTGGGGAAATCGAATTGATGTCCACACCCAGCATATAGTCCAGGCCTAGCTCCCTCAGATTACTTTTCTGATGAGAAAATGACCAACTCGAGTAAATCCTATAGTAACTTGAATAAACTCGCTTTTAAATAACCGTTGACCCAGAAGGTTCTAGAATCCTTTCAGCAGAGAAAACTTGTATGCTTTCTATGAAATTGCGGCTTTAGCCATAAGCTAAGTAGTACTAATTTGTCAAATCCTATTCGAGTAGACGAATATGATTTATGGCAACACTTTTCCTTTTATGGAAATATATTAAGCCGTGATTATAGACTGGGAAAATTTGAGAACTATGGTTCAAATCTCAGCCGGGTTCTCGCTATGAAATAAACAACATAGGGACACGAGAGTGAAAAAGAAGTATCACGAATCATTAGCACACAAAGTACAATAAATATAACAGGAGCTCTGAAATTTGTTAGAAGGAGACTAGACGATTATATCCACCACACCACCCCAGCTACTCGTTTATTGGCTGGCCCCACACGATCCCTGTGTGCATCCAAAACGCTGTTCTGTTCGCCTGCTAGCACGAAACCGCGATATATCTAGGAAGGCCCCCAGGCGGCTGGAAAAAATCTGCCCTCACTCCTACCCCTACCAAGATATAAACAGCAACTACTCTGAAAGCATAGCCTCTGCTAAAGGTCACTCCAACACCCCCGAACTTAACTTCTGAGTCCAGGAAGCTGGCCCTTTCCCCAGGATTAAGCCCTTTCCAAAGCAACATAGTTATTCCGCCATTCATTCCTGGCAGGCTTGGAGATGCGTACAACTCGTAACTGCCGAAGATAGGCATGAATTCTCGTGCCTCGGAAATTCTTATCATGGTTATAATCACCACATCTTTATATTATTATCCTGGAGTCGTTGAGCCGGGGACCCTTCTTCCAAGCGTCCCCAGGCCACCTGCATTCATGCTGCTTCTTCTGAGTACGGCTATGTTCAACAAGAAGAAAAATTATTTGTAGTTGTTACCGCAAGCATTTCTTTAAAGTGTTTTCATATCCATCGGGAATCTCCCATTCCCTTTAGATATTTTGTTTTCAGTTTGTTCCAAGTTTCTTACGTTGTTTTTCTAATTCTTATATCAGTTGCTTTTTTTTTATGTAATGTACTCATTGTGAGTAATATTTGCGTATTGATGTATATGTTCATTAGGTCCTCGTTGTTTGTGTCTATAGTTGATGATGCTTAATGTTTGTTCGGTTAGGATGTACTGTTCAAATAGTTTATGCGGATGGGTTGCGCTTTCGTTTGCTGTGCTGTTTGTAATGTCGATGAATTTTCTATTGTTGGAGTTGTTTGTGTGACTATGTTGGTATTAGGAGCAGGAATGTGTGATTGTTTGTCAGTTTCTGTATCTCCTCATTTAAGATGATCGTTTTTAGTTCGGTACAATGTTTTTCATTTTCCTTTCATTTTTCTCTTCCACTTCACAAGTATCTATTCAAATTGATTTCCTTGCAAGGAGTTTTTGTTGTTAGAGAAATCTGTGGCAGAGGAAAAAAGTGCGTATGCGCAATCGAATATATATCTGTTTGTAAGTCTTTTTAGAGAAATCTGTGGCAGAGGAAAAAGTGTGTATGCGCAATTGAATATATATCTGTTTGTAGTCTATCTGGTATGGGTGAGGGTTCTTTGGATTGTGTTGGTATTAACAATATTTTTGTCCAGGATTGTGGCGTTGGATGTTGAGTGTATTTTTCTTTTAGTGTTGTTGCTTCTATTTTTTGTGTTACCGCTTTTAGTTCTGCTACAGTTGGTGCTGTGGTTGTTGATGATGCTGTTCTTACCGCTGATGTTGATATTGTAGTGAGGACATCGGTACATGTACAAAAATTTCCAATTTTTACTTTATGTATCTCTATTTAAATTGACGATATATCTCACTGCTATACTAAACGTTCATCTCTCCTTTCTTCTTGTGTAAACATCAAGACTAAAACCGCAAACTACAAATGACAACGATGGTTTCTCTCAAACTTCAATTTACTATACAAGAAAAGAACACGGTTTCTCATACAGCTGGAATTTATACAAGCTTGTAGCATATACCCAAATATCTTTGGAGCAGTACTGAATACCAACATTGAACATACAATGGAAAGCGAAATGAATGTAGCCGCTTCAAAAAGGAATCAACACAATCATGTAAATTACATCCAACATTTAACTATTACATATTGAATGTTGTAAAAAAATAATAAAAATATAACCTAAAAGTTTTAGTTTTTGTGTTTTTGAAGAACACGATGTTATCATGTCTCTTTTTGGAGTTGGGATGTATTATATGTGTGTACAACTACACACACACACACGCACACACACATTTATTGAAGTTGAAAATGCACTTGAAGTCTTTTAATCTATTTTATTTACCCTGCCGGTTTCACAACTTTGTGATACGCATGTATTTTACAAAGTAAATGAGGTTACATAAAGAACAGAGAGGAAACTTGCAACACTTAAACCGTCATACACAAGCTTTTAGTGAATCTATTCTTTTGATAGGTTTTTTTAGGCGCATGATCATTCTTTGCTATGATAGCGTAAGTAGTAAATATATAAAAATAAATATAAATTTGAAGATGTAGTGAAATCTTTCAATCCTATATATTCCCATTTTCTCACGTTGTCCTAACCAAATAATAATCATATTCTATTTAGACTCAGCTTGTATTTCATCATAAAAACACTTTTTATTCACCATACCTGTTCAGTAGTACATCAATTTAACGAAAAACAAAACCTTGATATTTTGTGAATTTATTAGCTACACATTAGTCCAAATGTTTACTAATGAATATTTGCCGGGTACTTTTCTGGAATTTCGTATTTTTTAATGAACAGCAACTTTCCATTAAAGTCAATCCCGTTTATCCCGTGTAATTGTCATGACATCGGTCACATCTAAGAATATAAATTAAATTTCTAATGCACAGGTGAAGCGATTATGTGAAGTATCCATACAGATATTTAAATTCATAATCAAAGTTACACCTTCAATATATTGGTTTCAAATTTTGGTACTAAACCAACAATTTCGGGGGAGAGGGAGAGTCGTATACATCAACTGGTACTTATTTTATCAACCCCAGAAGAATGATAGGCAAGGTCGACGAATTGCCGCTACACATTTTTCCCGGCGTGCTAACGGTTCTGCCAGCTAGCCACATTACACCTTTAATATACTAATATAGGTTCTTCAACTAGGCCACCAACACATATTGACTAATTTTCAGAGGGTAACTTGGTGCTTATTTGTAATTTAAGAATTTTGATTGAAATTTCCTTTAATTTTTTGTGTTTCGTGTGCCCTATTCCTTCTCGGCCTTTCATTAATAATTGTATGTTTTGATGAATGATGGCATATTCTTTGGTATTTCTTGTGTTGTCTTTTATTCTACCGTTATTAATTTATGTTACTGGATGCAATCTTTCGAGTAATATTTTCTAATTCATAAGCTATAAAATACAAACAATTACACAGATTATGTTTGCCAATGAAACGGTATATTTTTGTGTAAAGTAAAAAGAACATAAATATTGCTTTGGATGTGGTGGTTTGAAGCAGATGTCGGTTTCAATTTCCGTGTCTCTTTTAATGAAATATACAAAAAGGTAATTGTTTTTTCTTAAATTGAATAAAATTGTTTTATTAATTAGAATTATGAAGTTATTGAGACTGTGTATGCACATGATAAAAAAAGTCATCCAAGCGTCGTTTCCAGTTGACCATTATATGTACTTATGGAACTTACTGTTGTACCTTAATCTGTATTGTCTGTATACTTGACCATGTAAATATGTGGTGACTAAACTAAATTATCTTACGTTGGGGAAAGATTTGTTCCCATCGAGGTCCCGGATATTTGAAAATGTTGTTACTGAAACTGAATTATTTATTTTGTTGAATGAATTTTATTCCTTCAATTATGATTATTTTTTCTAACTGCTCATATAGTTGTTAGAGAATTTTTCAATCTAGAATTTGATGGCTTCTAATCCGTATTCATGTATAAACACTCAAAACACCAGATGAGACAATAAGTATCTTTGTTGACATATTTCAGGAGATGGTTTAGCATGTCTAATGTCATCTCTTACGAAACACGCTATGCGTCTTAGAATAAGTTTCAAAAGAATACTCGCCAAACGGATCCACTGCACTTGCTCTTTATTTAACATCATTAGGATTTAGTATATTAACACACACCTAAGTTGATTCTCTACATGCATCTTTTGTTGTTTTTCTCTTATGAGTGTTTTGGAGCGGGGTCCCATAAAAATTACTGCTTCTTAATTATTTCTTTTAAAACTCATTTAGTAACCACGTTCTTTGCTCGTTCAACCTCTTCTGTATAAGAGAATGAAGATGATAAGTTTGCTATTTTTTATTATTGATTATTGGGATCTTTTTGCTTTGACCGGCAGATTTTTAAAATAATTTCTTTGTAACTAAACACTTTTAAACTTCGTATACTGGTAGAATGTGTTTATAAAACATCTTTTTCTCTTGGCTTTCTTGAGAAAATTCTGTAGTTTGAAAGCTATTAATTGTTTAATTTCTTGCATTTCGGCAATTTCAACCAATCAGTGAGTTGAATACAATTTCTCCGAATCTTTGTCAACAACAATTATTTGCGGTGTCATTTGTCACTGTTATTTATGAGAAAAAAGATACCCTTTGACCATAAACTGAGGGGTCACTCGTAAACAGAGCTGGATAACAAAACCGTTCCCTCTTTAGTGTCCACCCATAATTATGACCCTAGTATCGATCTATTGCATTTGAATCTGTTTTAGGATTATATATATACATATATACGACGGGATTTTTTTCAGTTTCCGTCTACCAAATCCCAAATCCACTCACAAGGCTTTGGTAGACCCGAGGCTATAGTAAAAGACACTTGCCCAAGGTGCTACGCAGTGGGACTGAACCCGGAACTATGTGGTTCGTAAGCAAGCTACTTACCACACACCCAATGAGCGAGACAAGTATATATATATATATATATATATATATATTATATATATATTATATATATATATATATATATAATATATATATATATATATATATATATATATATATATATATAATATATATATATATATATATATATATCTCGCTCATTGAACTGAAACCCTATCGGACTATTTTCTTGTAGAGTTAAGCCCACAAATCGATCCCAGTACTTATTTTACCGAACCGCTACGTCACAAGAAAGTAAATAAATCAATACCGTTTTTCAAGCAATGGGAGGCTAAGACACACAAAGACAAACATACACACACACACATTTTTATTAATATTTAGCAGAGGCAACAGAGTGACTCAAGGTTCGAGAGTTTAGTGCGTTGGCACTTATCAACGCACGAAACCCTCGGACCTTGAATCACTTTTACTTCTGCTAAATATTAATAAAAATATAAATATACTCATATTTTGAGTTCTATTTTTCCTGTTAGTGTCAGCATAAGTTTACATACATACATTATTATTATGGCTGCCCCCTCGTTATCGAGTATGGCCATTGCACGAAGCTTAACTGTTACTGGTGCTGTGATCGAATGTGACTTTTTAGCCCAGCTAAAGTTCTACAATGTCTTGTACAAAATTGGCAACTAAAACCTTTACTGGTAATAGCCGGCTCTAGTTGTAACTGGGCTTCATGAACCTCCTGCCGAATTACGCTTTCTTCCACATGCCCGACATACATACATGCATACATACATGCATACATACATACATACATACATACATACATACATACATGCATGCATGCATGCATGCATGCATGCATGCATACATACATACATACATACATACATACATACATACATACATGAGGCTGAAAACATCATAAGACTTCGACGGCAGCTCCTTAAGCAACACTCTTTGTCTGATAACCTAGAATACATGCCCAAAGAAGTCGCACGACTCTACCGCAACATATCAGATGAAAGGATGAGCCTATGTGAGCAGAAGACTATGCATGGATATGTTAGTAGAAAGTTCCGTGACGATAGTAACATCGACCATATATATATATATATATATATATATATATTTAAAAATTAAGGGTAGAAATTGATATTAGTCAATTAAAACCAGTGGTCTAGCACATTAAAAAGAATCCGAAGATTAAAATATTTTATATACCAATTAAGGACTGAACACGAAAAGGTGGACAGTCAACATCTACTTTTGGCGCGCTGATAATCGAAAAACTAGCCTGCAGCCAATAATTAGCAGCAGTCAATTTATCGGTTTGAGAACATATATTTCATATTTAAAAATTAAGGGTAGAAATTGATATTAGTCAATTAAAACCAGTGGTCTAGCACATTAAAAAGAATCCGAAGATTAAAATATTTTATATACCAATTAAGGACTGAACACGAAAAGGTGGACAGTCAACATCTACTTTTGGCGCGCTGATAATCGAAAAACTAGCCTGCAGCCAATAATTAGCAGCAGTCAATTTATCGGTTTGAGAACATATATTTCATATTTAAAAATTAAGGGTAGAAATTGATATTAGTCAATTAAAACCAGTGGTCTAGCACATTAAAAAGAATCCGAAGATTAAAATATTTTATATACCAATTAAGGACTGAACACGAAAAGGTGGACAGTCAACATGCTAGATATAGCTAGATATATTTTAATCTTCGGATTCTTTTTAATGTGCTAGACCACTGGTTTTAATTGACTAATATCAATTTCTACCCTTAATTTTTAAATATGAAATATATGTTCTCAAACCGATAAATTGACTGCTGCTAATTATTGGCTGCAGGCTAGTTTTTCGATTATCAGCGCGCCAAAAGTAGAGGCATTCGAAAGATACATCCGAACGTAATAGGTTGTACTTTTTGCATGCGGGACTCCGGTACCGTTTTTCATCTAGTACAGCATATTATGCTCATAACAAACTACGCTGATGAAGCTACAGATATCCTTGTGATATAATAGCTGAAACTGCAGTACGTAGGTAATTATTCCACTTAGTATTTTTCTTTTGTCTCATCCATTGCTTTAGGTCGTGCTGAATTTTATTTTTATTTGAGAACATAATCCTTGTGGAGAATGGCGATTTGACGTCTATATCTAGCATGTTGACTGTCCACCTTTTCGTGTTCAGTCCTTAATTGGTATATAAAATATTTTAATCTTCGGATTCTTTTTAATGTGCTAGACCACTGGTTTTAATTGACTAATATCAATTTCTACCCTTAATTTTTAAATATGAAATATATGTTCTCAAACCGATAAATTGACTGCTGCTAATTATTGGCTGCAGGCTAGTTTTTCGATTATCAGCGCGCCAAAAGTAGAGGCATTCGAAAGATACATCCGAACGTAATAGGTTGTACTTTTTGCATGCGGGACTCCGGTACCGTTTTTTCATCTAGTACAGCATATTATGCTCATAACAAACTACGCTGATGAAGCTACAGATATCCTTGTGATATTAATAGCTGAAACTACAGTACGTAGGTAATTATTCCACTTAGTATTTTTCTTTTGTCTCATCCATTGCTTTAGGTCGTGCTGAATTTTATTTTTATTTGAGAACATAATCCTTGTGGAGAATGGCGATTTGATGTCTATATCTAGCATGTTGACTGTCCACCTTTTCGTGTTCAGTCCTTAATTGGTATATAAAATATTTTAATCTTCGGATTCTTTTTAATGTGCTAGACCACTGGTTTTAATTGACTAATATCAATTTCTACCCTTAATTTTTAAATATGAAATATATGTTCTCAAACCGATAAATTGACTGCTGCTAATTATTGGCTGCAGGCTAGTTTTTCGATTATCAGCGCGCCAAAAGTAGAGGCATTCGAAAGATACATCCGAACGTAATAGGTTGTACTTTTTGCATGCGGGACTCCGGTACCGTTTTTCATCTAGTACAGCATATTATGCTCATAACAAACGACGCTGATGAAGCTACAGATATCCTTGTGATATTAATAGCTGAAACTGCAGTACGTAGGTAATTATTCCACTTAGTATTTTTCTTTTGTCTCATCCATTGCTTTAGGTCGTGCTGAATTTTATTTTTATTTGAGAACATAATCCTTGTGGAGAATGGCGATTTGACGTCTATATCTAGCATGTTGACTGTCCACCTTTTCGTGTTCAGTCCTTAATTGGTATATATATATATATATATATTCAGTAATCTGAACAAGTAGATTGGCGCGCTTCCATGAACCGTTGCTAAAATGTCAAATACTACAAGCTGCAGATAAGCTGGCATCGGAAGACTGTTTCCCCACAACGCGGAATCACAAACAGAATTATTTGGTGCCGTCATATTGCGAATCAATCCACGTGACTTGCACTGAATAATAGAGGCCGATAATTCTCGGTCAGAAGCCATTTTCATATCACCTTACACTGTTCTTGAACAGAGTGAGCGTGTTAATAAATACTTTTAAATTTCATAACATGTATTGAGTTCTCTTTTTTCATTTGTACACCTACCTACCTACTTATATAAATATACAGAGAGAGACAGTGAGAGACAGAGAGACAGAGAGACAGAGAGTAGTCTATGTTAAAAGTACAATCGCTGTTTCCCATGGTCACCAAATATATTTTGAAAGTCCAGTAGCAAATTTCCTGTTTGTTTTGACCAGCCAACTACCAAATTTTTCAATCCTTATATCCTACTTTCGAAACTCCCAGAATCGTTTATTTTTATTTCTATTTTTATCTATCTTCCACCCCGCGTTCTTGCTTGTCCTCCCTCCCCATTTTCTCTCCGCCTTTCTAGTCTTCTCTCTCCCCCTCTCCCTCTCTCTCTCTCTCTCTCGCTTATTCTCTCTCCCCCATCCCAACCCGCTTTACTCATATGTCTGTTTTCCTGTTCATCTTCTGCTTTTCTGCTCTTAATCTTCAGCATGGCCTTTCCTCTTGCCAGTGAAATAACTCTTCGATCATCAACCATGAGTTACAGTACCAACGCTATAAACACTTAATTACAATTCTGCTTTCCTTTTTTGACAAAAATCTTTTATTTGCTTTACCGAAAAGCTTTGTGCGCAATACTTCCTCAGCAGCCATCTTTATCTTGTTCAACTTAAGTTCCAAACATCTGATGAGCATAAGTCTTTTGACCATACGCAGATCTTGAAGACATGTACGAATGTTCGTTTAGTATGATCGTCATTAAATTATAAGATACATCCTCGTTATTTAAGTGCCTTTCTTTTACTATGAACCATAACCGACCTCTCTTTCACATATGTTCTAGAATTATGTATTTCTGTATATTGATGAAGCGTTACTCAGCTAAAAACAAAGGTCTGTTTCATACTGTCGCTGTTATCAAGTAAATTCTGCAACTGATATTGCTCACGTCTGCTCAGTCGCGGAATCCAATAATCGTTTATTGATTCTTCGGCCTTTGGTAGTAATTGAAATCGAACCATATCTGCGAGAAATTTGACGAAGAACACTGCTTGTATTTTGAAATCCAGATATCTGAGAGATTCTATCATTCTCGTAATCCGTTTAAAGTTGTTTGGGTATCTGGAAATGAAAATAAACAACATTGTGAAATTTTGTACAATATTGAGGAACTATCGTATATCGGTAGTACGAAATACGAACAAGAAAGATAAAACACTTTTACTGGATATTTAAAGATATCATGAGGTCTTTCAGGAACGATTCACGAAGACAAGTTAGTTGATGCTGTGAATATTTTCTTTAATCTATAAATCAAATTGGTATGAGTTTCTATTCTTTTTACCCGTCCCTTTTACATACACGCAGAAGGCAATTAGTTCTAACGATATTTTTACTGTCTTTGTATTTCGTGAAAACACTGACGGCCGAATACAAAGTAGAAATGTATAAGTTTTCATTGTCAGTATATGAACTATATATTACTTATATATTATATAATTGTAGGCGTAGGAGTGGCTGTGTGGTAAGTAGCTTGCTTACCAACCACATGGTTCCTGGTTCAGTCCCACTGCATGACACCTTGGGCAAGCGTCTTCTACTATAGCCTCGGGCCGACCAAAGCCTTGTGAGTGGATTTGGTAGACAGAAACTGAAAGAAGCCTGTCGTATGTGTGTGAGTGTGTGTCTGTGTTTGTCCCCCCAACATCGCTTGACAACCGATGCTGGTGTGTTTACGTCCCCGTAACTTAGCGGTTCGGCAAAAGAGACCGATAGAATAAGTACTAGGCTTACAAAGAATAAGTCCTGGGGTCGATTTGCTCGAGTTAAAGAGAAGGAGAATTCATTATTTACTAAATCATAAAAAAGGAATAACGAGAAACGAAGTGGAATGTATTTTCTTCAATTATCTCCTTAAAATAGAGTTTGTTCCAAGTAATTTACTATAATTTAGGTATTTGTCTTCTGCAGATGATATATAGTCAATTGTGTGAAGATAAGATGGCGATGAAGAAATGATAATGTTTTATGAAGGTACGCAGCGTGATTTTCAGTTGGGCAGTTACGGGCAGAGATGACAAGGAATTGGAATTGTCTGGTTTGTGAATTTGGGGTATGAAGTAGATGGTGGAGGTCCAGGATATAGTTACAGTTAGGCTGGTGGCAGAGTACGGAAACGTGATGGAAAGATAAGTCCATGCACTGTGGCGGACACGTGTTTCTGGTAATGGCTGGTGAAATCGTTTAGTATGCTGTAGAACAAAGTTTTGTGGAGCTGGTAGGGTTCTCCTTGATTAGAGATCGGGTCGCCTGATTACGATGGAGCAGCCCTTTGCAGAGTTTCCGGAGGGCGTCACGTTCCAATTGAGAAGGTTTGATCTTCTTAGTCGCCTTCTGAAGTTGAAGACGGCCAAATCGAAACTGTTTTTATTCACAGATAAATCGATCGAGTGGTGTAGGCTCAAACTTGGTATCCAGTTGAAGTTGTGCATTTTGGGGTTGGTGAAATCGTTCTTGATCGGAGGACTAAAGTTCTGTAATGAAAGAAAGCTTTATGCTCGGGCTGACAGAGGAAACTCTCAATATTAGCGCATACGTCGAATTCTCTAAGCATCTCTTGGAGACGCTTAGATAAAGTTTAAGCCCTATTAAGAAGAGCTCGTTCGGTGTCCAAGAGAGATGATTCTTTGAGGATAGTGAAAATCACAGAAGGTGCCGTAAGCACTGTGAAAGAAGTGCAATGCTGGCAAAAAAAAAAGCAAATTTCGCAGATATTGGGGTTGATCAAAAGGTCAAATTCGAAAATATAGTAAATTAAGTTGCATGGAAGAGAACAATAGTGAGTTAGCTCTCATATCAAGTGGTCACGTTTTGTTTACTGTCGCACTTAAAAGATGGCGAATAAGTCGGAGACTGGCAAGAGACAAATACAGAGTGACTGACAGAATGGCGTGTTTTTGCTTTGTTTTGCTTTGCTTTGTTTTTGCTTTTTTATTTGTTTTTTGTTTGTTTTTTTGTCACACTTGACCAGAGTAGTAAATAGGAAAATCGTAAAAGGATTTAAATGAAAGTGGGTTGGAATATTACATGTTAAAAGAAGTTGCTTGTTGTGTCAGTAGTATTTTCATAAATAGAACATTCAACAGTTAAGTAATTTATGATTCAACCAGAATAGTATGAGTGACCCTCTTACTTGATGCCACTTGCTCGTCCAGAGATTGAATTTACGCCCAAACGAAGAAACGACACCACCAAATACTTAACGCTACACTCACAATTAGACTATATATATGTATTACGAAGTTTAAACCTAAATGTTTTTGGTTGTAGATTAGGTTTAAAGCTCTTAATTTCTTCTAATTAATTGTCCTACTAAACAGTGGGATAGTACATGAAAAAGTTGATAAAGTGTTGCTGCACAGGATAGTATCCGAGAATATCTCTAACATGGACAACTGAATGAGAAGAATTTAACTCTGCTACCGAATAGGACAGGCACCTGAAGAATGTTGGAGAGTTTAACTACCGAAGGTTGTGACTATGGAAATTAAGATGTGTCGGAATATATCACAGCATAATAAATGTGTATATAAAACGTTTATTTTTGAATTGGGACGCCAAGTTTTCCAAAAGTCTTGTTCAACAAGTAGTGGTGATTTAATTTTCCAAAGATCATTTTAGAGATAGGCCAGTTACTGTAGTATTTGTCCTGAAATAACATCTCTTATGGACTTGCTGTGTTAAAAACCACAATAAATATCAGTGAGAGACGAAAATTTATTCCAGCATTGGCCTGGGAAAGCGCCAGATACATTTCGGCCTTTTGGGGCTTTTTTCAAAGGCGTGTGCTCACAGCCAGCCACATGCTTGAACGAGAATTCGTCGTCTCTGATATAGAAATAGGTGAATAAATCATTCACTGATGTTGCGAATAGCCTCCCGGATTTAATAATCTAGTATATGCAATTGATGAGGGATTAAATTAAAAGGCCCCAAAAGGCCGAAATGTATCTAGCGCCCTCGCTGGCTACTGCTGGGACGAACGTCTGCATTTCTCTCTAATATTTATTGTTTTAAACACAACAAATCCAGAAGAGATGTTATTCCGAGACAAATACCGCAGTAACTGGCCTATCGATTATTTGTATACATTGAGTATGATAGCCAGATGACTATTTTGATTAAACATTGCTTCAGTTGCGTACACCTGATACAACCATTATTAAATACATATGCACACACACACGCACACACACACACACACACACACACACACACACACACACACACATATATATATATATATATAGAAAGAGAGAGAGAGAGAGAGAAAGAGTGAGAGAGAGATATATGAAAGTGTGTATGTATTTATGTATGCATGTATGTATGCATGTATGCATGTATGCATGTATGTATGCATGTATGCATGTGTGCAAGTAGACATGTATGCATGTATGTGTATGTGCGTGTGAGTGTACGTGTTGTTTCTGTAATACCAATTTATTTTCACCAGAAATACCAGTATTTTCTAACTCCTCTATAACCGGACAGCATGACACAAACTCGAGTCGGAAATAAGGGGCGAAGTTAATGGAAGGTTACTATATTCGAAATTAAATTTGTTCATTACCTTTGAAGATTATCGAATCTTTCACGGAAGTTAGGATGATGACCAAAAGCATGCGGACCAACCATTTGTATGCCATAGAATGTCAACATCATTTTAAAAGCCCGCAAAACTCTTCTTCTGAGAATAGGTTCAGTGCTGATGATCTGAAACAATGGAAGCAATTCACTGTTTAGGACAATATAGCGTCAGTATATTAAGGATGCTGGTTTGCAGAATCGTTTGTGCGCCGGACAAAAAAAAAATCCTCGCAATATTTGTTCCGGTCAAGGCGACAAGCTGGCAAAATCGTTAGCATGCTGGGCAAAATGCTTCGCAATATTTCGTTTGTCTTTATGTCCTGGATTCAAATTCCGCCGAGGTCGACTTTGCCTTTCATCCTTTTGGGGTCGATAAAATAAGTACCAATCAAACACTAGCGTCGATATAATATCGACTTACCCACCCACCCCTCAAAATTGCTGGCCTTGTGCTAAAATCCGAAACCAATATTTGTTCCGGCTCTTTGCATTCTAAGTTCAAATCCCACCGTGGTCTTTCTAATTTTGGCACTAGGTCAGCAATTTTGAGGGATGGAAAAAGTCGAATACATCGAACCAGTCAGTACCCAACTGGTACAAATTTTATCGACCCCCGGAAAAGTAAAGTCGACTTCGGCGTAATTTCAACTGACAACGTAAGGCGCCGGAACAAATGCTGCTTAGCATTTTGTTCGGTGCGGTAACAAGTTCAAATTCCGCCGAGGTCGACTTTGCATTTCATCTTTTCGTGATCGATAAAATGAATAAATACCGGTTGAACGTTGGGGGGGTCGATGTAATCAACTAGCCCCCTCCTCATTCCCCCACAATTTCAAACCTTTTGCCTACAGTCGGAAAGATTATTGTGCTGCTTGTTTATGGCAGATGTGAACAGAAAATGAAATAATCAAACAGTCACAAGACCGGAAACCGGAAATTTCGGGAGCAGGGGCTAGTTTGCTAATTCAAACTTAGTACTTTATTCTACGACCCTAAGAGTATGAAAGTCAAAGTTTGATATCGGCAGAATACGGCAATACAGCAATGTATTTTATTCAATGTTCTAACGATTCCACTTATTCACGCACAACCCGTTAATAACACTATGTAACAAAATTTTTTAATATTTATTTAAATATCTATTTAAATACTTATTTAAATTTTAAATATTATTTCCTATTTGCTTCTATCTAGATATCAAAGGAAATTACTATTATTCTTTTCAAACTTTGCTTTTGTGACCTGGACATCAGTGTTTTGAAACTGATCTATTTTCCATTACATTTCAGACAGATTCAGCGCTGAATGCTGAAACAGAAATATCGTTATAGCAAATATTCTGCTCAATGCCACAGATTTGCTTGTCAGTTGCTTGACATTAACTACTTGAGCATGTCCCTTTGTGGCTGGCAATATGTGCATCCCTGGTTATGACTAGGAGCAGTGAGGGAGCATCATAGCCATGTTTTGATTGGAATTTTTTGAGGTTTGAATACATGTAACAAAAGTAAAATCTGAAGGAAATATTAGCCATTTTTCATGCTTTCTAGAGGTAAATAAATAGGAAATAACAGTTGCTACCCAAGGACCAAAATCATGTTACACTGTGTTATCATTTGTAACACAAGCACGGGTTAGTCGATTACATTGACCCCAGTACTTGACTAGTACTTTATTCCATTGACTCTAGAGGAATGAAAGACAATACTGACATTGGCAGGGCCAGAACTTAGAATGTAGAGAGCCAGAAAAAAATATGGCAAGGTATGTTGTTCCAAAACTTGAACCAATCTGTCAGCTCGCCACCTTAAATGCAAACATAAATTATTAAAACTCAGACTTACGCCTCTCTCTTTTTCTGTTAATGGCTGAGCATAAATATTCGTCTTGCTGCTTCTCGGGAGAGGAAACAACCTTGAGTGCAAACAAAATATGGTTGAAACATAATTGATTGGCGAGGGAGTAAAAAAGAAGTGGGGTGGGGATCCTCAACGTTTTCCTGGTGTAAAATTTTGTGGACTATGTCAGTGGTTTTCAAACGGTCCAAATCCAGCACTCGTACAAACCCCGACCACGCAGTAAATTCCGGGGGAGGAGACAAGTCGGTTACATTGACCTCAGTATTCAACTTTATTAATGAGATGACGTAAGATTTTTCATCCATATAAGGTTTTTTTTCTTTCTTGGCTATGATGCTTGATAAGTTTAAAAAGTATAAAGCCATCTTGACTTCATTAAACATGGTAATTTTTCCACCTGCTTTTCAATCCTCACAGCTTCCTATGAAAAACCCCAGAGACTGCACCAAGTTCACCTATTCATTATCCCTTTGTTAAAGCTTGTTTCCAGCATAGAAGGACATGGACGTGTTGTATGTATTCAGTGAACATAAAGTTTGCGTCTATTACGTTAGCATCTGCATAGTGCCCGTTTGTCGTGTTAGCTGCATGAATACTTTGATAAAATCTACTGCAAACATCTACATGTTATCTTTGCCACGTCATCTATACAGTGTATCTATTTAATCACTTGCTTAGTTAAGTTTTATTCAGTCATTATTTATACAAAGTTAACCATATACAGTGGTTGGC
>NC_043001.1:49004449-49051949 GCF_006345805.1 Octopus sinensis | reverse complement strand
AAAGTGCGAATCAAACCAACTTACAAATATTCTCTGCATAATCAACGTCTACACATTGTATCAACATTTATGTATACCATCCAATCAACATCTATGTACATTTGAATGTCCCCTGTATTTATATTAATACAGTGACTATCCAATATCTACACAAAATATGTTCATTGTGTCAATCAAATCAACCCCTACATACTATATTCCTCCAGTCAATAACTACACACGTTTACTATTCAGTAAACATCGACACTCTGTGTATCTATCTACCAATCCAATCAACATATACACACTGCCTCTACCCAGTTATCATGTAGACCAGGGGTTCTGGACCATTTTTCATCAATGGGTCCCTTTGATTACTATTTTATTCTGGTGGACCCCCATAGCCGTTCAATGTTTAAAGATTAGCCTTATAGAAACTTCTTTCAAAATTCCTATATTGTTTTTAAACATTAACTTGTGTAGGATAAACTATGTAAAATGTTAGAGAAAGAATCCTAGATGTTTCTTGCAATACATACCAATACATACATCTAAAGCATTTTAAGGGCCCTTAAAATATTATTGGGGATCTCCGATTTACTATTTTGTTGCGTGGACCCCAAAAATCTTACAGGCACTTTCAGGGGCCATATGGACCCCGGTTGAGAACCACTGATTTAGACAGACGACTACCTGACCAATACATAAAACAATATCTAGCCCGTCAAAGTACAAAGATCATGTATATTTCTCAGGCAATAAAAAAATGATAAGGCAAAAATTTAATCAGGCACTTACCATTGTATGTACCCACTATGGTGCTGGAGTATTTCAAAATCCTCAGCCCAAGATTCCAAAATTACTTCTATATAGGCACCTTAAAAAAAGACATTGGAAGGTAGGTCACGGTGAATAATGTTTACTGCGTTATTTTTTTGACTTTGAGAAAAAATATTTTCAAGGGATAGGGATAGACAGCTGAGGTTATGCAATAGCTGCGCATTTACAACATATTTGACACATGGAAAACCTTCAAATACTATTAAGCCATAATCATTCGTGACGCAATTATTCTTATACGAATATGTGTTTGCATGCATTATACATACATACACACACACACACATATATATATATAATGCATTCACACACACAAACACACATATATATATATACATATACACACACACACATACATATATGTATACATGCATACATACAAGCATACTTACATACACACATATACACATACATTACATACATACATATATATATATATATATACATACATACATTCATACATACATACATAAATACATACATACATACATAAAAAATATACACATATAAATGAATATAGTGAAGTGTTCCCCTGATGATCCATTGCGGTCAGGCATCCAAATGCACTTGGAACATGCAATAACTGCAATGGTGAAACGTACGTAGGTACTATTAATCTATGCTTGTGGTTATCTTAATTTTCCACAACATATGCTTTTTATGTCAGAACTAGTAACAACGCTAAGTACAGTGTAAACTAACCACAGCATATATACCATCATCATCATCCTCATCATCATCGTCATCGTCATCATCATCATCATCATCATCATCATTATATTTAACGTACGTTTTCCATGCTGGCATGGGTAGCTTTGACAGGAACTGGCAAGTTATATGACTGTAACAGGCTCTGATGTTTGTTTTGGCATTGCTCCTACGGCTGGATGCCCTTCCTAGCGCCAATTCTTGTATATATCGATATATATAAAGCAAAGGATGTTTGTGTGTGTGTGTCTGTGTGTGAGTCTGTGTGTGTAATACGCATGCATTTCTACAGTTTTCAACCGATTTTCACCAAACTTTACACACATTACTCATGGGCCATGGATGGTCAAACACAATGAGTTTTTTCCCAGAGCTCCCGCGTAATGCAACAAACCGACCATGAAAAAAACAGTTTTTCACGTGGATTCTTCTTCAAAAGACTGCAGTTTCCAACCGATTCTCTCCCTTTCACTTCTGCAGTTTTCAAACAAGTCTCTCCCATTTCTCTCTATTTATCTCTTTCCCTTTTTCTCACTTTCACATATACAGATATCGGCGATCTTTCGTTTGTAGTAGCACGTTTCCGTCGATGATTTCCGTAAAAAACTTTTATTTTTTTACATATGGGTTTGCGGGAAAAGTTTTTTACGGAAATCATCGACGGAAACGTGCTACTACAAACGAAAGATTGCACAGATATCTGTTTCTTTCAATCACTCTCTCTCTCTCTCTCTCCCTCTTTCTCTCTCTCTCTCTCTCTCTCCCTCTCTCTCTCTCTCTCTCTCTCTTAAAATTGGCTTCAGTGTATTTCAATTTTGTCGAGTGTAAATATCTTTGTTTCACGCTATTTGTACATTCTCTCTATAATATTACTTTACTTATTTCAAATTTTCTGTACCCCGTCTATCTAAATACACTATTTACATTTCTCCCTCTATCGAAAACCGCTGTGTAATATTGCTTCACTTTTATTCTTTTAGTTTTGTGCGTGTGTTTGTGCGTTCGATGCGTACGAGACACTAAAGGACATTTCAAACTACTACGATGACAACGTCACATATATGTGTGTATGTGTCTCTGAGTGTATGTGTGTGGATGTATTGAGTGTGTATGTCTTTCTATGTGCGTGCATCCGCGTTAGGTACGTTATTAAACGTACACACATATCTACACATACATATACACATGTGACGACTGACATGCATGAATGTATGTTTGTATGTGTCTCTCTAACTATATGTATGTGTCTGCATGTGAGAGTGTATGTGTGCGTATCGTCACATTTTGTATACGAATGTGTATGTGTCTGTGAGTGTGTGTTTTCACGCTCGTTACCTACGTTATTACACACGCGCATACATCTACGCAAACTCTCGACAAAAACAATTACGTGGAAGGTCCAAGTTATATATAAAAAATACACATCTACCGTTCCATTAAGAATTCATAATTATTGCAGCAATAGCAAGCTTGCAAGGTATTTACATATTGTTTATATTTGGTAACTTTACATTGCATACAAAAATATAGACATACTACATACATACAACTGCTTGCAAAAATAGAGATTAATGTATTTTTTTCTATGTATCTAATTTTTTGTTTAAAATATTGAAAAAAAAAATATGCCACCAAAGTGAAACCGTAATCTCTCCAGAAACACCTATAAAGCAAAGAGGTGTGCAGAAAACTGAAGGCGAGAGTCTCAAGAGATAAGAGACATGAGACTTTCTCAACATCAGCAAAGGCATTATGCAGCAAGTCAGATGGAGTCTCAATACAGAAGGGACATGACACTTTCCAAAGATCACCAAAGGAAAATACAGTCCCAAGACAGAAGGGAAATGAGACTTTCTCAAGATCAGCAAATGCATGCTGCAGCACTTAATGCTGAATCATTAAAACAACGTTTAGCACGCCAGATTACGCAGAGGTTCAATAGAATAGCTTTCCGAAACAGATGCAAAGCTTTAACATTTACTCCACAAATGTAATATATATATATAAAAACAAACTCTGCCGTTTTAATCCCGAGCAACGCCGGGTATCTCTGCTAATGTGTGTGTGTGTGTGTGCATATGTACATATATACATATATTCATATTCATGTGTATGTGTGTGCGCATATATATATATATATATATATAATTTTTAATAAATAAAATATATGCATACATACATATATGTACGTACCGACATCTACATGCATATATACATGCATATATATATATATATATATATATATATATATATATATATATATATATATATATATATATGAGTACAGGACACCACAAATAGACGTAGAACTCAACGAGAAACGAAATCATAAAAACAAACATGGAAACGGACTTTTTTTGACAACGAAAAAACAGAGTACAAGACAAACAATACAAGGAATATTCCCCTTCATCAGCTGTCCCTGGTTCGACTCTATGCGTGTTTCGAAGGTAAGGACAGAACACGACCCGACGAACCAGTCCTTCCTGCAAAAGAATTAAATAAAATTCCTTTGCAGAGGGATAAAAACAAGGAAAGAAAAAAATGTGACAAGAACAGGACGTAAAAGCAATACAAATAAAAATACGAATACAAAATAAAATAAAAATTATTTTGTATTCGTATTTTTATTTGTATTGCTTTTACGTCCTGTTCTTGTTACATTTTTTTCTTTCCTTGTTTTTACCCTTCTGCAAAGGAATTTTATTTAATTCTTTTGCAGGAAGGACTGGTTCGTCGGGTCGTGTTCTGTCCTTACCTTCGAAACACGCATGGAGTCGAACCAGGGACAGCTGATGAAGGGGAATATTCCTTGTATTGTTTGTCTTGTACTCTGTTTTTTCGTTGTTAAAAAAAGTCCGTTTCCATGTTTGTTTTTATGTTTCCGTTTCTCGTTGAGTTCTACGTCTATTTGTGGTGTCCTGTACTCATATATATATGCATGTATATATACAGGTAGATGTCGGTACGTACATATATGTATGTATGCATATATTTTATTTATTAAATTTTGTATGACTGAGCGCCCTCGCGTCGTTTCGTTTCTTTTCTTTCTCCAAGTAAGTTTTTATAGATAGATAGATAGATAGATAGATAGATAGATAGATAGATAGATAGATAGATAGATAGATAGATAGATAGATAGATAGATAGATAGATAGATAGATAGATAGATAGATAGATAGATAGAAAAATGAGGAATACGAGCAGATTAAATGCAGGATTAATTTTTTTCATTTTTTTTTATTACCTCTGCTTCCGAGAAAATAAAACAATCGCTAGGTGGCAGTTAGGACTAAATCCAAATAAGGAGAAGTGCTAAGCTAATAAAATCAAGAATTCCAGGGGAATTCTTTACTGTTCACTTTTTGCCCCTCCAAACGTCGAACTACACAAGTTCAAAAACGAACTTCAAAGAGTACGAATTTCAGTCTCACACCACACGGTTGAACTAAGGGATTCTTACTCATCGTTCGACAAATATAAAGAAAACAGTAACACTGTCATCACTACACAGAAAGTTTAAAATCAAGTCAACGTACCATTGGGAAGTGACGGTTCTTTGTTGAAGTAAAACTTTATATTCGCATTTCTATTTTCTTCAAATAAATAACTTGGAGGAGATGAGCTCGAAATCTCTCGAAAAAAAACGTTCTCTTCTTTCGGAACCGTCCTCATAAAACACTTCGGTCGCTTACATATATCAGGTCGAGAACGTGAGGATCCCGTTGTCACATGCATTATCGGAGTCATGATGTAATAGGGCTAGGTAAAGGTGATAAATGATTTACATAATTATGACTTGACACATTATTATTATTATTATTATTATTATTATTATTATTATTATTATTATTATTATCATTATTATTATTATTATTATTATTATTATTATTATTATTATTATTATTATTATCATTATTATTATTATTATCATTATTATTATTATTATTATTATTATTATTATTATTATTATTATTATTATTATTATTGAGTGAGCGAGCAGAGCATGCCATCAAAGTGACACTGGGGTAAAATATACGAAGCCCAGTATATCCATCATGACTACCCGTCTGATAAGGGTACACCAGGCACATGCATCACAATCATATGTGCGCGACATGGTGATCTCATATCAAGATAAACAGCACATGACCTTGCAGGTGGAGCCCAGTTAGAATTTTCTTCAGATCGAGTAACCCATCCCGCTCAAAAGGTCCCTGAATAAGGGTTGTTTAAGGACGTTGAACGAAACACCCATGTTTCCAGAGGTGAATTATTCAAACCCCAAAGAATCCTTCTCAACATATGGCTATGATGCTCCCCCACTACTTCTGCTCGTGATCAGAGATGCACATATCGTCAGCCACTAAGGGACATGCTCAACTGATTACGGTCAAACAACTGACAAGCAAATCTGTGGTATTGAGCAGAATATTTGCTTTAGCCCATCTTTTATACCAAGACAAAACAATAAAGGCGGCGAGCTGGCAGAATTATTAGAACGCTGGACAAAATGCTTAGCGGTATTTTCGTCTGCCGCTACGTTCTGAGTTCAAATTCCGCCGAGGTCGACTTTGCCCTTCATCCTTTAGGGGTCGATTAAATGAGTACCAGTTACGCACTGGGGTCGATATAATCGACTTAATCCGTTTGTCCGTCCTTGTTTGTCCTCACTGTGTGTAGCCCCTTGTGGGTAGTAAAGAAATAGGTATTTCGTCTGCCGCTACGTTCTGATTTCAAATTACGCTGTGGTCGACTTTGTCTGTCATCTTTTCGGGGTCGATAAATTAAGTACCAGTGAAAAACTGGGGTCGATGTCACCGACTAGTCCCCTCTCCCAAAATCTCGAGGCTTCGTAGAAAAGTTTATTATTTTTATTAAGGCGGCAAGCTGGCAGAGTCGGTAGCACGCTGGTCGAAATGCTTAGCGGTATTTCGCCCGTCGCTACGCTCTGAGTTCAAATTCCGCCGAGGTCACCTTTGCCTTCCATCCTTTCGGGGTCGATAAATTAAGTACCAGTTACACACTGGGGTCAATGTAATCGACTAGTCCTCCCCACCCCCAAAAATCATTTTCAGGCCTTGTGCCTTTAGCAGAAAGAATTATTATTATTATTATTATTATTATTATTATTATTATTATTATTATTATTATTATTAAAGCGGCAAGTTGGCGGAATCGTTGTTCGCATGCCGTGTAAAATGTGAAGAAGGGGACAGTAAATATATTTCTTTACTGCCCAGTAGGAGCTAAACATAGAGGTGACAAACAAGGACAGACGAAGGGATTGAGTCGATTATATCACTCCCAGTGCGAAACTGGTACTTTATTTGTCGACCCCGAAAGGATGAAAGGCAAAGTTGACCTCGGCGGAATTGGAACTCAGAACGTAACGACAGACGAAATACCGCTAAGCATTTCGCCCGGCGCGCTAACGTGTCTGCCAGCTCGCTAGCCCTGGGAGACACTTCACTTACAACAGAGATTTCACCATACCGTAAATTTTAATGTTTAAAATCATAGCGAGACCAGAAAACACGACCACTGGACCGTATGAAAGGACGATGAGAATGAAGTCATTAAGGTTTAGTAACGAAATAGTGGACAAACTAGAGGAAGATCTTATTAAGAACCTAAGAAAGGGCGTTTAGGAAACGTATCGGGACCACCATGCAGGCAGTGAGATTGGACTTCGACTAATATTACAAATAAAACACAAAAGTTGCATTGTCAGAGCAAGGGCACGCACACGAAGACATGAAGCCGTTTGATTGGCCCGGGTGTCAGAGGCATTGTGTGGCACACAAGTAGAAAGGCCCTTTGCTATTACGTCCAGGGCTAGTTGATTTGGCGAGGTCGAAGTCCTATTTATGACTGAAACCCTCGCACTCTATGATCGCCCACCAGAGTAATGATTTCTCTCTCTTCCCCACTTCTGTGGAAAGAAGGATGGTAAAGCTAACAGTATTGCGAATCCCACTGGAGATAGACTTCTAGAGGATCCTGACCTGCATAGTGTTGAAGGGGTGTAATACCGTACTGGACGTTACGAGAATGAGATGGAAGAATTGGTTAAAGATCAAACTATAGGTCCTTCCTCATATAAAATCTGAACACCTAGAAAAGATCTCATGCTCATCTTCCTGTCAAATGGGATGGTGCTGTGAGTAACTGTAGAGGCCAGAAGACTGAAATGCCATTTGCGTGGAACGATCAACCATCTAGAGCCTTTTGGCCGCACAACCAAAAACACGTAAGGGAAGAGAAGGGCCGCACTGCTGCCGACACCATCGCGGCAACAACAACAACGTGCAATAACAAAGGTTGTAGCAAGAGCAGCAGCGAGAGAGTAAACAGAAGCAACAATAACAACATCGGCAATAGCCGCAGCAACCGTAGAAACAGTAAAAACAGCAGCACTAACAACATCAACATATAACCGCTAGGCGTACAAACTGCGGTGGAGGAAATTAACAATTGCAACACCAAAATCTCCACCCAGGGGATATCTCAACCCAGATCTCCTTCTCTCTTTCTCTCTCTCTCTCTCTCTCTCTCTCTCTCTCTCTCTCTCTCTCTTTATCTTTCTCTTTCTCTCTATCTATCTATCTATCTATCTATCTATCTATCTATCTATCTATCTATCTATCTATCTATCGATCTATCTATCTATCTCTGCTTTCCCCTATTTCTCTATTTCTCTCTCTTCCTACATGTATAAAGACATACGCAGAGAAGGAAACATATACTTTTCCATGTCCGAGTCGGGGTTTTTCGATCATACAACCAGCCTTTTGTGGTGGAGTGAGGGGACGGGAAGGGCAAAAATGAAAAATAAAAGAAAAAAGGAACAAAACACAAAACAGCACAAAATAAAGACCTACAATCGTACTCGGCGAAGTGAAGACATAGAGACAGTGAGAAGGCTTTCAATAAATGTACAGTGAAAGTCAGTGGTGACTTAAAGTTACCAATCGAGAAGCACATGAATATGAGAGGGATTTCCACATGACATTAGAAAACCCAGCGTCGTGGCCTCGGTTTTTTCAACTAGTGATGTGGAGTTCAGTAAAAAGCCAATAATAATTGAAAAATAAGAAGCTATGGCTGGCTGCACGGGGGAAAATGTCTGGATGGTCTGTCCAATGAGTTTTATCGTCATACGCCAGACTTCTGATGCTTATTGCAACAAGCAGCAGAACGAGAGAATTATCAGTCCTGTGAAAAGAGGCGTGTTAATGCTGCTGAGAACGGACCCAAACAAGAGGAGTGATTTTTGATAATTTTAGGCCCATATCTCTTATTATAATCTCTGCTAAATGCAAAGCCCAAATTTTACGACAACGTGTCAGCCTAGAAGTTGGCGCTTTTCATCGATACTCTGGTCGGCAATGTTCAGACATGCACCATACCAAAGAGATCTAACTCCGACAGCCACCCTACGCGATACAACAAAAAGGATTGTGTTAGGAACTTGGCATGGATATAAATTTAGATCAAAAGAAAGCTTTCGATTAGGTTGAACAATACTTGAAGGCTGTCCTTACAGGCGGTTGGATTTGGGCTCGTCTTCTGAGGCTGAATCGTTGTCATGTACAGTAGTATGCTCGGTAGTCAGAGTAAAGGTCACCTATTGGAACTGTTCAGTGTCATGCGTTCGTTCCGTCAAGGATGTTTCCTCTCGCCCCATCTGTACGAGCCACTACTGCAGAAATTGCAGTTTTCCAGGGGCATCCCATGTGAAAGAACCATGTCAGTATATACGGGCGACGAATATGAAGGAAAGTATGTTATGCACATGCCTTCCTAGAGGTTTTTAATGACCAGCCTGGAGTGCAATAGCACCAACCACAAATTTAATTGATACGTTGAATCTTACACAATATGAGCTAACTCAAACAATGAACTATTCAAAGTATATACAACACTATTAAAAAAGAGCAAGAATATGTTCTTGCCGAGAGAGGCCCTCCACTCATTATTAGTAAATTTCTGTGTTGCTTATAAAGTTTTGCATACTCCTACTTGATGCATTTCTTGTTAATATCATCCCCTTCTTTCAGCAAGAAACAGCATTCTCAGATTAAATAACGAATCATATGAGTAAATTTAGAGTAGCGAAAGTTATAAAGTTTTGGATCAGGTACTACATACTAGGAACGATAAGGTGAGTCTATTTTTGCTTCTTTCTTCCTATTTCTAGCGGGGTGGGACTAACATTTTCGTATGCATTGGTTAATATATAGTTAACCTGTGTAATATATTAACCGGACACATTTGGTCATAGGTCTTCTTGATCAGGGCTGACCAAGAGCTAAACAACAATAATACACCAGCGTAGCTGGGGAGGGGGTGCCTAGGGATGGTTCGCCCCGAGTGGTACTTTTGAGTCTACTGTAGGTAATATGTTTTTTGTGGGGCGACAAACGGAAGGGCCGCCCCGGGTGGCAGACGTTATAGCTACGCTAGTGCAACAATAGCAACATTCCTGATTCACTGAGAACACCAGTATCTAAATAAAGTAAAGCAAAACTTACCTTTTTTAATAAGTTACAGAAAAAGAACATAAACACGAATATCAGCAGCGTAATCATCAACCAGAATAACATTCTCGTATGTGTGTGTGTGTGTGTCCCACTGTCTCTATTTGTCTGTCTGTCTACCTGTCTGTCTTTATTTCTCTTTTCTTTCTCTTTAACTCACACCTCTCTCGCATTCAGCATCACCTCTCTCTCTCTCTCTCTCTCTCTCTCTCTCTCTCTCTCTCTCTCTCTCTCTCTCTCTCTCTCTCTCTCTCGCTCGCTCTCTTGCAGTATGAAGGAAGTACTGTTCAGAAATTAATATGCTACAAACTGTTTACCAAAAACCCTTCAAAATTTCGTTAATCTGAGATTCTCCAAACACTAAAGTATACCTGATATTTCAGGCTTTTTTTTTTTTTTGGTCTTTGTTTTTGTTTTCTCATGTGGACTTAAGGGCAGCCATGTCTCCATGTACATACAATAATAATATTAATAATTATTTTTAAAAGATTAGAAATCTAAAATATATATGTATATATCGATCGAAATATTGGAATACAAATTAAAAGAAGAATAAAGAAAATACAGCCGGGTCGATATTAAAATAAAAGCGTTGACTTCACTGAAGAAGGTTCGAATATTCTTAATTAGAAGAACAACATCTTGGGTAAGGTGGCATCACACCTCAACCAAAGTCGTTGCCAAGTACGAAAGTTTTCTAGTGAGTACTAGAAATCATTATTTCGATGTCCGGAAAATGAATTCCTTTTAGGACCAACAAACAGGTGAAAAAAATTGTTTATTTTTTGTTAGTTTCTTTGTTTGTTTGGTTTTTTTTTTTGTTAGGGAACAGGTTGTTTTGGTTTGGTTTCTTTTTTTTTTATGTTGGAGATTTTGTATTTGCGACTAGGTGGTTATTGTTATTGTTATTGTTGTTTTACACAAGCTGGCTCGGTTGTTCACTCACTCACGCACACCGTCAAATGCAGCCTAAATAATTCCCTTTCAAGCCTATTTCGTAATCGATATTGATATTCATATTCCAGCAGATCCCAAAATACCTAATACTTTGACTAGTTGGGAATAATACAACAAACAACAACTAAGCCGAAAATGTTGTTTACCGAGTTGCGTTGTTGCTATGGTTACTCAAACTTCAACTGTCCAGCATGGAAGATTTTAACTAACGCCGTTCGTTCACACCGCTACTACCGTATTGCTGGATTCTGATCTCTCTGTTTAATGTTTATTTGCTTCTCGTCCTTGGCCTTTTGTTCTATAATATTGTCATTACACTAGTGTGGATTTTATTTTGGAAACTTATATTATGTAAGATAGAAGACTTAAGGGAAATCACTCCCCACTCTCTCTCTCTCTTTCTCTCTCTCTCTCTCTCTCTCTCTCTCTCACTCACTACATATATATATATATATATATATATAGATATATATATATATATATAATATATATATTATATATATATATATATATATATGTATATGTATATATATAGACATCGCAGGATTACTCATTTTAACCAGCTGAGTGGACTGCGCAGTGTGAAATGAAGTGTTTTGCTGAAGAACACAACATATCGCCCGGTACAGGACAGGAGTCGAAATCACAATCTTATGATCATGAGTCCAGCACCCTAACCACTAAGCCATAGACCTCTACTCATTATATATATTACATAGATGTATTATACTATATGTATGTATACATACACACATACTTGTAAATACATACATACATATATATGTTTCGAATGTCCTGTCCGTGTTTATTGTATCGTCTTCTAAGAGTTATACGTTCTTGTCCATGTTGTATTTTTCTACATACCTTAATATATATATATATATATATATATACATGCATACATTGTGTGTGTATAAGTATATATATATATATATAATTATATATATATATATGTATATGTATATATATAGACATCGCAGGATTACTCATTTTACCAGCTGAGTGGACTAGCGCAGTGTGAAATGAAGTGTTTTGCTGAAGAACACAACATATCGCCCGGTACAGGACAGGAGTCGAAATCACAATCTTATGATCATGAGTCCAGCACCCTAACCACTAAGCCATAGACCTCTACTCATTATATATATTACATAGATGTATTATACTATATGTATGTATACATACACACATACTTGTAAATACATACATACATATATATGTTTCGAATGTCCTGTCCGTGTTTATTGTATCGTCTTCTAAGAGTTATACGTTCTTGTCCATGTTGTATTTTTCTACATACCTTAATATATATATATATATATATATATACATGCATACATTGTGTGTGTATAAGTATATATATATATATATATATTCACTATAGAGCAAGAGTCTAAGGTCCTGATACAATGTAAAGTTAGGGTACTTCCAGAGAAGCTCTCGACTCGAATACTGGGCTATCAACACTATCGGATTCCACATATATATATATTTGTTTTTGGAAAAGGTTGATACTGATTTCGAAATTTCTGCTTAGTATGTTGTTATACATAAATATGCACACAAACACACTCGCCGCACACACACACACTCATACACACACACACAAACGCACACACCCTAACACACAGTGTAATGGGTCGGTTACGAGTTGATTTCCGTCACGTACATATACGTTTCTATATAACATGTGAGTGTATGTTTCTCTCTGTATGTGTGTATGTGTATATATACGTGTGTGTGCATGTGAGTGCGTGTGAATGTGTGTGCGTATATGTATGTATTGGGGTGTTGCATATGTCGTGGATCGAGTCCCCTATTATGAAACACCGTCTTAGATGATCTGGTCATCTTATTTCTTTATTGCCCACAAGGGGCTAAACATAGAGTGGACGAATAAGGACAGACAAAGGATTAAGTCGATTACATCGACCCCAGTTCGTAACTGGTGCTTAATTTATCGACCCCGAAAGGATGAAAGGCAAAGTGTACCTCGGAGGAATTTGAACTTAGAACGTAACGGCACGGCAGACGAAATACCGCTAAGCATTTCGCCCGGCGTGCTAACGTTTCTGCCAGCTTGTCCGGTTGTATGGTGAGCAGGAGCAAGGAAAACGTCTCCATCACAAACCACGCAAGTGTTTCAAAGACAGTCTTAAACACACACACTTAAAAGACTCAATACTGATACTAACACCTTGGAAGATCTTACGTAAGATAGAAAGCAATGTAGGTATCTGATCACTGTTGGTGTCAAAGAATTCGAGAACAACAGGGTTGCGTTACTCAACTGAAACATGTTGGTAAATATATGAATGATGTGGACACTCTCCTTGAGAAGGGCACAAAAGAGTCTCCGTGTGACCAGTGTGGTCATATCTGCTTCTCAAAGGCAGAATGACACAACCACAAACAAACAAGAAGAAAACGTTGTCATGTCCCAGAATTAATGAGGTGGTACATCATATCAAAAACGAATGGATATATCAAAGTAGGATCATCGACCGTCTACTAATATGATATCTAGTGTGGTCTCTCCTGCATCTTGCGTAGCAAAGTGTATCGGACGGCCAGTGGATTCATTCGGTATTGTAGATCCTAAACATGCAAATAGCCGGGCTGCTGATGGGAGTACGTTTGTGTGTGTACATGTGAGTGTGTCTATGTATCTTGGTGTGTGTTATTGTGTGTGTGTGTGTGTGTGTGTGTGTGCATGCTAGTGTGTATGTGTGTGTGCGTAATGTCTGTGTGTTTCTGATTGTTTGCTGTGATTGTTGAGCTTGTATTGCGTGTATATATATGTGTGTTTTTTCTTTGAGTGTGTGTGTGTGATTTTTTACTGGGGAACGGGCATATTGTGTTTGTGTGTGTGTGTGTACATATGTGGGTATATATGCGTGGGGGGTCCCACACACTTGACCAACTCAATGATTTCAAAAATTTAATCGACAGTGTCAACAACCATATCCAATTTACAATATAGTCAAAATATAGTCAATATAGTCAAAACCAACTTCCTTTTCTTGACATTCTTGTTATATAAAAAAAAAGGTACCAACATTAAAACTGATATCCACTACAAATCAACTGATTCCAAACAATACCTCCTGTTCACCTCCAATCACCCAAAGCACACGAAGACAAACATCCCCTTCAACCTAGCGAGAAGAATCTGTACAATTGTCTCAAATTATAGGACGCGAAATAAAAGACTCCAAGAACTAAAGGCACTTCTTCTCGAAAGACATTATCCAGCACCATTAGTTGACAATGGAATAGAATGAGCCAAGACAATCGATACCCAAGACTTAGGAAAACTGAAACACACTCAAGGTACATTAAATATTCTCCCATATCTCTCAACACACAATCCAAGAAATGCAGAAGCTTACACAATTATATACAAGAACATCCTACTACTGAGTCAAGACCCACTCTAAAAAAGGCACTCGAAACCCATAAAATAATAAAAAGCAAGAGACAACCCAAATCCTTAAGAAACCTACTCACCAATGCAAAATTATCCAACACAAACCCACCACCCAAAATATGCGGTCGATCTAACTGCAGGACTTGCATCCACCTCATTGAAGGAACAATATACAAATTCCAGTCGGGACACACTTTTGTCGTAAAAAATAACTTCACCTGCGCATTAAAGAATTTACTTTATGCTATAAGGTGTGAAGGATGCCACAAAACTCACGTAGGGCAAACGAGTCTTACCCTCAGAGAAGGACGACAGCCCACCGTGAACAATTAAGGGACCCCTCCACAAGACAGATACTACTTAGTGTTCACTTAGATCTTTATGCACAAAACAAGTCCCCCAAATTCCTAGTTTTCCCACTATACCAATGGCCAGACAACACCACTGACCAAACACGAATAAATAGGGAAAATGATCTTATTCAAAAATACAGACCACAACTCAACATACTCTAACGTACCCCAATCATAACCATCACTCACACGCACGCACATACACACATACGTGAACACTACATACACACATTTACACACACCACCCTGACAATTACAAATCACACTCACACCAACACACCCACACATACACAGATACACACACAAACAAGTTAATACAACACAACCCCACACATGCATATATACGCACATATATACATACACACACAAACACATGTGCACACACAACCGGAAACTACATAAACCACACCCACATACACACACACAAACAAACGCATACCCATTACCAACATGCACAGAACGTACACGCACACACATACACACCACTCGGATAAATGCAACACACATGTACGCACACAAAACTCCTGATAAATACAACACACCCACACACACATACACACACACATACACACACACATACATATGCACCCTCACACACACATACGGTTACTCTCTCACACACACCACCACCACCACCAGGACAATTAAAACAACACAAACATATTCAGACAGAGGCACACACACTCACGTACACACATGTAACATCTCCACCAGCACAAAACACACATAAACATACATACGCACACACACAGACGCACACATACATGCGAACAAACACATACACACACATGCGCACACACAACACCCTGACAAATACAAATCACACACAAACGTGCACACATATACACACACCATCCTGCTAAATATACACAGACCCATACACACACCACACTAAACACTGAAACCGATCAAAAATGGCCCACACACACAAACACAAGCACATATATATATACACACACACACATATGAGACGTGCACAGACACACACACACACTCACACCATTCTGACCGCTGAGACCAGTCCCCAAAACCACTGAACTATGACAGACCAGTCCAGAAACAAAAAAATCCTTTTGATTCCACATTGCCCTTCCCCGCCCAAACAACCTCCCACACTATTCCTTAAAAATCAAACATTCCTTAGCTACACACAAGACAGAAAATGTCAGACAGACAGGTCAGTTATTCCACTTCAATTTTTTGTAAATTCTTAAATATATCCCCTTCTGGTATATATATATATATATATATATATATATATATATATATATATATAGATTATATATTATATATATATATATATTATATCTACTACCACACAAATATGATTTTTATTGAACTCAAAATACTTACTATGTTCCCTTTCTTGAATACTTTCATGCAAACTGTTTTTAACATTTTCTTATCATGATCAAAGACTGTATGACTATATTTTAATACTTTTATGCTAACCATTTTTTAACACAACAAAGCTTATACAAAGCTTTACATTTTACTTTTGATAATCTTTTTCTAAAAAAAAGTGAAACCGATCAAGTCAATAAACATCGCTAAAAGACCGTTGCATTTTCAAACCTTCGTTCATATATATTTTCACTCGTGCGGTTCCTTACAACTTTACTTTGTTTATATATATATATATATAATTATATATAGGTAAACAGTAAAATTAAATACAGACATGGACAAGAACATGAAACACCACAGAGACGACACAAGAACCACAGGACGGGACATTCGAAGCCCTCAGTCATCAGTCAAGAACCAGATCATCTTAGCAATTCGGCTGATTAATCTTGAGATTGCTCCGATATGGCCAGCCGCCAAGGGAAATCTAAGCCAAGCGCATTAGATCCCCTGGAAGAAAGCTTCGAATGTATACAACGAAAGGACGGAAAACGATCGAAGTACACAAACAAAAATACAGAATACGTGACACCAATAAGAATACAAAAACGTAAAAACAATAACGGTAAAAATAAAAAATAAACAACCAAACAAAACCAGGACGTAGGACAAGGTTCTTTCGACAGGACGATTTGAGTAGGGGCTGGCTTGTGAAAGTGTGCCTAAAGCCACGGGGAGACGAACAAATCCGTTTGCTTCTGAGGCTGCTGAAAACGAAAAGAGCGCTCAACAGCGGCTAGCGTCACGTGAGAACAAAAGACAGGAGAAAGGGACAGATGAAAAGGGAGAGAAGGTGGACGAGGAGGAGAAGAAAGAGACAGATCGAGGGGGTGGAGGTGAGAGAGATAGAGAGAAACGTAGAAGGGGGGGGGGACGGATGGAGAGGGAAAGAACGGAATGGAATAAGGGAGGAGGGAGAGAGAAAAAGAGACAGATTAAGAGTCGTATCAAAGCTTGAGAAAAAAATAACTTATCGTATAAGGACAATTGTGGATACGTAGCCGCCGATTATATAGGTAAACAGTAAAATTAAATACAGACATGGACAAGAACATGAAACACCACAGAGACGACACAAGAACACCAGGGACGGGACATTCGAAGCCTCAGTCATCAGTCAAGAACCAGATCATCTTAGCAATTTCGGCTGATTAATGAGATGGCTCCGATATGGCCAGCCCGCCAAGGGAAATCTAAGCCAAGCGCATTAGATCCCCTGGAAGAAAGCTTCGAATGTATACAACGAAAGGACGGAAAACGATCGAAGTACACAAACAAAAATACAGAAACGTGACACCAATAAGAATACAAAAACGTAAAAACAATAACGGTAAAAATAAAAAATAAACAACAAAACAAAACCAGGACGTAGGACAAGGGTCTTTCGACAGGACGATTTGAGTAGGGGCTGGCTTGTGAAGTTGTGCCTAAAGGCCACGGGGAGACGAACAATCCGTGGTTGCTTCTGAGGCTGCTGAAAACGAAAAGAGCGCTCAACAGCGGCTAGCTGTCACGTGAGAACAAAAGACAGAGAAAGGGACAGATGAAAAGGGAGAGAAGGTGGACGAGGGCGGAGAAGGAGAAAGAGAGAAAGAGATGAAGGAAAGAGACAGATCGAGGGGTGGAGGTGAGAGAGATAGAGAAACGTAGAAAGGGGGGGGGGACGGATGGAGAGGGAAAGAACGGAATGGAATAAGGGAGGAGGGAGAGAGAGAAAAGAGACAGATTAAGAGTCGTATCAAAGCTTGAGAAAAAAATATACTTATCGTATAAGGACAATTGTGGAATACGTAGCCGCCGATTATATAGGTAAACAGTAAAATTAAATACAGAAGGACAAGAAAGAACATGAAACACCACAGAGACGACACAAGAACCACAGGACGGGACATTCGAAGCCCTCAGTCATCAGTCAAGAACCAGATCATCTTAGCAATTTCGGCTGATTAATCTTGAGATTGCTCCGATATGGCCAGCCCGCCAAGGGAAATCTAAGCCAAGCGCATTAGATCCCTGTGGAAGAAGCTTCGAATGTATACAACGAAAGGAGGAAAACGATCGAAGTACACAAACAAAAATACAGAAGAATACGTGACACCAATAAGAATACAAAAACGTAAAAAACAATAACGGTAAAAATAAAAAATAAACAACAAAACAAAACCAGGACGTAGGACAAGGGTCTTTCGACAGGACGATTTGAGTAGGGGCTGGCTTGTGAAGTTGTGCCTAAAGGCCACGGGAGGGAGACGAACAAATCCGTGTGCTTCTGAGGCTGCTGAAAACGAAAAGAGCGCTCAACAGCGGCTAGCTGTCACGTGAGAACAAAAGACAGGAGAAAGGGACAGATGAAAAGGGAGAGAAGGTGGACGAGGGAGGAGAAGAAAGAGACAGATCGAGGGGGCTGGAGGTGAGAGAGATAGAGAAACGTAGAAAGGGGGGGGGACGGATGGAGAGGAAGAGAACGGAATGGAATAAGGGAGGAGGGAGAGAGAGAGAGAAAAGAGACAGTTAAGAGTCGTATCAAAGCTTGAGAAAAAAATATACTTATCGTATAAGGACAATTGTGGATACGTAGCCGCCGATTTATAGGTAAACAGTAAAATTAAATACAGACATGGACAAGAACATGAAACACCACAGAGACGACACAAGAACCACAGGACGGGACATTCGAAGCCCTCAGTCATCAGTCAAGAACCAGATCATCTTAGCAATTTCGGCTGATTATCTTGAGATTGCTCCGATATGGCCAGCCCGCCAAGGGAAATCTAAGCCAAGCGCATTAGATCCCCTGGAAGAAAGCTTCGAATGTATACAACGAAAGGACGGAAAACGATCGAGTACACAAACAAAAATACAGAATACGTGACACCAATAAGAATACAAAAACGTAAAAACAATAACGGTAAAAATAAAAAATAAACAACAAAACAAAACCAGGACGTAGGACAAGGGTCTTTCGACAGGACGATTTGAGTAGGGGTGGCTTGTGAAGTTGTGCCTAAAGGCCAGGGGAGACGAACAAATCCGTGTTGCTTCTGAGGCTGCTGAAAACGAAAAGAGCGCTCAACAGCGGCTAGCTGTCACGTGAGAACAAAAGACAGGAGAAGAGAAAGGGAAGATGAAAAGGGAGAGAAGGTGGACGAGGGAGGAGAAGAAAGAGACAGATCGAGGGGGCTGGAGGTGAGAGAGATAGAGAAACGTAGAAAGGGGGGGGGGCGGATGGAGAGGGAAAGAACGGAATGGAATAAGGGAGGAGGGAGAGATGAGAAAAAAGACAGATAAGAGTCGTATCAAAGCTTGAGAAAAAAATATACTTATCGTATAAGGACAATTGTGGATACGTAGCCGCCGATTATATAGGTAAACGTAAAATTAAATACAGACATGGACAAGAACATGAACACACCACAGAGACGACACAAGAACACAGGACGGGACATTCGAAGCCCTCAGTCATCAGTCAAGAACCAGATCATCTTAGCAATTTCGGCTGATTAATCTTGAGATTGCTCCGATATGGCCAGCCCGCCAAGGGAAATCTAAGCCAAGCGCATTAGATCCCCTGGAAGAAAGCTTCGAATGTATACAACGAAAGGACGGAAAACGATCGAAGTACACAAACAAAAATACAGAATACGTGACACCAATAAGAATACAAAAACGTAAAAACAATAACGGTAAAAATAAAAAATAAACAAAAAAAACAAAAACAGGACGTAGGACAAGGGTCTTTCGACAGGACGATTTGAGTAGGGGCTGGCTTGTGAAGTTGTGCCTAAAGGCCACGGGGAGACGAACAAATCCGTGTTGCTTCTGAGGCTGCTGTGAAAACGAAAAGAGCGCTCAACAGCGGCTAGCTGTCACGTGAGAACAAAAGACAGGAGAAAGAAAGGGACAGATGAAAAGGGAGAGAAGGTGGACGAGGGAGGAGAAGAAAGAGACAGATCGAGGGGGCTGGAGGTGAGAGAGATAGAGAAACGTAGAAAGGGGGGGGGGACGGATGGAGAGGGAATATATATATATAATTATATATATATATATAATTTTTCTAAATGGTATAATTTAATTTTTCATTATTGAATTGATAAAAGGTGGGGTTTTTTTTCTAATTTATATATATATATATATATATAATATATATATAATATATATATATATATATATATATATATATATATATATATAATATATATATATATATATATATATAAATTAGAAAAAAACCCCACCTTTTATCAATTCAATAATGAAAAATTAAATTATACCATTTAGAAAAAATTACATATTATACAAAGATTAAATACAAGATAAAATATATAACTATGATTAAGTAATGTGCAAAATAATAAATAAAACGTATATATACACATATACACACATATATATAATAGTGCATGTATTTATTTGGCAAAAAAAATGACCATTCCGAAACATTATGATATAGCAATACACACAAACACGGACACTCACATACGCAAACACACACAAACACGGACACTCACATACGCAAACACACACAACCACATACATACATACATGCATGCATGCATGCATACATGCATACATGTATACATGCATGCATACATACATACATACATACATACATACATACATACATACATACATACATGCATGCATACATACATACATACATACATACATACATACATACATACATACATACATACATACATGCATGCATACATACATACATACATACATACATACATACATACATACATACATACATACATACATACATACACACACACACACATACATGACAAGTCAAATTAGCTGCTCCGGCACAGAATGTGTCCGCCTTCTCAGATGTAGTGAGCTGGGATGAAGAGAATGTAAAAAATTTTTGAATGGTGGGAATATTTAGATCTCCATTGGTCAATTCAATTCAAGTGGATACTTTGGCTTAGCAACATGAAATTTCTTTCAAATTCTCCTCAATCCATCTCTGTACTTACAACCCTTACTGAATGTGCTTAATTCTCCTTTTTCATTTCTTCTCCTTCGCATATAACTGCTCTAATCTCTATCGAGAGTTACTAACAAACAAGGAATAAGCAGTCGAAGATAGAGAGAAAACTGCTTCTATATGCTTTAAAAGCATTTGTATACCAACACGGTAGCTTTATTTAACATGCTTTAACAGAAAAAAAAAAGGTGGAATATGTGATCAAACATATGCGATAGAAACTCTGCTTCCTCGAAAACCCGGACTGCAAGCACACCTGCAAATATAATTAGAATCAAATCACTAAAATATCTTCTACTAAAGAAACAGGACAATTTCGAAGCTGATTTCATAAATATCATCAAAATGGTAAGATTTTTGCGTGATTTTAATTCTTTCCTCGCCTCTTTAAACAAATACATGACACTTCAAATAATTACCAACAAAATATATATTAAAAAAAACACCTCCATGCTCAACACACTTCTTACAAATATCAGTACCAACATATTGAAGAAAACTGACATCTCAGCATGCAGCAAGATCGAAATTAAGGTGCTGTGCGAGATAGATGATCACATCGACTTTCTCATCATGGCCGCTTTCTGTATTCGCTAAGAGACCGTAAGTCCAACTTTCTTTCCAACCTTAAATGCGGGCTAATTAACCCCTTTGAGAGAGGTAGACATGTATTCTCAAAACCATTTATTCTGACATCGGATAGGCGACAGGGTTAATCCAATGGGGCTTCAGTGCAGTCGTAATCTGACATTTATCCGATGTCAGAATAAATGGTTTTGAGAATACATGTCTACCTCTCTCAAAGGGGTTAATTAGCCCGCATTTAAGGTTCCGCGACATCTGCAATAAAGCAGCTTGAAAATTCATCCAATTTGATATCAAGGATTTCTACCCTTCAATATCGTAAACCCTCCTCCTGAAAGCTCAAGACTTTGGTGAACTTCACCATCAGAATCATTCTAAACGATAAGAAGTCACTTCTATTTCACGGCGTTTTCTACTGGATAAAAGTGAAGGACACCTACTATTCAACGACCCCTTGGTGAACTATGACAGACCTGAGCTTGCTGACCTCATTGAATTGTTTATCCTGGATTCCCAAACAAAACAATTACACTTCTACAGTTCGGCTTTCTGCAGGGATGATGTCCTTGTAATCACAAGCCATATGAACGACAACACCATGGATAAGTTCAAGAAGAATCTTACAAACACTTTCAAAATGTTCCGTTAAAGTATACTGAATGTGTATTAGTATAATGAATTCAACAATGGTTTACTTGCTGAGTGTGAGGAATGGTTTTATTGATAAGTCAGTGTCTACGCAGGATCCTCCACTCAACCCAAACCTGAAGATAGAAAAAGAATCGTAATCTAGTTTAATCTTCCCTAATGAGGCTAGAAACTTCTTGTCGCTAATTAGATTACGTTTCCCAAGAATCTGTATGCGTCATAAACTCTTTAAAGCCTATAACGTTAAATAATATCACTTCCAACATTGCACACTTCAACAGAAGCAAGTACACACTCACACAGTCTCCACTTCACACTCCAGTCTGTAACCGCCGAAATTCCCCCGGTCCCTGCTGAGGGAATCCTGTCTCTGAAAAGCTGTGGTCTATAGAGTTACCCTCACACCATTTGATATTACCACGTGATACTACACGAGCGTTATCAACCAACGATTTCAAGTGCTCTCAAATTTAAAATCTTGAAATACTGTGCTGAAGAGCGAAAATGATTGGAATGGAAATGCGATTTTTGCATTTTTCATATCTAACTCCGAATCACGTCCACAGTTAATCAAATGCCGAGTGAACTTCGTTATTTTTTCTCTTTGCCTACGGGAATTGTTTTTGAGTATATATTATCTGGGAGATTTTCTTATGGTAGAGAAATAGCTAGTTTCTTTGGCTGCTATTTCTAATTTCGGTATGTGGTGAAGCAAATTTTTTTGCTGAACCCTAATTATAATTATACTCATAGTTATAAAAATTACACACACATATATATATATATATATACTTACTTATATACATATATACATATACATACATACATATTTACACGTACATATTTATATGTATGCGTATAGATATATGAGTACGTATTTAAAACTGTGACTGTTTCTTGTTTTCATTTTTTTTGTCATGGTGTTTTTTACATATTTCGTATGTGTTTCTCGCAGTTTATTAAAGATATTAATTTTTCTAAACCTGACCTTAAAGTTTCAAGACTTCCAAGATGAGGTGACGTTGGTGTATGTTGCTGCCTCTTTATAATAGGAAGAAAGAGTGTAGTTGGTGTACATACCGTTACCACAAATTTTAATTTTGAACCTGTGGGATGACGTCAGCAGCTGGGGAGCTGACCGGAACTTGGGGCTGACCGGAAGGGGCAGCCGGGACGCGCGCGCAGCGAGCAGGGATTTCTGCTTTTTCAACTCAGGTCGTCGCGGGGTTAAGACGGGTGATCACGTTGTTAAGGTTGGGTGAAGCAGCTGCTATCTCTAGCGTTCGGGTCGGGCTGTGTCGAAGGATCCGTTACCGCTGAAGGGTCTCCATCAGAGCGAAGAGAAGGTAGGTGTCTTTATTTCGAATCTCTCGCACACACCACAGAACCGTAGATGCATACGTCATCAGTCAGGTGTTTTATTTTTACTAGTGACAAGTTTATGTTGTTTGTGTATATTTAGTTTAGCATTGTGACATGTTATGAATAGTAGCTGACATTATTAATTGTCCATTCCTTTTTGGGAATTCTGGAGATTGCAGAGCTGGACTGAAGAGCACAGCACATCAAGTTATGAGAAATAGTGACTCTTGTAAATGCTTTGTAAATGCTACTTGTGGTAGGCTTGCATCCAGCAGGAAGAGAAATTTCCTCCGCCTATTCAGAGATAAGAACGAGTCCCTATGAACCTTTACTTTAGTCACTACGAACCTTGTGGTTCTGCCTATATATAGGAAAGGGTTAGGGTTAAGTTTTAGAGACCCTCTATTTAGAGAATGGATATAGGAATATAATATTGCTTTCGGTATAATACAATACTTAACTGCTTCGGTATTGGAAATTAGTTTCTTAATATCTCGATGCTGAAGTGTTTGCCCATAGTTCGGTGTTAGTGGAATCTTTCAGCACAACCTTTAAACTGTGTATATAAGAAGAGAAATCAGAAGCATGGTATTGAAGAAATTTAAAGTTAACCAACAGCAGTTTGGTAAATTATATGGGCACGAATACTAAATAAAAAGAGTGGTCAAACCGCATCTCGCGAGAGGCATATCGTTCTTCGTTGATTCAAATGGGGCTCATGGAAGTATGTAGGTTGAGACCTCCTCCCACTGCCCCTTTTCTTTTTCTCACCACAGTTTGTATAGAAAAAAATAAGAAAATAAGAAAAAATATGTTTATATATAGAAACAAGAAAATAATAAATAAGAAAAATATCAAGTGATATGATTATTTACTTGGTATAAACTGAGAGTCCGTTGGTTTAGCACACACGTTTAATGTTCACAATAAAAATTTCAGAATTTCAATTTTTTACTTTATGTTAGAACTGAGTATTACCTTGTTCTAATATAAATTAGGAGTTTAAAAGAAACCTATGCACAATTATTGTTATTGCATACATGTACTTCTCAATATTTACATTATATTTTTTTGTAACAAAATGTGCGATGTAACAATAAAACGTGTGCATTAGTACATCATGCTGCTCTCTGAGAGATAATGTTTATCATATTAAGTAAGTTTCCCAGTCTCTGCTGTATATAATATTGGTTTCAAATTTTGGCACAGGGCCAACAATTTCTGGACGGTGGTAAGTCGATTACATCTACCCTAGTGCTCAACTGGTACTTATTTTATCGACCCCGAAAGGATGAAAAGCGAAGTAGACCTCAGCAGAATTTGATCTCAGAACGTAAAGACAGACGATTAGCCGTTAAGCATTTTTCCCAGGCGTGCTAAAGACTCTGCCAGCTCGCTGCCCTGCTGCTAAATATAATATTAAGTTCTTAGAGAGGAAAGTCTGTGTACTTGACGCCATTCCTGGTCAGTCTATTTCATTTTACTCAATTATTGTACTTATAATTTCCAAAAGTCGATCCAACCTATGATTATTCGACCTACGAGAAATAACCAAATCTCCGTCAAGCTATAGTCTGCCTTTAAGAAAGATTAGATAGTAAGCGTAAGCCTAGGTGTATTATGGCTGAACAAATAAAAGAGAGACTGGATATGACCGCAACGCCTTTGATCATCAATCAGCCTGGTAGTTTTGAAGATAAACAACAGCAATTATAAGGTCCCTGATTAAATAAAATGATATCCTACCTGTGCATCACAGTCTGGAAAACGTTTTTCCACCGGATCTATTTTCTCTGTGAAAAAATTCAGTCGTTTGTTAAAATTATAACACATCTAGTAAAATAAAGTAAAACATAACCAGCGCATTATTTCTCTTGGAAAAATGACCCTCCCGAGGCATATTAACAAACATTTTCATGTATTCCATAAATATACTTACAAATGCTGCTCTCAATTCATAAAAGCACATAGTACAAGCAGGTTGTAGGTGAACAGCAGTGGTTCTCAGCTGGGGTCCGTATGGCCCCTGGGGGTCCAATAAGATTTTGTGTGTCCACTTGACAGAATAATAAATTGGAGAGCCACGATAGTATTTTAAGGGCCCATGAAAAAAAATTGCTTTCGATGTATGTATTGCAAGAAACAGGTTTCTTTCCTTAACATTTTACGTAGTTCAACCTACACAAGTTAATGTGTGAAAAACAAGAAGTTTTGAAAAAAATTTCCATAAAACATCGAATGGCTTTGGGTGGGGATTCATAGATTTTTTTTAATGGTTGAGAACTCCGGGTGTACAGCAAAGAAACGCACTAACCGCCTCAATTTTTCTCAGTGTAGCAATTTCATATTCTCACCACCACCATCATTTCACCTTACCTCCAGTTAACTTGAAATCTTCAGATTTGCCAGGGAAAAAGATATCTTTTATCTTTTGCTTGTTTCAGTCATTTGACTGTAGCTATGATTGAGGAAGGGTTCTTAGTCGAACAAATCGACTCAAGGACTTTTTTTAAGCTTTGTACTTATTCTATCGTCGTATTTTGCCGAACCACTGGTGTTCAAGAAGTGGTAGAGGACAAATACAGACACAAAGACGCCGAAACTGTAAGGACAATCTGGAAACTTAACTGATGAAAGAAGGCCAGAAATGGCCCGTCCTTGTTTTGTCCTGTCCATCTTTTTCTTGTCGTCCGTTGCGTACTTGTTCCAGTTTTTGGAATTATGCACAGACACACACACACACACACACACACACACATATATATATATATATATATATATATATAATATATATATATATATAATATATATATACATATATATAAGCTTGCTTCCAAACCACATGGTTCCGGGTTCAGTCCCACTGCGTGACACCTTGGGCAAGTGTCTTCTACTATAGCCTTGGGTCGACCAAAGCGTTGTGAGTGGATTTGGTATACGGAAACTGAAAGCCCGTCGTGTATATATATATATATATATATATATATATATATATATATATATATATATATATATATATATATACAAATGTTTTTATATGTATATATATTTATTTATGTATGTATATATATGTATATGTATTTGTGTGTCTGTGTTTGTCCCCCCCCCATCATCGCTTGCCGACCGATGCTGGTGTGCTTACGTCCCCGTAACTTAGCAGTTCGGCAAAAGTAACCGATAAAATAAGTACTAGGCTTACAAAGAATAAGTGGTGGGGTCGATTTGTTCGATTAAAGATGGTGATCCAGAATGGCAGCAGTCAAATGACTGAAACAAATAAGAGTAAAAAAGTAAGATATATATATATATAATATATATATATATATATATATATATATATATATATATATATATATATATATATATATATATATATGTATGTATGTATACAACGGGCTTCTTTCAGTTTCCGTCTACCAAATCCATTCACAAAACTTTGATTGGCCTGAGGATATAATACAAGACACTTGCTCAAGATTGCTACGCAGTAGGACTGAACCCGAAACTATGGACCTTATAGATAGATAGATAGATAGATAGATAGATAGATAGATAGATAGATAGATAGATAGATAGATAGATAGATAGATAGATAGATAGATAGATAGATTACATCTATACTACTACCACCATCACCACTGCTATTACCACAACGACCACCACCATTACTACTACTTAAAACTTTATTACAGTGTAGCCCAGCTGTATATGTAGCAGTATCAGCAACAACAGTAACTGCAGTGAAGCAGGAGTGAGTGAAATCAGGTCTAGGTTAACTACAATCTAGTAGGGTGAGGCTTTTAACACTAGTCCTCGGCCAGCCTCATGCTGAGCTTTCCAGCAGCATCCTTCATATCCTTACTAAGATGTTAACCATCAGCACTCAACTTTATGGTCTCACTTTCAGACCCCGAACATAGGAGTCCACCTCTCAAAATGCAAGATGGTTTTAAGCTATTCTAGGGACAGATGCATCAGATATTCACGACCTTTGCACTCCAGGCCACTGCTGAATCCTACTTCATTTTAAGACCCAATATGTATGTAATATATGCATGTATGTATGTATGTATGTATGTATGTATGTATGTATGTATGTATGTATGTATGTATGGAATAGGAAGGAGGATTGATGGATGAATGGATGGTTGGATGTATGCATGTATGCATGCATGCACGTACGTGTTTGTAAAAAGTCCTCAATCTGGATTAAAGAAGAATGTAAACATATTATTTCTATGCTACTGATGGTGAGAATAAAGGAGTGATTCTTCTGATAGGTTGTTCTACAGTTTGTTGACCGCTCTTCACAGAATACGAACGAAACAGATTTCCCCAATTAGATTGTCACTTAGGCTTTTACTTACAATTGGTAAAAGGGTTAACGCAAATCTCTGGCAAACTGAACGTGTATGACAAGACTTACCTTCTGAATTACGATTACACAAGCGACATAGACGTGGTTCGGCAGTTTCTAGCGACTTTATTCGTTTTGGTCACTGAATGAGACCATGCTAGGGCAAAGCCTTGAAGAGTTTTTGTCGAACAAATCGACCCCAGTACTTTTCTTCTTTCGGAAGACTGGTACTTATTCTATCAGTTTATTTTGCCGAACTGCTAAGTTATGAGAACGTAAACAAATCAACACCGGTTGTAAAACGGTGATAGAATACAAACATAAACACAGACACACTTACATATCTGTCGAAGAGCATAAGCTCGAAACGTCAAAGATGTTTCCATTCTTCCCAAACGTCAAACTAATTCACCTGCGTATTGTTCCCTCACCTGTCTTTGTCTTTTATTTTCTGTACAATTGAACCGTGTGTGCGTGCGTGTCATGATGGGCTTCTTCCAGTTTCTGTGTACCATATCCACTCACGAGGCTTTTGATTGTTCGGTCCGGGGCTATAGTTGAAGACACTCGCCCAAAGTTCCACGCAGAGACTGAACCTGGAACCAGGTAGTTGGGAAGCAGACTGCTTACCACATAGCCCCGCCTGTGCGTATACATTCTACAAAGTCAATAGAAATTATGCAATGTTTATTGAAAATTCGCGAAATAAATTTGGTACCTGGTAAATTGTTTCATAATACTGCTGCGGATTGTTCCATATTGAGTTTATGGAGCCAGCGACGAATAGAAATATCACCGCCGTCAATAACAGTAGGATAGTCGAACGACCCCTAGACATTCTGGAAACATAGGACCGGAAGCTGAGTCCTTTCTTCATTGTACAAATTTTAAGATCATGTTCATAATAAGAAACTTTTATCAATATGGAATAAATAAATCGTTTCGAAACGCTATTCGTGTACTGTTTACTGTGTTGCTATAGTTACAGCGAAGCTCTCTCAACTTGGACAATTCCTTTCGATTTAGATTTAACTTCGTTGTTGTTGTTGTTGTTGTTGTTGTCGTCGTTGTTGTTGATGATGATGATGAGGTCTCAACTTGGACAATTCCTTTTGATTTAGATTTAACTTCGTTGTTGTATCGTTGTTGTTGTTGTTGTTGTTGAGGATGATGATGATGATGATGATGATGACGATGACGATTTTATTGTTGTTTCTGCGATTGTTGTTGCTGTTGATACAAATGATACACTCACTACCACCCTGAATATATTGTGTATGCGTGCATGTGTGTATGCGGGTAAGTATGCAAACCTCTGTGTGTGTGTGTGTGTGTGTGTGGTGTGTGTGTGTATAGGTGTGCGTGTGAGTGTAGGTGTGTGTGTGAGTGTAGGTGTGTGTGTAGGTTATGTGTGTTTGTAGGTGTGTATGCACACGCAAGTATATATAGGATGGCCAAAAGTAACAAGATCGTTTTAAGTGTATAACAACTTTTTTTACAATTTTTTTCAATTTTAGAAAGTGCCTACCTTTGTCAAGAACAAAATGGTGACCATTTCATTTTAAGGTTGTAATTTTCAAATCCCGATGTCGTCGCCTGTAACGCGGAGTCGAGAAAAGTCCGATAAGTATAGAAACCTGGCCGGCTGCTATCAGTTTGTGCCGCTGACCGTCCAGACGTCAGGTGTTCTAGGACCCCATACTACCGATTTCCTTCGCAAAATAGGAAATGCGGCGGCCCGTCTGAGAAATGAGCCCCATGAGGTGGAATGGCTGCTGCGGAGAATGTCGCTGACCATTCTCCGCGGCAACGCCATCGCAGACATTACTGAGGGGTGCCGTTAAGTACCACACTTTTTCTGGAATATGTAGCCCATCTCCTCTCCCTTCATCTTCCGCAACTTTTTCCTCAATTTGTTTTATTTTCAATTTTTTTCTTCATCTTTTTAAAGTATATATTAGTAAATAAAGTGCTTTATGAAAATTAAGAAATGTTTTCTAAGAAGTGTATTTATTGTTAATAAAAGACTAAATGTGAATATTTAACATTATACTTTGGAATAGTCTAGAGATTTTAGGGCCACCCTGCACATGTGTATGTATGCCTGTGTAGGGCAGGATTCATGACACGAACTGTTGGCAGGAATTTCGCTGCGGGCAAGTGAAAGAGAAGCGGCAGCAAAGATACTGGTGGATGAATTAGGCGATTCTAAACCTTCGGAACTGATGGAGAAAATGTTGGTATTAGTCCCCTCCCCCCACCGGTGAGTCACCTTCCTTTTAGTTTAGGGAAATATTGCTCCGCAAGCTGCCACCCCAGGTCCAGGCCCTCATAACTCAGACCGAAATCAAGGACCTACGGCAGTTAGCGAAGGCAACTGTGTCGTGGTCAACGCCATAGGGTTGGCCCCAAAACAGGGTAGGGTTAAGCAAGATGACCTGTGCTTCTACCATGAAAAGTTCGGGAAAAAGGCAACAAAGTGCAAACAACTCTGTAGCTTCAGGACCCCTTCACCAGTGACCCAGGGAAACTCCAGGGCCGGCCACCATTGAACGCATGGTGACCGGCAGACATGATCAAATGCTCCTCTATGTCTGCAATCGGACCTCCGGACTCACTAATCGACACAGGAGCAGAAGTCAGCGTTACCCCGACGTCGGCAAGGGACCTCCGTCGCGGAAAGCGGAGACAACCTTTAACAGCCGCCAACGGGTCCACAATTCAAGCATATGGTCATCACACCCTTTCTCTCAACATCGGCTCACAAAAATACACATGGACGTTCACCATCGCCAATGTCCATCAGCCCATAATCGGTGTAGACTTTCTTCGAGTACACTTGCTACTGGTTGATTTGCAGGGAAGACGACTCATCAAAAACAACACATACACTTCCGTGTCTCTTGCAACATCTACACATACTGCCCCCTGCATTGTAACCGTCTCGCAGACCAAGAACGAATTCTTAAATTTTCTTGTAAGTCACCCCAATCTCACCATTCCGACATTCTCCAAACCTCCAGCCCTCCACGGGGTGACACACCACTTCTCCACCACCGGCTCCCCAGTACACGTCATCTATCACCTGACAAACCTGCAATTACAAAGGCTGAGTTCGACAATATGGAGGCATTGGGCATAGTTCGCCAATCAAGCAGTCCCTCTTCGTCATCCCTGCATGTGGCCCCCAAATTCAATGGAGGTTATCGACCCTGCGGAGATTACCACCGTCCCAACGCAGATACGACACCTGACACACAAGATATCTCAGCCCAGCTAGCCGGGTGCTCGATTTTCTCGAAGGTTGACCTCATCCAGAGATACCACCAAATACCAGTACAAGACGACGATGTACCGAAAATCGCTGTAATCACTCCTTTCGGTCTCTACGAATTACTACGTACACCCCTTGGGCTAAAAAAAAAAACGCAGCACAATCCTTCCAAAGCCTGATGGACACTGTGTGCAGAGGTCTCGATTTTGTCTTTGCATACTTAGATGATATTCTTATTGCAAGCCAAAACGCGGAGCTTCATAAGTAGCACCTAGAAACTCTTTTTGATAGGCTGGAACAATATGGTTTGGTAATCAACCCTGCCAAGTGTGTTTTTGGTGCGACAGAAATCGACTTCTTGGGACATCGAATCACAAGTGCCAGCGCTACACCCCTGCCAGAAAAAGTGAAAGCTAACCTATTTTTTCATGCCCCACCACAAGCAAGGCTCTACATCAATTCGTGAGCATGGTAAACTTTTACCATCGCTTCATTCCTTCTGTAGCAAGAGTAATGAGATCCCTATAAAAGGCAGTCAAAAGAGGGTTCAAAAAGACAGGTGGAGTGGGATAGTACAATGACTTCAGCCTTCGAATCCACAAAACAAGCCCTGGCTCATGCAACCATGCTGTCTCATTCTCATATGTCAGCTTGGACAGCACTCACAGTTGGTGCATCCGACACAGCCATTAGTGGCATTTTGGAAAAACACATCAACAGTTAGTGGTGACTACTCACCTTCTTCAGCCAACATCTACGACACCCTGAACAGATATGCAGTGCTTTTGACAGGGAACTACTGGCTGTCCATCAAGTTGTCTGCCACTTTCACTATTCCCTTGAAGGCTACACGTTTACAGTATTCACAGATCACAAACCACTCACCTTTGCTATGAGCAAGCTCTCGGAGCCTTGGTCTGCACGCCAGCAATGACAGCTATCGGCCATTTCTGAGTATACCACAGACATCCAACACATAGCCGACAAGGGCAGTTGCCAACGCACTTTCTCGTGTTCCTACCTGCTCTCACAGCTACCTAGCACCAATAACGGAATGCTTGGATTACGAAGCTATAGCTGCAACGCAACAGACAGATGACGAGACCAGGGCCTACCGCACTACCATCACATCACTTTCTTTGCAGGATGTACACTTTGGCTCTAACGGCACAACCCTACTGTGTGATGTATCCACTGGCAAGCCGCGACCGATTGTCCCATCAGGCTGGCACAAGAAAGTTTTTCATGTCATTCACAGACTTTCCCACCCAGGTACTAAAGCCACATGACAGCTGCTGTCAAGCAAATTTATCTGGCACGGTACGGCCAAGCAAATCGGGGATTGGACCAGGACCTGGATCACCTGTCAACAAGCCAAAGTCCATCTGCACACCAAAGCACCCCTGGGCAACTATGAACCACCTCAGGCCACGTCAACATCGACCTTGTTGGTCCCCTACCACCTTCACAGGGTTGCTCTATCTACTGACCTTGGTAGACCACTATACCCGTTGGCCTGAGGTTATCCCTCTCCGCAACACAGAAACACAAGAAGTCAGCCGAGCCCTCATCGCAAACTAGGTCGCCCAGACAGCATCTCATCCGATCAGGGTCCACAATTCACCTCAAAGCTGTAGAATGACGTATCACAGTTTTGGAATCACAATGAACTGCACAACAGCCTACCACCCACAGGCCAACAGATTAGTGGAGAGATTTCGCTGCTGCTTGAAGGAATCTCTGATAACCAGACTTAATGGGCCAAATTGGATTGACCAACTCCCATGGGGGATGCTGGAAATCCACAGAGCCCCAAAAGAAAATCTCAACACTTCCTCTGCGCAAATGATATACAGTACTCCTCTTACAGTGCCAGGAGAGTTCCTTCCGAATACGAAGTCAGATCTGAATGTCAAAAGGTACCTCACCCAACTGAGTGACAGCATGGGCTAGTTGCGCCCTGTTCCCATGTCGACACATGGTACACCCAGATCATCCATATCAAATAACCTCTGCACAGCTAACTTTGTGTTCGTTCGATGTGACACACAACGAAAACCCCTCCAGTCACCCTATGATGGTCCATATTATGTCATACATCCGGGAGATAAAACATTCCAACTCCTAATTGGTGGACAACAAGACAGTCTCCACCGATAGATTGAAACCGGTCCATTTCGATATTGACAGCCCCGTTCAGGTAGCCCAGCCACTAAACAGGGCCCATCCTAGGCAGATCACACCAACCCTTGACAAGGAGCAGTCATCAAGGAATTGAGTTACCACATGCATAGGCAGGACAATTAAAATGCCTTCCATTTCCAATGATAGTCAACAGTTCTGGGCGGGGGGCTATGTAGGACAGGATTCATGACAGACGAACTGTAGACAGGAACTTCGTTCTGGGCTAGCTAGGAAGTTGGTCAGCAGCGAAAGAAGAGCAACAAAAGAATGTCAGCAGTGAGTGTTAAATGAATCTGAATGAACTAAACAGAAATAATTGGCAACTTAAGCCCCGGTGTACGTAAAGTAGTAAACCTTTGATAAATGTATTCTCGTCTTCACTACTTTGTTTGTGTATAGCTTAAAGCTATACTTGCATATCAATTTGTATATATGTGTATATTTGTATGTATGTATGTAGGTAGGTATGTATGTATGCTTTGGATCATGCTTTGTAGTTCAGAAAGTAGGATTAGTTCTGTGCAAAACTTTTTCCTCGCTTTAAAAAGAGTCAAGAACAGATATTGCTTGAAAGGAATAGGAAAAGGAAAAGAATATCTTGCATGTATATGCAGAACCTTAAGAAGGAACAATCAAACAACGGAAGTCAATACTGATACTGAAGTAAATGACAAAAAGTACTCTGGAACATTTTGTTCTATGGTCTGGCCCAGCAGGTGTCCCAGGGCACCGCAGCCTGGGTCCGGTCGTCATCCTGCAACTATGAGTAAATTCAGGTTAAGGTGCAAGCCTATGAAATTAGGATGTTGAAATCTCGCCCGGAGAGATGATCCACACTTGGTGCAAAAGAGTTACAATGACGTTACAAAAGAGTTACAAAGAGTTACAAAGAGTTACAAAGAGTTATATAGACGTTGTTGCATTAGCCGAGAAAAGAATTCACAGAAAAGGGAATTTTGTTGAGAAATCTGCTGGGTATCATTTATTTTGGAATGGTCAAGATGAGTACTGTAAGAGAGAATCAGGAGTGGGATTTGCAATTAAAACCATTCTAGTTTCGAAACTTGAAGAGCTGCCATATTGTCATTCTGATCGCTTGATGTCTTTAGGAGTTCCATTAACAAAGGATCGCCATGCAACACTCATAAGTACGTATGCTCCAACTATGAATTCGTCTGAAGATGCTAACCTTGCCTTCTATCTGTCACACAGATTATTCGTAGTACCCTCCTGATGACAAAGTCATCATTTTAGGTGATTTTAATGCTTGCGCTGGTGCAGATTGGGAGACTTGGGGTGTTTTAGCTTGGGGTGGGAGTTCCAACAGTAACGGTTTACTGCTATTAGAAATATGTGTAGAGATGGATCTTTGTATCATGAACACAATGTTTCAAATAACAAATAAGTATAAAACGACATGGATGCACACTTGATTGAAAAAATGGCACCTAGGAAACGTGATATTCAGGACTTAGATATTATGCGAGTTGTACGTGGTGCAAAGTGCCAGATGGGCCACAGGTGCGTGTTAAGGTGAATTTTGTTGTCAAGCCTAAGGTTAGAGCAAACAATGTCAAGCTACCTAAACGGATCAATATCAATAAACTTAAGATACCATCAGTACACAGTGATTTTGTAAGGGAGATAAATCATTTATCTTGTGATGGAAGTTGGAATTCATTCAAAGAGAGAATCTGTGAGATTTGTAGTAACTCTCTTGGTTTTGTTGTGAAAAAGCACCAGGATTAGTTCGACAATAATGATAAAGAAATTGGTATTATCTTAGAGGAGAAGCGAAAGGCATTCAACATGTTGATAAATACTGAACTTTCAATGAACAGGAGAGCAGCTACAAGTTTTAAGGAAGTAAAAGCAACAGTGTAGAAGAAGCTGAGGATGATGCAGGAAAATTAGTGGAGTAATAGATGTGATGAAATCCAAGAAGCTTCAAATTCTAACAATTCAAAACTTCTTTACTCTCACTTTATGGTCCAGATTATGGTCCAACTCCATCAATGGCTGCTCCATTTCATAGCAAAGATGGCACAGAAGTATTAACAAATCCTAAAGATATTGTTCGGAAATGGAAAGAGCACTTTGATGAGTTACTCAACAGACCCACCAAAGTTGATCTCCCTCTTCTTGATAATATTTCTGAAATACCAACAAAACATTTTTTAGCAGAGGTTCCAAACCTGGCTACAATAAAAGTGGCTACTGTGAAATTGAACAAATAAAAGGCCCCTAGTATGGATGGATTAGGTGCAGAGATATACCAATATGGTGGTGAACATCTCTGTACAATGGTGACAGGTGTAATCATAGAGTTTGGCATAGTAAAGTGGTTCCTCGGGATTGGCGTGATACTCTATAAGATGGAAAGGACGTCTGTTAACAGGCTGGAAAGATCCTTTGTAAGATAATACTTGATAAATTGCATCTCCACATTGCTGATGAGGTTCAACCAGAATCACAATGTGGATTTAGAGGTGGCACGAGTTCTATAGATATATTTTCAGCTAGACAGAAAAGTGCATTGAACAGAATATGGACTTTTTACTTAAAATATTGCAGCTAAAATTAAAATTTGAATATTAAAACTTATTTTATTATAGTTTACAAATAACACTATACTTACTTAAGTAGAATTTGGCTAATTTACTACCTTAAATACAGAAAAAAAGTGACTAATTAGACAAACTTACAAATTAGCTGAACAGTTTTGTACAATAAATTTAAAACATGATAACTATAAAGAGTGATAAATTAGAAGAACTGGCATTCTTTGCTGCAATATTTTAAGTAAAAAGTTTCTTATTCTTTACTAGAAGTAATAGCTTGTGCTATACTTTTACAGGTGTAATAACTTGTCCTGTACTTTTCCAGATTTATAATTGTAAGAATATTACTTTTCATACTCGCATTTTTCCATGTAATCCATGATTTTCCAGGCATTGCTGTTATAAGATAATTAATAATATGTCAATTAATAATTTAAGATTTTACCTTATAAAATATTGAAAGATAATATTTCAATTTTTCCATGTGATGATAATAATTTCAATTTTTAATAATTTCCAAGAGATGATATTTCAATTTTTTTCATGTTTAATTTAAATATATGTTGTGATTGAATTATACTTTTACAGGTGTAATAACATCCTGTACTTTTCCAGGTTTATAATCTTAAGAATATTACTTTTTATGCTTGTATTTTTCCATGTTATATATATATATATTATATATATATATATATATATATATATATATATATAATAATAATAATAATAATAATAATATTTGGGATTATATCCAAACTTACAGGGAAAAATGAGATTTAGGATTAAATCAAATTTCACAGTATAAATATAAATTAAGAAATATTAAATTTCTAAATCTCTCATAGAGATATGTACAGTGGTAGGGCGATAGTATGGTTGTATACTGTCAATCTAACATGAACGTGACAGTAGGGGGTTACACCACCGCTGTTTAGCCCTAGGAAGCATCAACGCTTCCTGCTGGCTTCGACACATTTTTCCTGTGTCCTTATATACATTTACAAAGGGGAGACAAACACCCCCAGCAGCCAGGCCTGCATCTAGAGACATGCATGTTTCAGGATCATTGTCCATCATTGGTCTAGAGTAGCAGACGCCCGCCAGCTGTTGATATCTGCCCCGATTCGCAAATGTATATATCGATGCTTCCTACTGTCACGTTCACGTTAGATTGACAGTATACAACCATTCTATCGCCCCACTACCGTACATATCTCTATGAGAGATTTAGAAATTTAATATTTCTGATTTTGATAATCAGTGAATAAACTTCACTGAAAATTAGATATATACATTTGCGAATCGGGGCAGATATTCTCGGCTGGCAGGCGTCTGCTACTCTAGACTGATTATGGACAATGATCCTGAAACATGCGTGTCTCTAGATGCAGGCCTGGCTGCTGGGGGTGTTTGTCTCCCCTTCGTAAATGTATATAAGGACACAGGAAAAATGTGTCGAAGCCATCAGAAAGCATCGATGTTTCCTAGGGCTAAACAGCGATGGTGTAACCCCCTACTGTCATGTTCATGTTAGATTGACAGTATACAACCAATATAAATTAAATTAGAGATAAAACCACTATTAGGCAACTCAAGCAGTGATAGACATAAACCAATACATAAATAACATACAAATATAATTAATGCAATATATCATATATATATATATATAAAATATAAAATTTTAATTTTTTAATTTTTATATTATTAAATTTTTATATTTTGAGATTTTGAAATTTTTTTTTTAATTATTATTATTAACCAAAAAGTATAAAAAAGATAAATATAATATAATAAGTAAAAACACTACGTACGTTTCATGGCTATAATTAAATTCGAATTACAATTAAGTTTAAATTCAATTGAAAATTTGAATTAAAATTATAGTCAATCTTCAGGTTAATGATAATAGTTAAATAAATAAGCAAATAGAGTTAAACAATATTTTTTGAGAAATAAATAAAAATAATAATTTTTTTATAAAAAAAACCCTATTATCTAAATTAGAAACTTAAAACATTAGGATTATGTCATAAAACCCATATATTATGTTAAATATTTATTTTTAAATAGAAATATGTATTTATCTATTAAGATATAATATGGCTATTAAAAAGACATAATAAACTCACAAATGTTGTTAACTCAGTTATAGTCCAATATATAATTACCAAATTATTTAACAAAATAATCACTATTCATATTTTTAGATTAAAGTTCACATCTAATAATTATAAAATATTTAAAAATAATAACTAAATTATTATCAACAAATAAAGTAATTAAAATCTAAAATTTACTCTATCAATAAATATATAGACATAGAATGAAAATTAAATAAATAAATTAGTCCATTTTTATTTACATAAATATTAAATATTAATATAATATATTTAACAAATACATTAAAAAATTAAAGATTAAAAATCAAATTATAAACGTATAACCTATAACTATTTTACGATCTATATATCTCGTTGGCTAAGTAACATCTTACAAATAACGTACAGTTATAATCTAATAATTAAATACATATTTTCAACAACTAAATAGTTATAGAATCAAATATATGAATATATATATATATGTGTATGTATGTATGCATGTATGTATGTATGTATGTATGTATGTATGTATGTATGTATGAATGTATGTATATATGTATGTATGTACGTACGTACGTATGTATGTAGGTAGGTAGGTAGGTAGGCATGCAGGCAGGCAGGCAGGTAGACTGATCGATCATACACGCACATATATATAGATTGATAGCTCTCACACACACATACACACAAACACATACACACACACATATATATATATATACATATATATATATGTGTGTGTGCTTGTGTGTATATTGTAGAAGTATTTGTATGTGATTATCTCCATGCATATGTATGTTACTGTGTGTATGTCTGTGTATTCCTGCAGCCATGTGTGTGCATACCTGTGTGTGTATGTGTGCTTGTGCATGTGTGTGTATGTACGTATGTTCATGTCCTTGTGGGTATGTTTATGTGTGCATGTACGTGCATGTGTCTGTACTATCTATGTACCTACCTATTTATCTACTTGCCTGTCTCCCTACCTATATAACTATCTACATACAAAACAACCTATCTAATTAACTAACAATTTACTTAATTAATCTAATCACCTAAATACCAACCTATTTATTTATCTATCTACCCACCTATTTGCTTACCTGACTGTCTACCTGCCTACCTACCTGCCTACCTACCTACCTACCTACCTACCTACCTACCTAACTACCTACCTATTTCTTTATTACCCACAAGGGGCTAAACATAGAGGGGACAAACAAGGACAGACAAAGGTATTAAGTCGATTACATCGACCCCAGTGCGTAACTGGTACTTAATTTATCGACCCCGAAAGGATGAAAGGTAAAGTCGACTTCAGCGGAACTTGAACTCACAACGTAACGGCAGACGAAATACTGCTAAGCATTTCGCCCGACGTGCTAACATTTCTGCTAGCTACCTACCTATCTATCTATCTATCTATGTGTCTAAGTATGATGCTGCCTAGTAGGCATGTAGGTGGGCGTCCACACAGATACACATATGCATGTACACTGCATGAGTGGTATCCATGGCATTGAGGTCAATATGAGTAATGTTTCATTTATGAAGACATATTCTTGTACTTGTCTAAGTGACCAATCCCTTGGGTATTTGGACAAAATTCAAATGTCATTTTGGTCTTGCATGCTGCCATGTTGGTCTTTGGCATGCTGATAGAATATGGAAAACTGTTTCCCATCTGCGTTAGGAAGGGCATCCAGCTGTAGAAACACTGCCAGATCAGACTGGGCCTGGCGCAGCCTTCTGGCTTCCCAGACCCCAGTTGAACCGTCCAACCCATGCTAGCATGGAAAATGGATGTTAAACGATGATGATGATGATGATGATACTCTCGCCAGTGTTCGTTTAGCCTCTCTGTTAAAGTTGTAGGAGTCTTCCCAATGTATGCCATGTTCCTGTCCTTAAAAACCCCTTCCATGCACCACCTTATGCTACATTCCTAGTCCTATTTGTGCATGTGGTATTGTTGAAGGGGTACATCTTCCATAATGGTGATCCAATCAACCTCCCAGGTTTCTCAATGATCTTAATGCTATGTCTGATGTGACTTCAGAGACTTACTAAGTGTACAGAGCTAACTAGACTTTTTCCAGAAAAGCAGTAAATTCAGAAATCTGGGACACCTTCAGTTCCAAATTTGCAGAACAACTGGTCTGGTACTGATCTAAAAATTGTATGGTGGAAGAAACAGATGATTCAGTTTATATGCAGTATGTGACCCAGGGAGGTATGAAATCTAAATCAGAACCTGGCGAAATTTGAAACTAATATGTGAAAAAGGAAGTTATTGAATATTATAAGGCACATATAAAATTATAGAAATCACAATAAACTGCATCTAAAATTCATTAATGTTTTCAGAATTTGAACTGAGTTCAAACTCTTGAACAGCTGGAATCCAGAAATTTTTAAGAGAATAGTCAGCTTCTTTAAGAATTCCACTATCAACTTTATGCTTCAGGAAATCTAACCAGTTTCTCTGTTCTGTCTTCAAACCAAATTCTCCAAGGGCTATTAGGATTCTGGTGATTCTCAAGAAATTATGATGTCTTCTAGAAATAAACCAAATAATGAAAGTTTATTAAATTATGAAAATATAAAAAGTACACTTCAGTTTCAAATACAAAACAAATAGGATGTTGTCATCATCATCGTTGTTGCCCTTATTGTTGTCAATCCTCATCATCATCATTTTAACATGCACTTTTCTATGTTTGTAAATGGGTCAGATAAGGTCTATTGAGGTAGATTTTCTATGGCTGGATGTCCTTCCTGTCACTAACTGTCACTTTTCTCCAAGTAAGGTAATATTTTCCCTCGTGACCACAAAATATTGAAAATGAATAACATTTAATTACAACATTCATACAATATCAAGACAAAGAGGCACAAATACTTTCTCTCCCTCTATTTCTATCTCTCTCTATATATATATAAATATGTATGTGTGTATATATATAACTTATAAATGTGCTCATGACTTAGTGTTTGCTTCTTCCATGGGTATGAGTAAGTATCTCATTTACTTCTTTGCCACATGTATCACTGACGAAGGGAGGGTTCTTTTTTAACTAACCCTGAAATCGGTCCGATATGGTAATAATGGAATTTTTTAGAGATTTCTGTCGGCCTTTTTTCAAGTACCGTGCGTACTGGGGAAAAAAATTATATGGTAAATGGGCAATATGTCCAATTTTTGGTATATTTGGCATTAGAAATTTTTTCGTTTGCCCTTATTTATAAGTTGTTTATAATTTAACCTTTAAAGGTATTTTTTAATATGCTCGCCATTGATAGAATTTTTTTTCCGAAAAAATTTTATCCTACATTAGATATATATATATATATATATATAATAGAAATATTAAAATTACTAAGTCTCTCTAAAAGAGAACAGCGGCAGCGTTCCCGGAAAATAATAGTTATCGCCATACTAATATGGCATTCTTATAAAAATAAGAATAAAGCTGTCCGCTTATTAGCTCCATGAGGCCATCGCCTTAAGTTAGCTATTTGATACACAAACTGTATCCATATAACCTTTGAACAAGGGAGGTCAGTCGCTCCACACTACTTGACCGGCAGCTACAGACGCGTTTCGGGGTATTGCCCCTTTTCAAAGCAGCGTAGCCAGACCAGTAGGTGTCGCTTCTGACAATCTCTGTTCGAAGGTTTTATTTATATATCCCTCCCTTCCTTCTAAGAAGTATTGGATACCCTAAAAAAGAATCATGGCTGTTGCACTTCATCCTCTGACAAAACATTTAATAATAAAAAAATTTTTGCAACAAGATGTTAAACTCACAATCAATTATTCCCCTCATGGGGTTAAAATAGAGGTTTTCAAACATAGAACAATGAGACTAAGAAGAGGTAGAAAAAATAAAGTAGTAAACATAAATGGCAATTACAATTTATAACAACTGTTTCGTTAGAATTTTATCTGAAGTAGTCATAAAAGATTACATTGTAATATATAATCCACTATCATCAGTAAAAGAGTAAACGAGTAGTTGTACAACAGGTTCAGCGAAAGAAACCACTAGAATAAATAGCAGACTTAGAAATTAAGTACAAGGGTTGATTTGTTCAAGTAAATCTCCTCAAGACGTTGCTCCAGTATGGCTGGAGTCCAATGACTGAAACAAGCAAACATTAAAAGATAACATATTTCCTGAATAACTTACTCTTTCAGATTTTTGATTCTATCACTGTAAGAATGTGATAACGCAAACTGGCAGTCATCATTCATAGACATGCCATAAAAATCCAGCATCAAATGAAAGCTCCTTTTCACTCTATCTCCTAAGACGTCATTTTTAGATATCTCCTGAAATGTATTAAAAATACTAATACTAGTTAAAGATTTAACAGAGAAGAGTTTCAGTTTCAGTGGCAGTATTTCTTAACATTCTGACTAACAATGATGGTAATAATAATAATAATAATAATAATAATAATAATAATAATAATAATAATAATAATAATCTGTATATATATAAGACAAGATGTGTGTGCATGTGTGTGTGTGTACGTGATTGTAGTTTATGCACATCCACAAATTAACATGCATGTCACTCAAATTTTAGGAGGACATTCGTCAACATCCTATCTGGGTTTTGTCAACTTATTTTTTTCCCAAGGCACCCGTGGATAGCGGTAAAATTCTATTTTCAACCGTAGCTTTTAGCCATAAAACATATCAGCCATAGCTTTTTGACAGCATCTAACAAAAAAAAAATAAGATAAAGAAAAGTGGAAGAGGGACAGAAAGTTTCACGGGAAAGACAAAGTGAGAGAGGGAGAAAGAGTAAGTGACGACATTCATAAAAATCTATTTTCAGCCATTGCTTTTTGACATCGTCTAACAAAAAAAATAAGATAAAGAAAAGTGGAAGAAGGAGGCAGAGAGATTCACGGGAAAGACAAAGTGAGAGAGGGAGAGTGAGAGAGTAAGTGACGACGTTCATAAAAAATATAATGTAAAATGTTTTGTTTTTTCTTAAACATGAGATATAGTGTTCAAATTCAGAATATTTTTGAAAGACACTATATTTTATAATCATAGTATATATACTTTCTCACACAACAATTACAATATATTTATTTTAAATCATTTATTTATTTTAAATCGTACATCTTTCTCTCCCCCTCCTCTCTCACACACATTACTTTGGGTGCGAAAGAGTTTTGTTTTAATTTTACGCCGAGTAAAAAAGGTTTTGTTGAGAATCCATGTATTTAACAACAAAGAAACAAAGTGAATTGCACAATATAAATGGGTATAATTCACGAGGCTTCCACCACACCCCACTCCATTTCATGGACCACAAAAAGGGTTTTGTAGCATATTAGGATTACAGAGTAGTTGATTCCATGCAAAAAAAAACAATTTTTTCTCTTAGTGAAAATCTACAAATTTAACAACATTGTTTCCATTCATTTCTGTTTATGAACATGTATGCATGCACAAAACATGCAATAGGTGTAAGTACGTACGTGTGTGTATGTATTCATGTCTGTTGCCCAGATATATTTATATTATATTATATTATATTATATTATATTATTATATTATATATATATATATAATATATATAATATATATAATCTCTTATTATAAAAGGCAGATTTTATCTGCCTCCCTTTGTAACTTATAGAAATCTACAATATAGGATTTCTTCAATTACAATTTACCTAGCATTTTTAAGAGTAGAATGCATCGGGTCATGCCAGGTCCAGTTTTTAAAATTTAAACTCCAATTAAGCAAAATTTACAGAAAACTCACATTCTGGTGTGTATGTCAAATGCTTTTCTTAATGTGGTTTACACCACACGCACACGCACACACACAGTGTGCAACGAATAAAATGAAAGTAAATAGCGACAGAGTGATTTGAGGAAGACTAAACTGAAAGTATTTAAACCACTACTCAAAAAATAAAAAAAACACAGCAAACAGAAACAAATAAATACATAACGATTTACTCCTCACACAATTTCTTCAATTAGAGTTTACCTAAGATTTTTCAAAGTACTCCATTCGGTCATGCCATAATATATTTCTTTCAATTTCACCCCCAATTAAGACAAAATTCGAGAAAACTCAATATTTTAACATTTCACTCCGAAAGCATTGATGTACATGTGTGCGTGCGTGAGTGTGTGTGTGTGTGTGTGTTTGATGGGTTGTGCGACACAGAAAGTGTGGTGTGTAAGTGAAGTGCTTTTGTTAGTGTGTGTAAAGAGACAGAGTGAAAGACAGAAATAACTGAACTTTTTTTATTCACTTTTTGTAGTGAGTGACTGAGAGAGAAAAGAGAGAGAGAGGTTATGTATGTATATATGTATGTATGGCTTCAGTGACACACACACACAAAAACACATACCTACGTACACCTAAAGCACGCACACACACACACACACAAGCGGAGCGCGAACTTCAAAATTTTGGTAGTATTAATTTGCGAGCGTACTTCTAAGCGCGCGTAATTGAAAGTTTTCACTATGATATCAACACGTGCGAAAAAATTCGAAGGGTTTTGAACAATTGAGATACAGATGTCACGCCTGTATTGAAACCATTGCTAAGCTGCCGTAATTGCTTAATTAAGACTTTGTTTAAATTGAAAGGGGCAAATATGTGACGAGGTTGAAAAAAAATACCCCAGAAAAAAAAATGTACTGCTGGTATTTATATAATTCACTACTATTTTGCTACAATGTCATGAAAAAGAAAAAATTTAGGTATGTAAATCGAATTCGCCACCCCCTTTTCCCCGTTCGCGTTTGTGTAAAAAAAATTATTATTTAAGTTTTAAAAATTATTTACTTTGTTCAAAAAATATTAATATTAATTAATTTTCAAGAATTATTTAATTTTATTCTGTAAAATAGTAATTAATTCATTTATCTGTAAATCCGCGAGGTTGTTACTCAGGCACCTAGAATGGTAACCTTCAACTAACACTATCTCCTCCGAGACCCTGCGGCGCAAGTTGACCAAAATTGAGAGTATGGTAGAAGAAGGGTTGCTCTTCCTTCCGTAGAACATAAAATTCAAATCGGACCATGTTAACACCAAAAATTATTTACATCAAAAAGATGCTTTTTTCTATGAAAATCCCTATTTTTTACGATTTTTTCACTGCTGTGTCACCACTTTTCGATGTATTTCGACCAGAAAAATGTTCACAAAATTTTTACTTTTCAAAATTACAATTCCAGCGGGTCGAAACAAACCCGAGCAACGCCGGGCGATACTGCTAGTATATATATAATATATATAATATATATAATATAATCAATTTCAACGGATTTTGCCCAAATTTGACGTCGATATTACTTAGTTTGGTTTGAAATAAAGAACTAGATTAGCTTAATAATCGTAACTTAATCCCGGGCAAGGCTGGGTTATACTGCTAGTAATAATAATAACTGCAACAACAACAACAACAACAGCAGCAGCAGCAGCAGCAGCAGCAGCAGCCGCCGCCGCCGCCGCCACCGCCATCACCACCACCACCACCACCACCAGTGACATTTCTATAATTAGAGAACAAGCTTTTGAATGTGTTTTCTGCTAACTATATTTAGATGTTGCACAATTTTTCAGTGGATTTTCAAGGGATTTTGCTTTTTGTGGTGCAGAGCTTTGCATCATGACAACTGATTGTCAGCTATTCTCATTGTGTGTGCATGCTCTCATGAATTAATTTATAAATGAGGTATATAATTAATAATTTTTTGCACATCTTTTTAAAAAATTTTAAATGCATCAAAACAGCAACCATCATGACCATGTTACACTACTAATTTCATTCTCTTAATTAAACAATTTTAAAAAATGAATCAGCTCAACCAATATGTACAAGAGCAGGTTGAAACATTCATAGGATGACTATGAAAGAGTGAAAGAGTGAAATCTGGCATGCATTCATTTCAGTTCTGCATATTAATAACTGCATTGTTTCCTTTCAGGTAAACTGACATCTGAGTCTTCAAAGAAAACTTCAAAAGTAACTAGTAGTAAATTCTCTTGAAAATAAATAAAATTTGGCATTGCAGTGTTATCATGTATCTTCAGGAAAAGGCTTTAGCTCCCAAGGATGTTCATGCTGACGTGGTTGCTACATTACAGGATGGCACTCCAGCTTTATCAACAGTGCAAAAGTGGGCAGCTGAATTTAGTAAAGGAAGGGAGAGTCTTGAAGATGACCCAATGTCTGGACGTCCCACAACTGCCATCACCAAGGAAAACATTGATCATGTTCACCACATGTTAATGGATAGCAAGCAACTGACTATAAATCCAATAGCCAATGTTATTAGCATATCCCATGAGAGACTTGAGAATATTCTGCACAATAAACTTGGCATGACAAAGATTCATGCTTGGTGGGTGCCACATTTTCTGACACCTGATCAAAAGTGCACCAGGTTGATCACATGACAGAAAAATCTGACATTGTTTGAGGCAGATCCTTCCGGTCTTCTTGAACGTATCCTAGTCCATGGTGAGTGTTAGCTTCATGACATTAAACCAGAGACTATCCATGCAGTGGAAAGACCCCTCCTCATCTGCTTGAAAGAATACCAAGGTTATTTCGTCTGCAGGAAAGGTGATAGCCTTAGTTATTTAATATGCAAAAGGCATTGCATTTATTGACTATCTTCAAAAAGACCACATCATCAATGGAGTGTCCTACACCAACATGCTGAGGCAGTTGCCAAATGCCCAGCAAAACTGAGGTAAGGAGTCTTCTTTCATCAGGACAATGCTCCAGCACACATGTCCTTGGTTTCAATGGCTGCAATGCATGGCTGTGGCTTAGAACTAATAGATCACTATTCCTATTCTCTTGATTTGGCCCCATCTGATTATCAACTGCTTGCGAACATGAAAAACACATGGCTGGGAACCAGTATCGCAGTGATGATGACATCATACTCTTTACTCTTTTACTTGTTTCAGTCATTTGACTGCGGCCATGCTGGAGCACCGCCTTTAATCGACCAAATCGACCCTGGGACTTATTCTTAGTAAGCCCAGTACTTATTCTATCGGCCTCTTTTTTTTTTGCCGAACCACTAAGTGACGGGGACGTAAACACACCAGCATCAGTTGTCAAGCAATGCTAGGGGGACAAACACAGAAACGCAAACACACACGCACATATATATATATATATACATATATAC
>NC_043001.1:48979449-48999449 GCF_006345805.1 Octopus sinensis | reverse complement strand
TTTTATATACTTTTTTGAACGCCCGTAAACTTAACAATTACCTTCAAAGACCATTAAATAATCTTAAAAATTTGCCATCGATTGGTTAAAATTCGAAAAATTAAACTACGTTAAACTTACAAATTACAATTTTCTCAAGAAAGCCAAGAGAAAAAAATGTTTTATTTTGACACATTCTACCAGTATACGAAGTTTGAAAGTGTTTAGTTAACTAGAGATTGTGTTGAAAACTGCCGTTCAAAAGGAAAAGATCCCAGCAAACTACACAAGGTGATTATTTAAATATAGTTCATGTTTCTTTTCATAATTTAAAAACTAACAAAATATATACACATATACCTATCTATTTACTCTCTCTCTCTCTCTCTCTCTCTCTCTCTCTCTCTCTCTCTCTCTCTCTCTCTCTCTCTGCATATACACACACGCACACACATATACGCGTGCGCACACACACACGCACACATACTTCCGGTCATTTCATCATGTTAAACCGTTGATCCTAAACACGGTATTTTTTTCTCTCTGCTTTTTTCACTCTCTCCTTGTTTTCCCCTCTCTCAACCCTCTCTGTGGAAGAGTATGGGCTCAGAATGTCAAAAATTTCTCCATTCTTCCCTAGCATCAAACTAATATACATGCTTGGTCCTCCCTCACCTGTCTTCATCTTTTGTTTTCTGTAAATTTGAACTAAATGTATACATACATATATAATATATTACTAATACACACATACATATAGCAAGATGACACACAAACACACATGCACATATATATATATGTGTATGTATATATATATATATATATATATATATATATATATATATATATATATATGTATATATATACCGGAGTAAACACATAAATGTGAAACAAGGTGGAAAAAAGAGTACTCAAATACCAGGGGTAGAGTAATATGCTTTATTTAAAAGCAGCATAAATTCAACAAAACCTGTTACTCGGAGTTTCACGTTCCCGTTCGTCAGAACAGGAACGTGAAACTCCGAGTAACAAGTTTTGTTGAATTTCTGATGCTTTTAAATAAAACATATATATATATATATATATACATACAGGTTGTGTAAGGTATTTGAGGACATACCTTTTTGGGGTCATTGCTGCATTTTTTGCTAACTCTATGTAATCTTTGTTTCAGAAAATAATAATGGCAGACCTTCAGCTTACTCAAGAAATGAAGAAGCATGCTCTTATTATAGTTACTAGCTGGACGCATGAAAAATTCATGGAAAATATAAAAAATATAAGCATCTGTAAATTGTGTGCTGGTGCCATAAGAAATGTTTCTATATTGTAACAGTTACAGAATATAGAAAGAAGTGTAGAACCAATAACTATAAAATCCAACTAAATTATCTCAGTTACACAAACATAAACAGAACTACTATTCAGCCTTAGAATACATCATACATATTCAAAGGACCTTCTTGGTTTAATGGTACGGAATGTTCTTCTGGTATTCGTTTATTCTTTAACTTGTTTCAGTCATTTGACGGTGGCCATGCTGGAGCTCCACCCTTTAGTTGAAGAAATTGACCCCTGGACTTATTCCCTGTAAGCCTGGTGCTTATTTCATCAGTATCTCCTGCCAAACAGCTAAGTTATGGGGACGCAAACACACAAACATCAATTGTCAAGCAATGGTGGTGGGGGGGCAAACACAGACACACATATATATATGACGGGCTTCTTTCAGTTTCCGTCTACCAAATTCACTCACGAGGCTATAGTAGAAGACACTCTTTAAAGTATAGAGTTGAATTTCATGTAGCCAGCTGTTGGCAACTTTTCTCTCCCACCCATTTTGTAGCGAGTATTACCCATTTTTCTGGGATCTTTTCACAGTTATACCTCATTCGAAATTTGCGTTAGTTTTTGTATGAAAAAAAAAGGGGGAGGCGGGCTTGTTTGTAGTTTATAGAGAAAATGTTAAATGTGCCTGAAAAAAAAACATGGTCTTTCCTCCCAACTAAAAGATATGAAGAACTATGAAAGAATGTGAATAAGCACTGGGGGTGGGGGAAAGAAGACAGAACTAACACTTGATCATTCTAGAACTCCCAGAATAATAACATAAGCTGAAAGACTTTCCCTCTATTCATTACTAAATGTGTTTCCCTCTTCTTCATTGTTGAAAGTAAAGAAGCTAGAAAAGATTGATTGTATTTCAGTCTAATTGTCATTATAGATGACGGAGGCTTTCCTTTCTCTGTCTCTATCGCTTCACTCCTTTTCCCTATAGTTAAGAGAGTGAAGGTGCGTGGCTCAGTGGTTAAGGGTATTTGGCCCACGATCGTGAAGTCATAAGTACAATTCCCTATGGCACACTGTGTTCTTGAGCAAGATACTCTACTTCACCTTGCTGCAGTCCACTCAGCTGGCAAAAATGAGTTGTGGCTGTAATTCAAAGGGGGCCAACTTTGTTACATTCTGTGTGAGGCTAAATCTCTGAGAACTACTTTATGGTATGCATGTCTGTGGAGTACTCAGCCACTTGCGTGTTAATTTTATGAGCAGACTATTCCATTGATCAAATAAACAGGAACCTCATATTTTCAGTCGACAAAGCGCCATTTTTTAATAAGAGTGAAAGCAAAGAAAATGTTCCAAATCGTAAGGCAAAAATGTCACATGTTTAGTATAAGCAGTGAAGGCTGAAATGAAATAATTGCTATTCCATTGTGTATCCACCCTCGACTCATGCTCAGTTTGATAACAACAACCTGTGCATCAGTGTTTATCTGGGGGCTTGACCCCAGATCTGTGAGACCCACAAGTGCCGCTGTTAGGACCGGATTAACGCCCATAGTGACCCTAACGACTAAGAGGATTTTCCTGTCCCTATATAGGATCTTTTTTTTATTTTCTTCCAACCATTTGAAAATTTATGTTGCTCCAGTCCACTCAGCTGGCCTAAATGAGTTGTAGCTGTAATTCAAAGGGGCCAGCTTTGTCATATTCTGTGTGAGGCTGAATCTCTCTGAGAACTATGAGAAAAGGTCAATTTGTCAGAAAAAGCAAAAGAAAATCACTTCATCAGATCTAAGAAAAAATCACTACATCAGATCTAAAAATCCAGCAGAAGAAGATTTGATTTGGTTTTTCTCAAACAAGAAAAACTTCAACCAAGATCAAAAAGTTAACAAAAGAAATGATAGACGGTTATGTGCAGATTCTTCTGAAGTTCCAAGTGTTATGTATACAAAATTTCCTGCACCTGTCATGGTTTCAGGGGTTTATCAGCAATGAAGAACATGTTATGCCTTAGAGTTAACTCAGCCACTACATTGAGGTCCTGGAAACAATTGTTAAGCCCTGGATAGACAGTGTATGCAATGGAAGGCCATATGTGTTTCAGTAAGACTCTGCACTATCACACATAGCTCTAGTAACATAGGAATGGATGGCTGAAAATTTTCATGATCACATAACCCCTAACATTTGGCCTCCTAATTACCCAGATTTCAATCCATTGGACTATTATATGTGGAACGTTGTTGGGGGAGAGGTCAATGAACATGGCCATAATACCAAAGATTCTTTGAAAGCTGCCATAGTCAGAGTAATGTCCAAAATGAACCAGGACCACTTGATTCGAGCATGTAGATGATTTTGATCTCATATAGAAGCAGTTGTTGACACTGAAGGTGGCTTTATTGAATAACATTATAGAAAAGAAGGTTTATTTTTATCCTCATAGCATTTTTTGATAAATAAAGTTATTATCTGTTATTATATATCTTTTTTTTTATAAACATAAATCTGTCCTCAAATATCTTATGCACCTTGTATGTACACGTGTGTGTATGCACACACACATTCATACATACATGAACTCATAAATTCATATATATTTTTTTATTGCCCACAAGGGGCTAAACATAGAGGGAACAAACAAGGACAGACAAAGGGATTAAGTAGTTTACATCGTCCCCAGTGCGTAACTGGTACTTTATTTATCGACTCCGAAAGGAGGAAAGGCAAAGTCGACCTTGGGGGAAATTGAACTCACAACGTAACAACAGACGAAATACGGCTACGCATTTCGCCCGGCGTGCTAACGTTTCTGCCAGCTCGCCGCCATAAATTCATATATGCTTGCATGTATAGTTGCATCTGGTGACTTCATACTACTGGTGCCATGATAATACCATTCACTCTGTAAAGTGACTGGTACTAGGAAGGGCATCCAGCCAAACAAACTACACCAAAGTTGAGACATGAGAGCATGATGTAGTCCTTTGACCAATTAAGAAAGGAAGCAGCTCTAAATGAAAAATAGCCTGGACTGCCTGTTCAACCAATGCCATCATGGTAAGGTAGGTGTAAATATGATGACTGATGATTGGTGGTGAGTGACGATGATTGCAGCAATGGTAACAAAGAGGGTGACAATAAAGATGAAGGCCAACAGTGAAAGTGATTTCCCTAAAATCCATCCACCGTTGCAGCTGGGAAGTTAAAACAATAAAGCAAGATCAAAATACTCACCACTGGATATAGCCATGATGACGTTCCAGCTTCTTGTAATCGCCAAACCAATTTTTTAGAATGTCTTCTATATAATCACCTTTGAAAAGAAAAAAAAAAATATTAAGTAATAAAATAGAATAAAAATTAAAATTAAAATTAAATGACCTCGAACCCACACGAGTAAACAAGAGAGACAGAGACAGGCAGAAACAAGGAAATTGCCCCTTGTATTTGAATACTATGCAAATATTCTTTTAAAAAAAATTTTCTTTTCTTTTAATTTTTCCAAAATTTAATTGTTTTCCATACTTACAGTTGAAAAAGTCTCAATGACTGAAACCGGTACTGAAATGTTTTTTATAGAATTATTTTAGCATTTTCTACCTTGACTTGTTTTTTCATATATATCAACTCGTATGTTCCTTTTCAACCTTCTACATATATATATATATATATATATATATATATATATATATATATACTAGCAGTATCGCTCTGGTTTGTTTTGACCCTTTAGAATTGGAATTTTTGAAAAGTAAAAATTTTGCATTATGTAGCTTGTTATTCTCTTTAAGTGAACATTTTTCTGGTTGAAATACACCGAAAAATGGCGACACAGCAGTAAAAAAATTGTAAAATTAGGTATTTTCATAGAAAAAAGCACCTCTTTGATGTAAATAATTTTTGGTCTTCACATGGTCAGATTTGAATTTTATCTTCTACGGAATGAAGAGCAAGCCTTCTTCTATCATACTCTCAATTTTAGTCAATTTGCACCGCAGGGTCTCGGAGGAGATAGTGTTAGTTGAAGGCTACCAAACCTGCCACACACAGACAATTTCAGCTTTATATATATAGATATATATAATTAGTGTACATTTATACACAAAAGGGGTGAACCCTAACAGGTCACATTACATGCTAGAATGAACCAAGCCACGGTTCAGAGAAATTTTGAAGGGGATGAAAAATAAAAACATTTTCACTTGTACCTAGGTTTCGAACATTAATGAACAAATTAAATAATCTGTTTCCTTCATCATCCATATATATATATGTGTGTGTGTGTGTATATATATATATATGTATGTATGTATGCATGTGTATATATATATATATGTATGTATGTATATGTGTGTATATATATGTACATATGTGTGTGTATATATGTTTATATGTGTGCATGTATATGTATGAGTGAGTGTATGCTAATATGTATATATGTGGGTATATGTAAATATATGTATGCATAAAAGGTATACCTGCGTATACAGGGGCGATGATACATGCAGATGAACGTATACGTGAGCGTGCATGAGTGCATATGCATGCGAGTAAGGAGTGTATGTGTAACATGTCTGATATATACATGTATATACATCTTCACATATATATTTTCTTATCTTAGCGATATTTTGTCTACCGTTATGTTCTGAGTTTAAATTCCGCCGAGGTTGACTTTGCCTTTCATCCTTTCAGGGTCGATAAATAAAGTACCAGTTACGCACTGGAGTCGATGTAACCGACTTAATCCCTTTGTCTGTCCTTGTTTGTCCACTCTATGTTTAGCCCCTTGTGGGCAATAAAGAAATATATATATTTTCTTATATTACTAAGCACTGAACAGCTAAACATATAAATTCCTTAATTCTTCATACTACTAACCCCTCTCTGCCCCTACACTTACACTCTACTACTACATGTTTGTCATTCCTTTACCTCTTACCCCCACCCCCATTCCTTCTATCTTTTTACACTATAATACCTTTCTCTCTCTTTCACCTTTATTTTTTATTATTTTGTTATTTTATTAATTTTCTTCTTACTTTCTTCTCCTTCTTCTTTCTCTTTTTTCTCTCTCATTTTTTTCTTTCTCTTCTCTTTTTTCTCTCCCCTTTTTTGTATTCTCTTTCTTCATTCCTCTCTTCCTGTTTCAATTTGACTCTACTAATACACTCCCTATTTTTAGATTACTTTAAATAAAAACCTTTGACTCTACAACACCATGTATAAATTCTCTACTTGGAATGACCAAGTTTAAAAACTGCTGGATCTCACTAATAAGGGAATCTTACATTGTGTATAAATTCTATATTTGGAAGGAGCTATTTTAATTGTTGGACTTTTGGACTTTACTCATAAGGTATTGGAATATTACATATATACCATTCTGCCTAAAAAATGGATCTACAACTTCAATACCCATACATATCTTGCATCTATTTTCTTTCCTCCACCTCACTCTCTATTTTGTATCACATCTAAACTAACTATGACTTAACCATCCTCTCACACCATCTCTGATGAAAGAATATAATTAATAAATATCCTGGAAACAGCTGTAAGACCTTTTATCTATAAATGTTCTAATATCTATATTGCCTTGGTTTTTTATCTCATTACGCAAAAAAATTCTTATATGTGTGTGTATATATATGAATATATGTGTGTGTGCGTGTATATATATAGACTATAGCTTCAGGCCCACCAAAGCTTTGTGAGTGGATTTCGTGTACATGGTAACTGATAGAAGACTGTTGAATATATGTGTATATTTGTGTCTGTGTATCTGTGTTTGTATCCCCACCATTGCTTGACAACCGATGTTGGTGTGTTTATGTCCCAATAACTTAGATGTTTGGCAAAACACATTGATAGAATAAGTACTAAGCTTACAAAGAATAAATCCTGGGGTTGATTTATTTGTCTAAAGCAGTGCTCAACATGGCCACAGTCACATTACTAAAACAAGTAAAACCAAAAATAAAACTATGCCATTTTAATCCCAAGCAATGCTAGGTATCTCTGCTAGTGATAAACAAAAAGATAATCAGTAAAATCCACTGTGGTATATTCCACCAGGTAAATTTCACCACAGCATATTCCACTATGGTAAATTTCATCATAAGTGAAATCATCATCATCATCACGACCATCACCACCACCACCATCATCATCATCATTATATTATATGGGTTACGATAGGAAAATAAAAAAATAATGCATAAAAAATAATATCACTGGAAATTCGTGTGTGCCCCGACTATTTGTCTTACTTTCCGACAAAAAAGAAGCCTCATATCTTCTGTCTTCTGTGTGTGATTTAAAACCAAATTGTCAACCTGTAACCTGTCAGATGGACTCTGAAAAAGCTCTCCATAATGCAGTTGTTTCTCTTTTTAGTTATTCAGAAGTAAATGAGTGTCTTTTTCATCTTGGACAGTATTGTTGGCAGAAGATACATGCACTTGGTGAAAGTATGAGATACAACACAGATGAAAGTTTTCAGCCTAAAATTAAGTGCTTTTGTGCTTTAGCATTTTTGCCAATTGAAGATGTCAATGTATTTGAAGATTTGTCTGACAATGAAGACAGCCCTTCTAAGTTTATCCCCTATTTTGAGATTACATACATTGGGATTGTAAGGAGTCACGTTCTTCATCGGCAAAGAGAAATTCCACAATTTCCTATACGACTCTGGAATGTACGAGATTGCGTCTTAAAGGATTTGCCAAGATCAAACAATTCTTTAGAAGGGTTCCAAAATGCTTTGTGCTCATCACTAACATCCACACATCCAAATTTGTGGAAACTATACACTGCCCTTAAAGCTGAGGAAGGATTAAGCCAGACAAAAATTGCACACATTTAACATAGAGACCCAACAACAAAAAAAAAGACCTATCAAATTATTCTTTTCTCCTCTAGGCACAAGGCCCGAAATTTTGGGGGAGGGGGCCAGTTGATTTGATCGACCTCAGTACACAACTGGTACTTAATTTATCGACCCCAAAAGGATGGAAGGCAAAGTTGACCTCAGTGGAATTTGAACTCAGAACATAAAGGCAGACGAAATACCGCTAAATATTTTGCCCAGCATGCTAATGTTTCTGTCAGCTCACTGATTTTAAAATATTCTTTTCTACTCTAGGCACAAGGCCCAAAATTAGATCGACCACAGTACACAACTGGTACTTAATTTATCTATCCCCTAAAGCATGAAAGGCAAAGTTGACCTCGATTGACTTTGAACTCAGAATGTAAAGACAGAGGAAATACTGCTAAATATTTCGCCCAGTGTGCTAACGTTTCTGCCAGCTCACCACCTTAGACCTATCAAATTATTGATGCACGACTGAAGAAGCTAGTTCAGGAATGTCAAAATAAAAACCCTCTGCAGTCTTTAAGAAGTATTGTACACAATTTGTCTTAAGAAATTTTTTTTTGATAAATTAAACTTTCCTATCCTAACTCTTTTTCACAATGTACTCGCTGTTAATTTTTATTCTTTTGCTATAATAAAATATGTGCTAAAATTTAATCGTTTCTTTCTTTATCCCAAATTATATTATTTTTGAAATTTTGTGATGAGTCTTTTTCATAGATTCTTGCTCAACGGGAATACATTAAAGTGATCCCATCTCAATTTAAGTAGATTATAAAGATTATTTTCTATCTCACTTTCACACTCTCTCTCTCTCTCTTTCTCTCCTTAAGACTTGAGAAACAGACAGATTAAATAACATAGGTATTGACCTTCGGTCTAGAGAAACTGACCATGGTGATTATTAGTGGGAGTAGCTTATATTAGAAGTCTGTCCATGGGTGGAATTTACCATGGTGGAATATACTGTGGTGGAATTTACCTATGGTGAAATTTATCTGGTAGAATTTTCTGTGGTGAAATTAACAGCAGTAGAATTTACCTAGAATCAAATAAAAATGACATGTAAGATGACAGATTATATACCAACTTACCATCTGGTTCAGACTTTCTCATATTTTTGTAGAAGGCCAGATTTGGATGAGGATCTACCCAACTGTTGTCATAGGATTCTGGTTTAGAGTTTTGCTCCACAAACTATATATTGAAAATAGAAAAGAATGCAATATTTCTTACATCAAACAACCATATCTATAATTATAAAAGAGAGTTTGTATGTGTGTGTGTATGTTCCTTATGCATTTCAAAACCGAGTTGCTGATTTTCATGCAAGGAGTATCAAAAGATTCAGTAAGCTTTTGGCTACCAACTAAACTATATTTTCATTCACATTTTTGTATTACAAAAATTTAACATTATCATTTTTCTTTTAGTTACCTATTGACATTTTATATCACCACCACAATGACGATGACACCACATTGTTTATATGCATGTGTTCGCACATTCATTACCTATGTTAGGCCAATGACTGGCAAGTATATGTGAGTGACGGTGTATGTATCTGTCAGTATACATACATTTTTGTGACGACTGACACACACACAGGGACAGAGATAGGCTTCATGTGTGCATTAATGTATGTGTGTGTGTCTCTTAGTAACTTCCTCTCTTCCCAACAGTGAAACGTGTGGATATTGAAAGTTTACTTGCAGCTTGGACTTCAAACAAACAATAACATTCACTTTCAAGTACTATCAACAAGAAGATTTGCCTGATTTAACACCACTCACAATACTCGCAAATACATCTGAAAGAAATATTATTCTGGTTATTATAACAAATTTGGAAACTTAGCGAAGTAGAAAGCCACAGTGGCTCTTTCAATATAATTACAGAAATGTTATTCCACTCCTTCTAACCAGTTTCAAGATAACGTTTTTTTAACAGTCCTTGTATTCTTCATCACTGTGAGTATCAACATTGCACAACCTTTTTACTGCATTACTCAGTATTTATTCTACAGCCTATAATGGTACACAGTTCAAAAACAGCATCTCCCTTTTTATTTACTTTGTTCAGCATTTGTTTCAAAATTGTAAAATAAATTATTTTTGTATGTAAAACTGAATTATGCCGTCTGAATTTTCTTGGACTTTCACTTTCTTCACTGTGACATTCATTCAACCGTGGATTTTATAACATTTAGTACATGTTCCAAATAAATGTTGACTTTCTGTACTTTCTTACATTGGTGACACATACCAACTTTTGCTAAATTGGTGACTTTCCATTTTTTTACAGCATAACTATGCTACAGAAAGTATGTTTTGCACTCATATTGACTACATTTTGTTTTACTTGAACTTCATGTGTGTACGTTTTGCTATTTTCAATATTATTAATTCTATGAGTGCGTGTGTGTGTTTCTGCATTTGTTATGTCTATAGTAAACTATAGTAAAGAACATTTTACGCTGCTTTAATGAGCCCACATCTAATGAAGTAGCTATCCTTATGGTTGGTGATCCTCATGAAAATCATAAAATTCTCGTTCGTGTTCAAGATAACAACCTTAAATGTGTTTCACAGACCCATTCCTCTTATGATGCTCTCTAATATAATCTCATTCTGTGGAATGGACAAGATGGGTATTATTGCAATATTCCTTGGATTGAACCTGCAACAGGATAGCCAGTTACAATCAAAAGGGTGTCATCAAATGACTTCTATTCTTACCAACTGATGTTAAGACCAGATTAATCAAATCCTTTCTATTACAGGTACAAGGCCTGAAATTTCGGGGGAGGAGACCAGTCAATTACATCAACCCCAGTGTCTCACTGGTACTTAATTTATCAACCGTGAAAAGATGAAAGGCAAAGTTGACCCTGGTGGCATTTGAACTGGCGAAATACCACTCAAGCATTTTGCCCAGCATGTGATAACGATTCTGCCAGCCCACCACCTTCCAGAACAATCAAATCAATTACACATGTCAAATAAACTTTGTTTTTGTTTACATATTTTCTACGTTATCTTAATAACCAGCTATAGTTATTTCAAATTCACTTCTCTACAATGACCAAGTTCCACTAGAAACTAAAAATAATTTCACACTTTCAATTTGAACCAAAATTACAAAGTGTTGCATTACGAGAGTGACAATGTGTGAATAATGAAAGAAATGTCTATCCAAATTAGTCATTCAGACAATATTTTGATTTGCTTCTAATGTATCACTTTTGTACAATGTTTCACACATGCATAGAATTCTACTCAGACAAACATTTATGAAAATGTACACATAAATATTGTATTAAAATAAGCCACAACCCCAAAATAGCATTGAAAAACATCAATTTTTCTATATGTTATGAGGAAATACAGCCACTCTCTCTCTCTCTCTCAAGCACAAAAAGATGTATGCATATGTATTTATGGGTGACGGTCAAGAATATGCACTCCCACTATTTAGGGTTAAGGTTATGCCAAAAACGGGTGGTGTACATATTCTTTACCTCCACCTATGTATGTACATGTACATGAAAAATAATGTGTGTGTGAGAGAGAGAGACAGAGAGAGAGGGAGTGAGTTCCACTTACACATATATGCAAAGAATTTCATACATCACAACACACACCTTCACTCACTCTTTCTCTCTCTCTCTCTCTCTCTCTCTCTCTCTCTCTCTCTCACACACACACACACACACACATCCTTTTCATATACACGTACATCTTACACTTTCTCCTCTCTTTTACTTAGAGGGAAATTAAAATTTTGAAAACGTGATTTCTGGACAAAATCTTATTAACCCCCTTTTATATAATGAAACAATACATAGTTTCTGATCCTCCTTCAGAACAGAAAGCACTTTTATGCAAACCCATGCAAATTGTACCCTTGCCCTTCACTATTAAACAAAAAGTAACTTCCATTATTCCATTAACTATATATCAGCTGTGCCAATTTTGCCCATAAGAAAGGAGCAAATAATACAATGTGCTCCTAGTTCATAACACCCGGACAACACCATGAGATATTGCTAGTATTTGTTAAATAGAAACATTTATTATTATAACTATTTCTATGTCACTGTAAACTGAGCTTTTAGATTCATTTGTACCACATTCATAGCTATAGTATTTCATTATACCCCCCTCCCCCCAGGGATAATATTAATTGAAGTTAGACATTCTGGGGTAAAAGGATTTTTTTTTTCATGCCAGAATATGAAGGAGAGAATGCAAGTGAGAGGTGTAATCTGTTCGGCCAGTAAAATGATTTATTTAAACATCTTAAGATTAGAAGTTGTTGATTTCTCAACTGAACAGAAAGAAGGGCTAATAGATTATATACCTTGGCAGAGAAATATAATCTATAAAAAATATAACCTCTCCTAATGTATAACTGGTACTAATTTATTTACTCCCACTGAGATGAAAATTAAAACCACTTGCATTGAAAACCAAACATTTGAAAGGGAGGTGTGCAGTTACTTGAATTTACACAAGTGTATGACTGCTACATGATGACATGTGGCTTAGAATAAAATCACTGAGAAATGCTGCCTTAGACCATCAGATGAAGAATTTAAAAAAATTATTCAGAGAGGTGTTTAAAAAATGGAAAGGCATCCTAGTACCCTGTTGATATCCTTATCTGAATTGAACTCAGTACCTATCTATTCACCAGTACTTTCTCAATAATTTGGTCACTGATTTACTATGACTTTTCAATCTCTTCAGTTTCTACAATAGCGATCACTGCTTCTTTGAACTTTATTTCCTCTGTAATGCTCCCACATAAACCTATTCTAAACCTCTCACCACACCTGCTTGTTTTCACCAGAACCTCTTACTAAATACTTCTCCAATCCTTCCTACCTAAAACTTAACCTACTTTCATTTAAGTTTATGCTAATCAAAAAACCATTCTCCTTCATTAGCCATTTTGTATAATTACCCCAACAAATAAGCTCAGAAAAGCTTTTGGGCACTTCTCTCTTTTATTTTTAAACCAAAGAATCTTACCTTGGAGAGTTCCTGTTTGGAACCCGTCTTAGTTTGGGCTTCTTGGTTGTAAGTCTCAGTCTGATGCACTTGGGAGCGTTTCTTCTTCTTTTTACATTTGGGCAATTTCTCAGTTTTAGGTTTTTCTTGGTAGTTAGTCTTAGATTCTTGTTTTTGGGGGTATGTCTTAATTTGATTTTCTTGGAATATTTTTGTTGCATGGTTTTGGGGGTGTACCATAGTTTGACCTTCTTGGAGGACTGTCTCAGTTTGGTATTCTCCTTCATGGTATCCTTTTGTTGCATCTTCTTGGGAGTATATCTTAGTTTGGTCTTCTTGGGAGTCTTTCTCACTTTCGTATTTTCGGTAGTCTGTTTCAAACTGGTGTTCTTCATGCTGGCATTTCTTAGTTTCATCTTTTTCTTGGTAGTCAGTCACAAATTCTTGTCCTTGGTGATATTCCTTACTTTGGTCTTGGCATCTAAGCTCAGTTACACATTCTACATATTTTATCTTAGATTTGTCCTCTTCAGTTTGATGGCTTTGTTGGTTTTGTTCCTGTCTTATATCAACTTGATCTTTCGAGTGTCTTATCTCAGTTTGGTTTTCTACATCTGGTCTTATCTCACTTTGGACTTGATTTACCTTTAGGAGCTTTACTGTAGTTTGGTCTTTCTGATGATCTGTTACAGATTTTGGTGGACAAAAAAACTATAATAAAAAATTATAATATTACACGCATAAATTTCTCATTATTTAATTTGATCTTCGTCGTTATTATTTAGATTGTACAGGCATCTCCTGCATTACAGAAGTATTACGATACTGAAAATCTTACTATAATGTAGAATTCTGTAATGTTACATCATTGTTATCATCATTGATGCCGTTGCCACCTTCATCACTATTTAATATCCATGTTCCATGCTGGCATGGAAGGAACAGTTTGACAGGATCTGGGGAACTACAGGGCTGTGCCAAGTCCCATTGTCAGCTTTGGCATGGTTTCCAAAGCCAAATACTCTACGGAGTGTACTTGGTACTTTTTTCATGAAATTTGGCATGAATATAGCACAGGCATCTCTGACATAGTGGTGTTGCTAAATAAATTGCAAGACAGGAAAATAACAGGGAAAAGGAAAAGAAAAAGGAGAAAGCTCTAGTGACAAAGTGAGGGTGGTGGAGTATTTGAGATGGGGAGGTAGCCTTATACTAGGTGTTGAAAGGCTAACGTATGAAAGAGGGACAAGAACAGGTGTCTTGGTATAGAGGAGCTACTTGGCTATCTCACATTATATAGGCATGGGAATAGTTGAGAAGGAGATAAAAGAAGGTAGTGATGGAGAACCAGAGCAAATTCTCAAAGTACAAGAAAGGTGAGCGTAAGTGAGGATACAGACAATGTTTCATAGGATGGAAGGTGAGAGAAAGTAAATACTTCATAAGAGTGTGTAGGGAAACTAAGAGATGATTAGAGGTGAAGGTAGAGAGTGATGAACAAGGGTAGAAATGCAGTTGATGAAAAATATATGTATAAAGAAATGTAAGGGTGGAGAGAGGGTATAGAAGAGGCTCAGAAAGGATATATCAGAAGGTAGGGGGATGATGAGCAAGGAGTAGGAATGGTGAGAATATACAAGGGGGGTACTGAAAAGTTCCTGACTTTAAGTGCATCACAAAGGGCCTGGTTGCAGTTCTTAGAAAAACTAAAGGACCACTGCAATAAGTGTGTGAATCTAAGAGAGGAATAGGTTGAATAAAATCATAATTAACTGATTCTTCTGTATCTACATTTACCCAAGGCTAGAAACTTTTCAGCATCCCCTCATGTATCTATTTGTCAATATATATACATATATATATATATATATATATATACGAACTCAACTCCAGTCTGATCTATATGCTGAGAGTCAATGGGCAGACAGAAACAAAATGCAACTGAATGAGGGAAAATTTGAGCTGATGCATTTTGGAAGAAATTCCTCAATAAAACAACCATACTCTCTTCCTTCAGGAGAACCGCTCACAGCCTCTAACAATATCAGAGACCTGGGTGTAATTATTGATGACAATCTCAGTTGGAGTGCACACATCAACAAGAAGGTCGATATAGCTCATAGGATGAGTTCCTGGATCTTAAGAACTTTCCGGTCCAGAGAACAAGGTGTCATCATACCACTTTTCTCCTCCTTTGTACGGCCACACCTCGAATATTGCTGCCCACTGTGGTCTCCCCATACAAGACAAAACATCTCCAGGATTGAGTCACCCCAGAGGGCACTCACTAAACGAATTGAAGGCATGGCTGCTCTCGATTATTGGGATCGCCTTAAAGCCTTGAAATTTTACTCCCTCCAGCGTCGCCGTGAGCGGTACATCATTTGTACGATGTGGAGAATATACCGCCAACTTTGCCCAAACGACCTTAACATTAGCTTCAAGGTTCATCCAAGACTGGGACCACAGGCCAATTCAAGATCACAACATATATGTACACTGCAACATAATTTCTTTTCTTCAACAGGCCCTGCCCTATTTAACATTGTCCCGAGGGAGATCAAGGAGGAAAAGGATCCCATCAACTTTAAACGGAGTCTGGATAGATTCCTTCAAAGAATACCAGATAAGCCACCTATAATTGGATACAACTCACCCAACAAGAACTCACTACTTGAACAAAACTTGACTTAAACAGGATTCGAATAATCCTATCAGGTGGTGCTATTAAGTTAGACATAGCCTGGACCAATCTTTGGTCGAAACATATCTAAGTTATCTAAGTTATATATATATATATGTGTGTGTGTGTGTGTGTGTATGTATGTATGTATGTATGTATGTATGTGTGTATGTATGTATGTATGTATGTATGTATGTGTATATATATATGTACTAGCAATGCATCCCAGCATTGCCCATATTATATGTTCCTTTCTTATGGGCAGAATCAGTACAGCTAATATATAGTGAACTGGATTACTGGTGTAATGAAAGTTATTGTTTGTAAGTGAAGAAGGAAAGGGTGCAATTTGCATGGGTTTGCATGAAAGTGCTTTCTGTTCTTAAGAAAGATCACCAACATAGGCGCAGGAGTGGCTGTGTGGTAAGTAGCTTGCTAACCAACCACATGGTTCCGTGGCATCTTGGGCAAGTGTCTTCTGCTATAGCCCCGGGTCGACCAATGCCTTGTGAGTGGATTTGGTAGACGGAAACTGAAAGAAGCCTGTCATATATATGTATATATATATGTGTATGTGTGTGTGTTTGTCCCCCTAGCATTGCTTGACAACCGATGCTGGTGTGTTTACGTCCCCATCACTTAGCGGTTCGGTAAAAGAGACTGATAGAATAAGTATTGGGCTGACAAAGAATAAGTCCCGGGGTCGATTTGCTCGACTAAAGGCGGTGCTCCAGCATGGCCGCAGTCAAATGACTGAAACAAGTAAAAGTGTAAAAGAGTAACTATGTATTGTTTCATTGTATAAAAGGTGGTTAATATGATTTTGCCCAGAAATCACGTTTTTAAAATTGTAGTTTCCACCATACCCATCACAATTGTATATTCTTTACGAACTTTTTTTATCCATGAAGAAAAATACATAGATTATAAATCTGGGAAATATTTTTTTTTTAAGTTCAATTTTTCTTAAAGAAACACTCAATGTGCCTTCTCCCACCCCACATACCTATCACCTACCCGATTTCAAAAAGCAAAAAACACACACTGTTTCACGCATGCGTAGGATTGTGCTAAAATAGCAGATGTAGAAAATATTAGAGCACCACCAGAAAACCTGACATGCTAGAAACAACAGGTAAACAACATTATTTCTGAAGAAACTACTCTGCTTTTCAAAAAGCTAAAATGAAACATTAGGAGTTTGTAGCTTTTTGAAAGTGGTAAGGTGATGGGTAGATGATTTGGAAGAAGATTTTAGTGTTCCTTTAAGAAAAAAGAAAGAAGAAAATTCTTAAAGATTTGTACTCTTTGTTTTTTCTCCATGGATTACCAAGAAAAAAATTCAAAACGAGTAAAAAGAATGAAGAAATTGGGACAGGAAGGAGAAAATCAAAACATTGAGAACATGTCCCTTGGGTGAAATCTTAATCTCCTGTATTGAAAACATAGGAATGAGAAGAAATTTGGGGAAAAAAATCCGGTGGGGAGGGCACAAATGGCACCTCTGACACCCGCCCCCTGCTACTGTGTGCAAACAGTCTACCTTTTACTCTGAACGAGAGGCCCTTTGTCACCAGCAGAGGTAAGAGCTCTCTGAACTTTTCCCAGGCTATTTTTATTCTAGCAACTATACTTTCAGAGCATCCACCCCAACTACTGACTTGATCACCTAGGTAATAGAAGCTATCAACTACTCGTAGCTTTTCCCACTGGAATGTGACAGAAGTTATTTTCTGCACATTTTCAGTGTTTATTGCTCCTGAGCATCTGCCACACACAAAAACTATCTTCCCAGTTAGCCTTCCTTTGATATTGCCGCACCTCTTATGCGTCCATAGCTTACACTGGGTACATCTTATGGAGTTTCTATCTATGCCTTTTTTACAGATCAAGCAGGGCCAGCTACCTGAAGGGATTTGTGGTTTGTCTGCCTTCCTCCTTAAGACTTTGGTTTTTGCTAGATTGAACCTAAGGCTCTTTGATTCTAGACCTTGCTTCCACACCTGAAACTTCTCTAGTTCTGATAGTGATGCAGTTACTAGAGCAAGGTCATCAGCATAGAGAAGCTCCCAGGGGCATCCTGTCTTGAATTCCTCTGTTATTGCCTGGAGGACTATGATGAATTAGAGTGGGCTGAGGACTGATCTTTGGTGGATCCCTACCTTTACCCAGTATTCTTCACTGTATTCATTGCCAACCCTCACCTTATTGACAGCATCCCTGTACATGGCTTGTACAGCTCTCACTAACCATTCATCTATCCCTAGTTTCTACATTGACCACCATATAAGGGATGGGAGGACCTTGCCAAAGGCTTTCTCCATGTCAACAAAAGCTAGGTACAGAGGTTTATCTTTGGCTAGGTATTTCTTCTGCAGCTGTCTTACCAGAAATATAGCATCAGTGGTGCTTTTCCCTGGCACAAACCCAAACTGCATCTCATCTAGACTGACTCTCTCCCTAATTAGTTGAGTTATGACCCTCTCCTTGACTTTCATTACCTTATCCAACAATTTGGTACCTCTGTAATTATTCATATCTAATGCATCACCTTTACCTATGTAGCAGTTGACTATGGTGCTGCTACACCAGTCATTGGGTATGACTCCTTTATGTATCACCTGATTCACTATATGGGTGACTAGACTATAGCCGACACTGCCAGGTATTTTAAGCATCCCTGCGGTGATTCCTGATGGGCCAGGAGCTTTCCCTGTCTTCATACTCTTAATTGCTTTATCTACCAAGGTACTGTCAATTTGAATAGCTGGTCCCTCTGTTGGGTTGACATTCAGCAGATTCTCCTTCTTCCATTCATTCTCTTCATGTAGCAACCTTTCATAGTGCACTCTCCAAGTCTCTCTCCTTGCAGCCTCATTAAATGCAAGTGAGCCGTCATCCATGCAGACACATTTCTCTCTTATGACATCACGATTCTCTCTCACACACTGTCTTGCAACACGAAACACCTCAAGTCTTTGGCTCTCATGATGCAGAACATTGGCAAATTTTTTATCTGCTTCCCCACTGGCTAAATAAACCAGTCTCCTAGCTTCCCTTCTGTCAGTCTGATACAATTCCCTGCTACCACCATTCTTCCAGTCCTTCCATGCCTCTTTCTTTTCTCTGATGGCCCTGTCAACTACGTTGTTCCACCACCATGTTACCTTGGATAAAAAGGGAATTTTGTACCATCTACAGATCTGGTCAGTAGCCCTCAACAGGTTGTCCCGTAGAAACCTCCAGTTGTCTTCCACATCATGTGATGTTATATCCGCCTCTATTTCGTCAAAAGCTTCAAGTAATACATCTCTAAATCCGTTCATTTGCAGGATCCTTAAGATTCCAAACCCTTCTTCTCCATGCTGGTCGTCTTCTGGGCATCCATTTAGCCCTGATCCTGAAGTTGCTAACTACTAATCTATGTTGTGGGGTGCATTCTTCACCTGGGAAGGTTTTGGCATTTATACGTAGCCATCTTTCCCATTACCTGGCAAGGATGTTGTCAACTTGACTAGTGTGTCCACCAGATAGGTAAGTGAATAGGTGACTGGCAGGTTTCCTGAAGTTAGTATTACAAACCATAAGATCATTTGCATCACAGAACTCCAGCAGCCTGGTTCCCTCCTCAGTGCGGGAGCCAACACCATATCTTCCATGTACACCATGGAAGTCCCCTGCATGTTGTCCAACATGCCTATTGAAGTCGCCAGCCACAAAGTGAAGGTCCCTGTCATTTGTCGATGAGGTAGTCTGCAAGAGGCTGAGGGGCATAGGCCAAGATAATGGTTGCTAACCCATGTTGCAGCACTAATCTAATCTTAAGTATTCTATCACAGACTCTGATTACCTCAATTACTTTATTATCCCATTTCTCCGCAAGAAGTATACCCATGTCCTCAACCCTGTCAATGTTCCCTGCCCAGAAAATCTTATACCTATGCTCTTTGCCTGTGAGGAACCTAGCTGAACTTCCTCTCCACCTTACTTCTTGGATGCAGCACAAATCTACACGTCTCCATTCAAGCATCTCAACAATCTCATCAGACCTACCTTTCAGAGTGCTGACATTAAGTGTGCCAACCCTGAGGGTGTGGGAGGTGTGGGCTTGTGAGACTTTGGCATGGGGAACAGCAGCATCATGTACCTG
>NC_043001.1:48946949-48974449 GCF_006345805.1 Octopus sinensis | reverse complement strand
GTCCCTTTTTCTTTACAGGACAAACCTATCTCGATATGCTCCAAAACTGGCTGTTCACTTTACTGCAAGCAGATTTGCACGACTTCATTATTCAACAAGATGGAACACCACCCCATTGGCACCAGTAGTAAGAGAATTCCTCCCAGACACGTATTAGCATATCACAATCCACTGAGTTGATTGCTGTTGCTATTCGATGTTTAAGGTCATCGAAGTTAGTGAGTAGTGGTGGAACATAAACGCAATCTTTTGGAGTGGCTGTGTGGTAAGTAGCTTGCTTACCAACCACATGGTTCCGGGTTCAGTACCACTGCGTGGCACCTTGGGCAAGTGTTTTCTGCTATAGCCTCGGGCCAACCAATGCCTTGTGAATGGATTTGGTAGACGTAAACTGAAAGAAGCCCGTTGTATATATGTGTGTATATATATATATATATATATGCGTGTGTGTTTGTGTGTTTGTCCCCCTAGCATTGCTTGACAACCGATGCTGGTGTGTTTCTGTCCCCGTTCGGCAAAAGAGACCGATAGAATAAGTACTGGGCTTACAAAAGAATAAATCCCGGGGTCGAGTTGCTCGATTAAAGGCAGTGCTCCAGCATGGCCGCAGTCAAATGACTGAAACAAGTAAAAGAGTAAAGAGTAATGGAAAGATGCACGATTTTCTTTGATGTATGAAAACCTATGGAGATTTGAATTGCCGGTGCCACATAAAAAGAATTCCCTGCTGGTGCCATGTAAAAGCATTTGTGTCGGTGGCATGCTAAAAGCAGCTAGCACAAACTGTAAAGTGTTTGTAGAAATCAGTTTACAATAGAATGGAATATAGTGCAGCTTCCCAGCACAAGTCAAACAGTCCAACATGAGCCGGCATGGAAAATAGACGTTAAATGATGATGATGATGAATACGGACTTATCTAGAAATGCAGTTTAATATTCTAAAAAAGTGAAAGTAAAATGGATTATATAGCACAAAAACTATGGGCACACGTTTCCGTCGATTGTCGATTTCCGTAAAAAATGTAAACACTGAATCGGACATACATACATACATACATACATACATACATACATACATATATACATACACACACACACACACACACACACACACATACACCGAGTAAAAAATTTCAGTTATCTCTCTCTTTCACTCATTACTCTCTCTGTCTCTTCGCACACACTAACAGAAGCACTTCACTTACACAACATACTGTCTGTCTCCCACACCCCATCAAACACACACACGGGGACTTCAAAAAGAAATTCCCTCGTCATAAAATCGCTTCCTCTTAGTCTCTTTCGCTCTCATTACTTCAAATATTCCCGCAAAGCCATATGTAAAAATATAAAAGTTTTTTACGGAAATCGACGGAGGAAATCGACGGAAACGTGTGCTACGACAAACGAAACATTGCCAAATTGCCAAACTATGCATCAGTTCATTCTGCATTGTCATCGGAGTTTCTTCTTGTTGAGCGTTCATCACTCTTCGATAGTCTCCTCTCGCGTTTTGATCAACAAAAGTTATATATGGTTTACAACTTCATAACTGTATAAAATCTTTATTATGATTATAAAAATCGTTACAGAGATAGGACATTACAGTACAAAACATAATTACAAAAAAGTTATGTAGTTCGTTTGATATTTACAGATGTTGATTATTAATTATAATAATACTAGACTTTACTTTTCTCCTTTTTTTTTAAAATAATAATTTTGGCCGGATAAGTATATCACAGTATAGGTTGTTACCCGACAGCCTAATAGCCCAGAGACTATTTTCTCCTTTCATGATGACTAAGCAGGGTTACTCACACCCACCTTTTTTATCACATCCTTCCATCGATTCACATACTTTTTCTGTGTCAGGTTCCTCTTCTCCAAATCCATCTTGCTCTTCAGATGGTATCTGAAGTATTTTAACAGACCATATCCAGAGACAAAGGATCATGTATATGTGGCCTAAACTAACATAAGAAACCTACCCGTCGGATATCAAACAGGTCCTTGTGGCTTTTCACTGGTGTTTGTTGTTGGGCATACAACAATACTACTACCCTGCAACGATGTACTTTAGTAACTACTTCAAAATGTTCATGTTATCACTAGAAGATAGTATATAACTAGGGGGTCTGTGTTTCATCTATCTATGCTAACAAGTAACCTTCACGTTCATGTCATCAATTATTGCTGACTAACTTTACTATCACTCTGTGAACATGAAGTGAAAGTGTGTCATACCACAACGATGTAAATATATATATTTATATATATACATATATATATATATATATATATATATATATATATATATATACACACACACACACACACACACACACACAACACACACACACACACATATATATATATATATATATATATATATATATATATATATATAGCAGTTTATTAAGTTCAATGGTTACTGAAAGGGGTATTTGTAAAAAAATTCATTATGAAATATCCACTTTTCAGAAAGTTATGAGGAAACAAACTCAGCAGAGTACAATTATGTAAGTGCGCCTAGATTGATAGGCAAACAGACAGGCAGATAGACAGACAAATAGAGAGAGAGAGAGGGAGGGAGGGTATTGATCTTGTTGACGGTGGAAGTCTAGGATGGCTAGTTAGTCATGAAATCTGAGAGAATAAAGTTTACAGAATGTAAAGGGGGTGGAATAGTTTAAAACTAGTGATAAAAAAAATTGACCGTTCCTACCTCAAAAAAACGTAAGACAAAATAACACATGTTAATCGTTATGGTTAACATGACCATTAAAACTGTCCGCAATATTACCAAATCCGCGATTTGTTTTTTTTCTTCACTGCTCTTTCGAATAGTTCAAACCAGGAAGTTAACTGATATGGAGAATTATCGAAAACTAACAAGTCGTGTCAAACTGAAACTAAATTTTCAACTTTTTCTTTCCGCTTATACTGGAAATGACGTAGAGATAAACAGATACTTTCATTTATTTCATATGCTCTCTCTCTCTCTCTCTCTCTACCTATATATATATATTACGTGACCGACCAGGCTATCAGATGTTCACATCGCCGGTCACAATGCGTTTCGCATTGTTTTAGCCTTCATATGACGCCACCCTGCTGGCTAAGCGAGCAGGCCAATATAAATAGATATATATACACACACGCGCGCAGAAAAATTGTCACTTAGTGATAATCATAGTAGAAGCCAGCGACTGTTCAACTTGTTTTCAACACTATTTTCTATACAAATGCGTGTATATAATGCGCGCACACGCATATATTCAAACATTAACACATACGCTTAATCGAACATGTGTAGCCCCTGCACCGCGTATTCTCGAGATGAAATTCGTCAACCCCGCGGGCTATTCCCCCTTCTCCCTCTCTTTCACACACAACACACACTTTCTATCTCGCACCCCACCATCAACATATAATACACACGTCCCTGTCATTTTCTCTCTCTTTCACTTTATGCTGACATCAAACGAAATGTACGTTTTCACTCTTGTATCCACTAAACTTTTGGGAGGATTGCCAAAATATGATTCTTTACCGCACAAGCATCAAAGACTTCCAAGGTGGAGGTTAAGGGATTATGTGGTCATCTGCATACTTTTCTCTGGGCTTGTTACTAGGTTGATACCGGTTGATGACTGCTATTTCTAGCATCGGAGGTCAAAAGTTTTATAGAGAAGAAGAAAACTAAATCTGTTGAGATTTTTGACAAAAAACTTTTATTCTTTTCGTATACACGCAGACATCAATCCTTTTGAGTCTCACAGTAATCATTATCTTCGTTATTTTCCGTGAAAATTTTTTATCCAATTAGAAAACAAGCACATACTGTCAACTGTAAACACTTATGTCGAAGGGGAAGAGGCAGATGGATCACAAGTTCAGACTCTTATATCTTTATTCTTTTATTTGTTTCAGTCATTTGACTGCGGCCATGCTGGAGCACAGCCTTGAGTCGAGCAAATTGATCCCAGGACTTATTCTTTGTGAGCCTAGTACTTATTCTATCTGTCTCTTTTTGTCGAACCGCTAATTTACGGGGACGTAAACACACCAGCATCGGTTGTCAAGCGATGTGGGGGAGGGGGACAAACATAGACACTCACACATATATATACATATATATATATAGTTAATCCAAACATGAAAGCACAAAAAAACACAACAACGCGAGGACGTGGAACAAATATAGTATTATTGGACGCTCAGGAAAGAAGGAGGGTTTAACGTTTCGGGCGGAGCTCTTCGTCGGAAACATAGGAGAAGGAAAGATCCAGAGACCAGAGTAAGCACATAAATGTGAAACAAGGTGGGAAAAAAAGCATATAATATATACGACAAGCTTCTTTCAGTTTCCGTCTGCCAAATCCACTCACAAGGCTTTGGTCAGCCCGAGGCTATAGAAGACACTTGCCCAAGGTGCCATGCAGTGGGACTGGTTGGTAAGCAAGCTACTTACCACACAGCCACTACTGCGCTTGGTAAGTAGCTTGCTTACCAACCACATGGTTCCGGGTTCAGTCCCACTGCGTGCCACCCTAGGCAAGTGTCTTCTACTATATCCTCGGGTCGACCAAAGCCTTGTGAGTGGATTTGGTAGACAGAAACTGAAAGAAGCCTGTCGTATATATGTGTGTATATGTTTGTGTGTCTGTGTTTGTCCGCCAGCATCGCTTGACAACTGATGGTGGTGTGTTTACGTCCCTGTAACTTACCGGTTCGGCAATAGAGACCGATAGAATAAGTACTAGGCTTCTAAAGAATAAGTCCTGGGGTCGATTTGCTCAACTAAAGGTGGTGCTCCAGTATGGCTGCAGTCCAATGACTGTAAAAGACAAGTAAAAGAGTATATGTATGTATAATTCAATATAAATTAACTAGCTGATAATAATAATGATAATGATTTTAAATTTTGGCACAAGGCTAGCAATTTGGGGGGAAAGTGATAGGTCAATTAAATCATCCCAGTACTCAACTGGTACTTATTTTATCAACTCCAAAAGTATGAAAAGCAAAGTCAACACCAGTGGCATTTGAACTCAGAACATATAGCAAAATAAATGGAGCATAGAACCAGGGCCTCAAGAGATATTCATTTTGCAAGATGGAATAAGATTGGTTTTGGGTGGCCCATAGATAAAATTAGGTGGGGGGGGGGTGCTGCTTCAGAAAATTTTTAGCCGTTGTTTTAATATTGTGTAAAAGTAAGTAAACATATAAAAAGAAAATTTATACATAAACTTGATCAATTCGCGTTTTACCCATTGCCGGGTAGTTCACTGAACACCACCACAAATTTCCCCTTGTTTTTCAAAAATCCCCTCTAAACCACAAAATAAGGCAGGGAAATGTGCCCTGTTTCAAATCCTGGCAGCAAAACAGCAGGATAATAATCTGATTTTACACTTTATCACACTGAAGAATATAAACGTATTTTTAAGCACAACACACACAGGGTTAAAAAGAAACACTAATTTTCACCAAAACACCCGAGTCAGCATTGTTGTTCATGCAGTGATCTCTCTCCCTAGTGCGAAGCTTCCTATCTCGGACATCTGAGCATGCGCACAACAGCCAAATACCACATCACTAGAACTGTGAAGCACACAAGGGTTTTGTATTTTTTTCATAAACTAGGGGATGGCTACTGACATTAAGCTTAAGGATTATATAATGTACAAGTATAAAGGAAGAATTAACGAAAAAAGGACACATTATATTGAATGTTATCGATAATATCGAGTGGAAATAGGGAGTGCTGCAGTCCTGCAGTGCCTATACATGGGCCGCTACTGGTCTCTGGGTAGGGAGAGGGGAAATCCTCCCAAAATTAAGATGTTAGTACTTTTTTCTACACTTTTTAGGGTGTGCTTTTAACCTCTCTGGACACTGGACCTATGTACTAGCTGAAACCACTCCCCTAATCACTGGTTTTGATCTTGGATTATTGCAATCTCATGCCCTGAAATGACTTCTTCATAAGTCACATAACTTCATATTTACTGTAAAAAAGGATATGGGATGTTGTGATATTTATGGCTTTTCAGGAATATTAGTATCACAAGTAAAATGTAACCATATTTTAAAAAAACACTTCATTTAATTTTTCTTCAATTTAATTGTTTTCCTTGCTTGAAAAAGTCAAAAAGACACTGGTACTAAAATGTTCATCATGATAAAATTATTTTAGAATTTTCTAACTTGTCTTATTTTCCTTGTATATATCAACTCATGTGTTACTTTTCAACCTTCTACATATATATATATATATATATATATATATACACACACACACATACACACACACAGGGGTTGGACAAAATAATGGAAACAACTTAAAATTTCAAACAAATTTAATTCAATATGGGGTAGGACCACCTTTGAAAGTATTACATCTTGAATTCTATGAGGTATGGACTCATACAAAGTTTGAATTGTTTCCAAAATGGCTTCAAAAATACAGTAAATATTTCATAAAAGACCCGTTGGTAACCTCAGTATGAAAGGAGCCGTTTACACGTAATTTTGATTTCCCATTCGTTGAAAGCATGTGAAATAACATGGAAAAGAAAAAAAACACAAGAAATAAAACTCTGTTGCTGGGAAACTCAGACTTCTTCAGTGAGCCAATGGGTCACGTGTAGTCTAGTATTATGCATATTCCTGATTACTATTTTGTATACTCATTTAGAATAAAATGCCTCATACAGTTATCTGAATTATTGAAGGCAAACGCACACTCTTTTCCCTCCTCTGTGTGTGTGTGTGTGTGTGCGTGTGTGTGCGTGTGTGCATGTATGTATGCATGCATGTATGTATGTATCTATGCATGTAGGTTCACTTCTGTTTTTAGTTATATGAATTTTTCCTCTGAGAACGGAGTTGGTTTCTAACAAAGGATACAAAGTTCTATCATTGGAATCTAGATAACAAAAATAAAGTCACATTTGAAACTTGAGAAAAGTCTTGCATATTTTTACAGTCCCACTTACAGATTGTTTATAACATGTGAATTAGCTAGACTGTGACTTGGTATTTACTTACAAAACCAGGAGCACCAATTATTATCAATACAAATGTGAATTTATAGTCTGGATATAGGAACTGGAGGTTTCAGAGCAGTTATGTGTGTGTGTGTGTGTGTGTGTAGGTAGGTAGGTAGGTAAATAGGTAGGTCTGTATATAGGAAGGTAGGTAGGTATGTCATTATTCAGTTTCATTTCAAGAATTTGTGCCAAAAGAGAAACAACTAGTTTGTAACCAAGTTCCAAAGCTTTTTAGAATGTTTTATTGAATGCAGAGAATTTTGTGGTCCAAATTTTCTTTATTCAGCTGTAATATTCTTTAGTGACACATGTTCTGTCACACGTGCCATCATAAGATACATTTTCATCCACCCCTAGATACCTATAACATTCCTCATCAGATATAGGGGAAACAGTCAAGTCATTGATGGAGATGTTGCTAGTCTGCTTTACAGTTTTTCCCCTTTACACAACTACATAACAACATTTATCCTGATCTAACACCAACCCTATATCCTTTGAGAATGTTGTAACCAAGTCAAGGCTCTTTTTTCAGCTTGTACATATTCTTTGCACATAGATTCAAGTCATCTACAAAGAAGAAGCACTTAATCTTGGTATTTCTCTTTCCATGTGAACCAGTGAGATATCCTTCAGACTTCAACATTAATGACAAGGGGTTTACAGAAAGTATAAACAACATCACAGAGAGGCTGTCCCCTTGGAATATGCCTCTGTGATACTGGATTCTATCAGTGAGAATAAAGTCACTCCTTATGTTTAAATTCAAGATGATGGCCCATGATGAAGTCAGGTCAGCTCTGGCTTTGACTGTGCTCACTGGAACTTTAACAAGTTGTAGGGCTTCTAGCATCCATGAGTTGGGAACAGTCAAATGCTTTCTTGTAGTCTAGCCACATTGAAACTAGGTCCCTTCTATGCCCCCACACCTCTGATATCACAGTTCTGTTGATTAACAATTGCTTAGCACACACCCAGACTCTCCTCCTGCTAGTTCTGCTGTGATGGTGTTACTGCTTTCATGTGTGTATGTGTGTGTGTGTAAGGGAGAGAGAGAGTGTGTGTGTGTGTGTGTGTGAATGTATGTATGTACTACAGTTGTGTACTGAAAAGTGTTATTATCACAAACCACAAAAATGGAACAAAGACTGCAAAGAAGGCAACCCGAAGGAACAGCAAATCGATGTAAGGTACTGAAAAGATTTAGTTTTCAAAAGATCTGAGTGTAGGAAGTATAGAAATGAACATTGTGAAACTTTTGAAGAGCATTGCCTTGAGCAGGAAACCCTAAGGCATTGACTTTGGAGGGACTGCCATCAGAACCTTAACGAGAACATAAAGTGAGGAAGGTGTGAAACGTGTGGCCATGTACTCCTTTCTAAGCTGGGTATGTCAACCATTTGAAGTCCCATGAAAGATCAACAACATGCAATGCGCTTCCTCCTAGACCAGGCAAATTTGGCAGGTGTATTGTGTGAAAGGACTTGCAAGTCAATTTCGTGAGTGAAGAGACATATGGTAATTCACAGAGATTATATTTCACAGTGATCAGATCAATCCAGTGGAAGTTACAACTTTTGTCTGTCCCCTATGCTTCAAACCATGTGGATCTGCAGCAGGCTTGAAGAGTCAAAATAGCTAGAATATATACTTCAGCTTCAAGCAGTTACTGACTCTCAAACAAAGTTCAACTAACGCTGTACTATATTTAAGAGTTGAGGAATTATGTACATTATTTACATTATTTGCATTATTTACATTTGACGGATATTTGTCTTCATCTTGTTTGTTGTTAACACAACATTTCGGCTGATATACCCTCCAGCTTTCATCAGGTGTCTTGGGGGAAATTTCAAACCGGGGTTCTCATTCCTAAGGTATTTTACGATGTTGTTGTTATTATTATTATTATTATTATTATTATTATTATTATTATTATTATTATTATCATTATTATTATTATTTAGGTCACTGCCTGGAATTGAACTCGGAATCTTGGGGTTAGTAGCCCACACTCTTAACCACTATGCCATATGCCCATGACACCCGATGAAGCCTGGAGGGTTATCAGCCAAAACATGTTAACAACAAACAAGATGAGGAGAAATGTCCATCAAATGTAAATAATGTAAATAAAGTTCAACTAAGATTCACAATAGAATATTGCTTCCATATCTGAGAATGCACTGCTGCTTAACACAGAAACCACCTAGGCTCCATCATGAGAGGCACCTTCCAACAGGCAAGAAATCGTTCACCATCCTCTAGCACACAAATATATTGTCTTTACAAACTTCCTTTTCTACCAATTCTATACCATGTCTGTTCATAATACATGCAATTCATTGATGTAAGGGGTCTTTGAGATACCACAGAGTTTTGGCCTTATTGAGTGTCTCAGGCAACAAATCTAACAAAAATATAGACTCTTGTTTATAGAAATCAGTATACAAATTATTTGTGATGCGCACTGATACCTGCCAAACTGATTATAATTCATAAGGTGCATTGAAAACAGCAACAATCCAAACAATAACATATCTATTCATTCCCAACACGTGTTCTGGCACATTCGGACGTGAATATCTAATTACTGTTGTCACAAAGTTCCTTTACATCAATGAATTGCATGTTATGAACACAGATCATCCAAGGGCAGATGTTCCCTGATGATATTTAAAAACGATAGCAATCAGATACTCACATTCAAATCTAGTAGGACATATTGAAAATGTATAGATATGTTAAAAACAACTATACACTTCTCTGCCAGTGTATATAAATATGCATTTCATGCAGCTTTCAGAGTTTTAACTCTTATTTCTTGCAATATAGGTACTCTCAGCACCCTCAGTCACAATTAGTGATGATTAAATTTTCTCATATGATTTTATATTGTGCCTAGCTGCTTTTATAAATTTTTAGTATATACATTGGCCAAATCAACCATAAATTCATATGACAAATATATATATTGACAAAGTTATTTAGCTGTCTCATCAAAGAAATTGAGTGACAGTACTGATGACTTCTAAACTAAGAGGCAAAACTGGCTCAGAGTTTTTAGCATTGCTCATAGGGCAGTTATTTCCCCTGTCAGTATATATAAATATTTGTTTGAAACATCATCATCATCGTTTAACATCCACTTTCCATGCTAGCATGGGTTGGACAATTTGACTGAGGACTGGCGAACCAGATGGCTGCACCTGGCTCCAATCTGATCTGGCAGAATTTCTACAGCTGGATGCCCTTCCTAATGCCAACCACTCCGAGAGTGTAGTGGGTGCTTTTACATGCTACTGGCACTAGGGCCAGTCAGGCAGTACTGGCGACAGCCACATTCAAGTGGTGTTTTTTACGTGCCACCTGCACAGGAGCCAGTCCAGTGGCACTGGCAACGACCTCACTCAAATGTTTTTCATGTGCTACCGGCACAAGTGCCAGTAAGGCAATGCTGGTAACTATCACATTTGAATGGTGCTTTTTACGTGCCACCGGCACGGAAGCCAGTCAGCTGCTCTGGCAGCGATCATGCTCAGATGGTGCTCTTGGCACTCCACTGAATTTGTGAATTTGATTTGATTTTGATTTCACTTGCCTCAACAGGTCTTCGCAAGCAGAGTTAAGTGTCCAGTGAAGGAAAGGTACGCATAAGTGGGCTGGTTACACCCCTGGCATAGGGAATATGATCTCACTTGGCTAACCAGCTCTTCTCACGCACTGCATATTTCCAAAGGTCTCGGTCACTAGTCATTGCCTCGGTGAAGCCTAATGCTTGAAGGTCGCGCTTCACCACTTCATCCCAGGTCTTCCTGGGTCTACCTCTTCAACAGGTTCCCAAAACCGCTAGGGTGTGGCACTTTTTCACACAGCTATCCTCATCCATTCTTGCCACATGACTATACCAGTGCAATCATCTCTCTTGCACACCACATCTGATGCTTCTTAGGTTCAACTTTTCTCTCAAGGTACTTACACTCTGCCGTGTATGCCCACTGACATTACACATCCATCGGAGAATTCTAGCTTCATTCCTTGTGAGCTTACACATGTCCTCAGCAGTCACGGCCCATGTTTCACTGCCATGTAGCATGGCTGTTCTTGCACATGCGTCATACAGTCTACCTTTTACTCTGAGCGAGAGGCCCTTTGTCACCAGCAGAGGTAGCACCATTGGTCACAATTAGTGATGATAACACACACACACACACACACACAACAGGCATTTTTCAGTTTTCATGTACCAAATCGACTTGGGTCAGCCTGGAGCTGCAATAGAAAGCACTTTCGTAAGGGGTCATGCATAATTCTTACCAAGCAGCCTGCCTGCATATATATCATCTTCCTCATCATTGTTTAACGTCTGTTGTCAATGCTGGCATGGGTTGGATGGTTTGACTGAGGTCTGGAGTGCCAGTTGCTGCATCAGGCTTCAATCTGATCTGACAATGTTTCTACAGCTGAATGCCATTCCTAATGCCAGCCACACTGAGAGTGTAGTGGGTGCTTTTTACATGCCACTGCACAGGAGCCAGACAGGCGGGCCTAGCATCATTCACATTCGGATAGTGCTTTTTACGTGCCACTGGCATGGGAGCCAGTCAGGGGGCACTGTCATCAGCCACATTTGTTTCAGTCATTTGAATGCAGCCATGCTGGAGCACCACCTTTAGTCAAGCAAATCGACCCCAGGACTTATTCTTTGGAAGCCTAGTACTTATTCTATTGGTCTCTATTGCTGAACTGATAAGTTACAGGGACGTAAACACACCAGCATCGGGTGTCAAGTGATGTTGGTGGGACAAACACAGACACACAAACACACACATACATATACATATATACAACGGCCTTCTTTTCAGTTTCCGTCTACCAAATCCACTCACAAGGCTTTGCTCGGCCTGAGGCTATAGTAGAAGACACTTGCCCAAGGTACCACGCAGTGGGACTGAACCCAGAACCATGTGGTTGGTAAGCAAGCTACTTACCACAGCCACTCCTGCGCCTATATATATATATATATAATAGAAAGAGGTATGCTGGGAAGAATAGAAATATAGAGAGTCAAACAAGCAGATTAAGTTGTTTGTATTAGCAGATAACAAAACATATATGTGAACATTTATAATTGAAAAATAAAATCTTTTATTAAGCCATGCTCATAACAGAGTAATTTTTTCATCATTTATAATATCCAATATAAACAATATCTCAATAAAAATTCCAGTTTAATATTTTACAATGAAATGAGTCAGTTGATTGTCAATTTATCTCACATATTCCATTACTACCTAAAATATGTGAGTTCAAACTCACATAGATGAAATATGAATAAGAAATTATGAAAATCAGATCAATGACTGAGTTATGTTCAAACATTGATGAGAAGAGTTTCATGGATTTTTATGAAACTTTCTTTCAAAATAGAGAAATGGGTCAATTTGGTACTGATGACCAGAGGCAAGAATCACTGTAGTTCAATAAACATCGATTTGTCACACATCTACATAGATGATATTCAGATAATATTCAGACACATGCATGAATTCAGAAATCTGGGACACCTTCAGTCCCAAACTCACAGGACAATTGGTCTGGTACTGATCTAAAAATTGTATTGTAGAGGAAACAGATGATTCAGTTTATATGCAGTATGTGACCCAGAAAGGTATGAATTTAAAATTAGAACCTGGCAAAATTTGAAACCAGAATGTGAAAAGGAAGTTACTGAATATTATAAGGCACTTATAAAATTATATAATTCAGAATAAACTGCAAAATATTTTAGCAAAATATGTTAATGTTTTCAGAATTTAAACTGAGTTATCTGTCAAAGGCTTGAACGGCTGGAGTCCAAAAATTGTTAAGAGAATAGTCAGCTTCTTTAAGAATTCCTCTCTCAACCATACCCTCCAGGAAACGTAACCAGTTTTTCTGTTCTCTCCTCAAGCCAAATTCTCCAAGGGCTGTTAAGATTCTGGTGATTCTCAGGAAGTTATGAGGGCTTCTAGAAATAAACCAAAAATGAAAGTTTACTAATTTATGAAAATATAAAAAGTACACTTCAGTTTCAAATACAAGACGAATAGGATGTCATCATCATCCTTGTTGTTTTCATTGTCATCATCATTTTAACATGCATTTTTCCATGCATGTAAATGGGTCAGACAATATTTATTGAGGGCAGATATTCTATGGCTGGATGTCCTTCTTGTCACCAACACTCACTTTTTTCCAAGTAAGGTAATATTTCCCCCATGACTAAAGAATACTGGAAATGAATAACATTCAATTACAACAATCATGCAATATCAAAGACAAAGAGACACAAATACTTTCTCTCCCTCTCTTTCTCTCTTTATATATATATATATATATATATATATATATATATATCCCTCACTTCCTTCTGAGAAGTATTGGTTACCCTAAAAAAAGAACATACCTGTTGTACTTCATCCTCTGACAAAACATTTAATAAAAGAAAAAATTTGGGCAATGAAATGTTAAGCTCACAATCCCCTCATGGCATTAAATTAGAGTTTTTCAAACATAGAACTATAGACTAAGAAGAGGTGTAAAGAAATAAAATAGTAAACAGGAATGGCATTTACAGTTTATGACAAATGTTTCAGTAGAATTTTATTTAATGTAGTCATAATAGTTTACATCATAATATACAATCCACCATCATCAGATAAGATTTTAAACAGTCGACCTCAATGAACATAGCCAACACTTGTTGGACTAGTGTTAGTTTCAAGTTCTACATTCCAACTTATAGAGGGATTAAGTGTGGTTTAAAACAAACAATTAACAAACAAAAATAGATCATAGAAATATAAAATGGGAAAATCTATATTAATTTATCAATTTAATTTATGGTTCAACCTTTGACACCAAAATAATCTGAGGTTTCTACAGAGAGAATGGTGCTAGGGATTCATCATCATCATCATCATCATCATCGTTTAACGTCCGCTTTCCATGCTAGCATGGGTTGGACGGTTCAACTGGGGTCTGGGAAGCCCGAAGGCTGCACCAGGCCAGTCAGATGTGGCAGTGTTTCTACAGCTGGATGCCCTTCCTAACGCCAACCACTCCGAGAGTGTAGTGGGTGATTTTATGTGCCACCGACACAGGTGCCAGACGAGGCTGGCAGACGGCCACGCTCGGATGGTGTTTTTTATGTGCCACCGACACAGGTGCCAGACGAGGCTGGCAGACGGCCACGCTCGGATGGTGTTTTTTTTGTGCCACCGACACAGGTGCCAGACGAGGCTGGCAGACGGCCACGCTCAGATGGTGTTTTTTATGTGCCACCGACACAGGTGCCAGACGAGGCTGGCAGACGGCCACGCTCGGATGGTGTTTTCTTATGTGTCACCGACACAGGTGCTAGACGAGGCTGGCGGACGGCCACGCTCGGATGGTGTTTGTTACGTGCCCTCAGCACGGAGGCCAGTCATTGCGGTACTGGCTACGGTCACGTTCAGATGGTTTTCTTATGTGCCACCGGCACTGGTACCACAAGGATACAAATTCCATTGATGTTCATCTATTTTGATTTGGTTCGATTTGATTTGATACGATTCGATTCGATTCTCACTTGCCTCAACAGGTCTTCACAAGTGTCACAAGAAGGAAGGTATGCACAGGTGGACTGACTACGTCCCAGGTAGGGGCCACGGATTATGGCTACACTAGTCTTGCCGGGTCTTCTCACGCACAGCATACTTCCATAGGTCTCGGTCTCTAGTCATTTCCATGGTGAGACCTAACGTCCGAAGGTCGTGCTTCACCACCTCGTCCCAGGTTTTCCTGGGTCTACCTCTTCCACGGGTTCCCTCAACTGCTAGGGATTGGCACTTTCTCACACACCTCTCTTCATCCATTCTCGCCACATGACCATACCAGCGCAATCGTCTCTCTTGCACACAACAACTGATGCTTCTTAGGTACAACATTTCTCTCAAGGTACTAACGCTCTGTCGAGTAAGTACACTGACATTACACATCCATCGGAGCATACTGGCTTCGTTCCTCACGAGCTTACGCATGTCCTCAGCAGTCACGGCCCATGTTTCACTGCCATGTAGCATAGCTGTTCGTACACATGCATCATACAGTCTGCCTTTTACTCTGAGCGAGAGGCCTTTAGTCACCAGCAGAGGTAAGAGCTCCCTAAACTTTGCCCAGGCTATTCTTATTCTAGCAGTTACACTTTCAGCGCACCCACCCCCACTACTGACTTGGTCACCTAGATAGCGGAAACTATCAACTACTTCTAGTTTTTCCCCCCGGAAAGTGACAGAAGTTGTTTTCTGCAGATTTTCGGAGGTCAGTGCTCCAGAGCACCTGCCACATACAAAAACTATCTTCCCAGTTAGCCTACCTTTGACATTGCTGCACCTCTTATGTGTCCATAGCTTACACTGGGTACATCTTATAGAGTTTCTACCTACACCTTTTCTACAGATCGAACAGGGCCATCTTCCTGATGATATTTGTGGGTTTTCTACCTTTCTACTTATTAGTACTTTGGTTTTAGCTAGGTTGACTCTAAGGCCCCTCGATTCTAAACCCTCCTTCCACACCTGGAACTTCTCCTCCAGTTCTGATAGTGACTCAGCGATTAGAGTGAGGTCGTCAGCATAGAGGAGCTCCCAGGGGCAACCGGTCTTGAATTCCTCCGTTATTGCCTGGAGGACTATGATAATAGGAGGGGGCTGAGTACTGAACCCTGGTGGACCCCAACCTCTACTTTGAATTCTTCTGTGTACATGTTGCCAACTCTAACCTTACTTACGGCATCTCTGTACATGGCTTGCACAGCCCTCACCAGCCATTCATCTATCCCTAGTTTCCTCATTGACCACCAGATGAGGGATCGGGGGACCCTATCAAAGGCTTTCTCCATGTCAACAAAAGCCAGGTACAGGGGCTTATCCTTGGCTAGGTATTTCTCCTGCAGCTGCCTTACCAGGAATATAGCATCAGTGGTGCTTTTCCCTGGGACAAACCCAAAGTCATCAAATACTTAGCAGATTTACCATCAGTTAAGGAGACAAGCAAAAGGATTTCATCGATGGCCAACATCAAACAGTCGTTGACTTAGACCCAAAGATGAAAATATTACTCATCAAAAATGACATGTTTGCCAAATGACAACATTTATTGTTACCACTGCCAAGTCACTGATGAGAAGGTCATAGGATTCTCTTGTACTACATTCCTGGCAATAATATCAGTTAATTTCACTCACCACAGAGCTTACAACAACTGAGATAGAGAAAACTAGGGTAAAACAGGGACTTCTGCTATTTGTTTCTGTTTTTTTTTTTATTTTTATGCCGGAATACAAAGGATAGAATGCAAGTGAGATCTGTAATATGGTTAAACAACACACAAATGACAACATATCAGGAGTAGAAATTATTGAGGGGCTTTTTTTGTTGTTCTTCTTGTTTGTTTTAAACTGGGTAGACACAAGGTTAATAGATTACACTGTGTAACACAATTTTTGTCCATGGGTAGCAACTGTTATTTCCTATTTGCTCATCCCTAGAAAGTATGAAAAAAGGATTAATATTTCCTTCAAATTTTGCTTTTGTTACATTTATTCAAACCCCAAAGAATCCCTCTCAACACATGGCTATGAGGCTCCTCAACTGCTCCTGCTCATGATCAGAGATGCACGTATTGTCAGCCACTAAGGAACATACTCAAGTGGTTATATCAAGCAACTGACAAGCAAATCTGTATGACTGAACAAAATATTTGTTATAATGATATTTCTGCTTTGGCAACTCAGCACTAAATCTATCTGAAATGTAATGGAAAATAGGTCAGTTTCAAAAAACATTAATATCCAGGTCACAAAAGCAAAGTTTGAAGGGAATAGTAGTCATTTCCTTTGATTTCTAATTAGAAGCAAATAGGAAATAACACTTACTGTCCACAAACGAAAAAATTAAAATTTTATTATACAGTGTTATATTTCCTGATAGAATCTAACCTAATATATCACTAGTACTTATTCTATTGGTTACCAAGGAAATAAGAGGTAAAGCCAGTCACAATAAGATTTGAATTTGGAACCTAGAGAAATGAAATGAAATATTGATATCTTATGATAACAAAATACCCCTGGCACTCTGTTGGTTATGGTGATGAGTGCTTCAGCTAATCTGATGAATGGGACAACCTGCTCATGAAATTAACATGCATGTGGCTGAGCACTCCGCAGACATGGCTACCCTTAATGTAGTTCTCAGGAAGGTTCAGCATGGTACAGGATGTGACAATGCTGGCCCTTTGAAATGCAGGTACTACTCTTTTTTGAGTGAACTGAAGCAACATGAAATAAAGTATCTTGCTCAAGAACACAACACACCACCAGGAATCAAACTCATGACCTTACAATTGAGAGCTGAATACCCCTAACCCATAAGCCACCAGACATTTGAAGAAGTGGTGTATTATAAGTTAATTGAATTTAACTCAGTACATGATTGTAATTTAATCAAGCAGAGAGGATTCAAGAGTAAATCAGCCACAATGGGATTACAACAAAGGTCCTAGAATACATGTTGCTCTTTCCGTGGAATAAGCTGCCGGACCAGATAGTGAAGATGCCGAAGACCACTCGATTCAAAGTCTCTCATGACCAGAAATGGCCTGAACTCTTTGCATGAACACCCTCCCTAAACATAACTCCATGTCCCCCTACATGGCCTTGCTTTTTGTTTTTTGAGCCAAAAAATTAACTTAACTTAACTTAAATATAGCAAAAAAGAAATTAAATGAAGAAAATTAATAACACAAATCAGAAACAGGTACAGCTATGTGGTTGCTGAAGCGTGGAATAAACTGCCTGCATCAGTTGTTGACTGCCATGACACTGCATCCTTTAAGGCCCTCATGCTTCCCGAAATCCGTCGAAACTACACCTGATTATATATACACTTTAGATGAGTTGTAGTGCACCTGAGCACTGTACACAATTATTATTATTATTAAGAAGCTCAGTTTGCAATCACATGGTTTCAGGTTCAGTTCCACTGTGCAGTACCTTTGGCAAGCATCTGCTCTATTCACCAAATCCTTGTGAGTAAATCTCATTGATGGAAAACAGTGTGGAAGCTCATAATATGTGTGATTGTGTGTAGGGTGTTGTGTGTGTGTGCGTGTGTGTACATGTGCATGTGTGTGTGTGTGTGAGTGTGTATTAGTCATTTTTTCATACTTTCTAGGGGTAAGCAAATAGGAAATAACAGCTGCAATCCAAGGACAGAAATTGTGATTTGTTCAAGTAAATCTCCTCAAGACGTTGCTCCAGTATGGCTGGAGCCCAATGACTGAAACAAGCAAACATTAAAAGATAACATATTTCCTGAATAACTTACTCTTTCAGATTTTTGATTCTATCATTGTTAGAAAGTGATAAAGCAAACTGGCAGTCACCAGTCATAGACATGCCATAAAAATCCAGCATCAAATGAAAGCTCCTTTTCACTCTATCTCTTAAGATTTCATTTCTAGATATCTCCTGAAATGTATTAAAAATATTAATACTGGTTAAAGATTTAACAGAGAAGAGTTTCAGTTTCAGTGGCAGTATTTCTTAACATTCTGACTAACAATGATGGTAATAATAACAATAATAATAATAATAATAATAATTATAATAATAATAATAATAATCACCACCACCACCACCATCACCACCACCACCACCACCACCACCACCACCACCACCATCATCATCATCACCACCACCACCACAACCACCATCATCATCATCACCACCACCACCACCATCATCATCATCATCATCGTCATCATCATCACTAGTGACATTTCTTTCAAAGTCTATAATTAGAGAACAAACTTTTGAGCGTGTTTTCTGTTAACTATATTTAGATGTTGTTGCACAATTTTTCAGTGTAGAACATGATGTTTCTTTCTAGAGATTTGGCCTTTTTATAGTGCAGAGCTTTGCATCATGACAATTGCTTGTCACCTCTTCTCATTGTGTGTGGCCAAAGAATTCCTTGCATTGTGACACATTAAGATACCAGACATGCTCCTCATACAGCTGAAACACAACTTTATGTTGTTCTGGTTGATATGGTTTGGGGAATATACACATACTTCAAGGTGGTGATCTAGCAGAGCCATTAGCATGCCAGGCAAAATGCTTAGCAGCATTTCATCTGTCTTTATGTTCTGAGTTCAAGTTCTGCTAAGGTCAGCTTTGCCTTTCATCTTTTCAGGGTTGATAACATAAGTACTTGTTGAACACTGGTTTCAAAGTAATCAGCTTACCCACTCCCTCAAAATTGCTGAGATTCTGCCAAAATATGAAACTAATATATGCACATTTGGAAACTGTTTGCAAATGATAGTGAGAGAGAGAGAGCATTTTGCAGTACTGGTCTCTATGTTGGTGTCAACAAAGAACATGTTCAAAAACTGCCTACACCAACCCAATTGGCTATTCTACCATCATCACCTGGAAAATAAGATGACACTATCCAACAATATTTATGAATTAAAAAAAAAACTGCAAGAAAGAATAAGAACATCATATGGGCAATTATAGGCAGAGCATCAGCAATTAGGAACATGTCTGAGTTTTGTAACTTCTGTCAAACAGAGAAGCACTACATCCTCAACAATAAGTCAGAGCTTTTCTCAGCTTGCAAAAAGGAGCACTTTTGTCTTTGTGTAAGAAAAAGTAAATAAACTTATACATATATTTTCTTTTACTTATTTCAGTTATTTCACTTGCAAGACATAACAAAGCTAACAGCTGTTTCTGATCAGATTCCCAGAATGCAGTCTATACATAAATGCGAGAATAAAATTCTTCATTTTCATAGGGCATTCGAATTAAAGGCTTTTAGACTATTTGTCTAAACCATGTTTTCTTACCTCTGCCTTCTTCCTTTTGTTTATGTTGTATGCTCTTGTTTTTCACTCTGATGAAGATCAGTTGCCTTAATTTGAATGCTTTAGTTTGAATGCCTTAATTCAAATGCTCTATGAAGATGAAGAATTTTATTCTCACATTTATTGGGAATCTGATCAGAAACAGCTGTTAGCTTTGTTATGTCATGCTTTGTATCAATAAACAAGCTTTAAATGTGGTCCAATCGATATGTGCTTAATCTATATTTTTCTCCATTTTCTAATTATTTGCATTGGTTCTTGATAAACTTTTGTTTATACTATTGTCACCTGCACTTGATGTATATGGTGTCCCTGCACACCATTGCCTGGAGATAACACAGGTAATGGATACTGATAGAATATACAAATATTTTATTCCTTAGTTGGTTACTACAACTGCTAACTCTATTTATATCTTTATATATAAAACTGAAGTTGTGTGTGTGAGAGTCTGTCTCCTCCAATTTAGATTCCTAACTACTCCCACATTTTGCAGTGCAGTTTAACCAAAAGCGGGTATCTTATAGTCGTGATTCATATCAAGCCCTTTTGGGTATTAGCGTGCATCTACGATGAGTCTACGATTTAAAAAAATTTACCATCATTTTTTCACATTTTTGCTCAGTTTATATAAGGGAAGTAACTCTCTAAAAATGCTTATATAGTTAATTCCCTTACAAACCTGAGCAACGCCGGGCGATACTGCTAGTATATATATATATATATATATATGTGCACACTCACATAGATATATTTATATACATATATACATATGCACATACACATACACACACCAATCATAACAACACTAGCACTACCTGAATATTTACCTGAATCTCATAATCATTGAGACGGAAAGCATGTCTGTTCAAACCTGTAACTTTGTTGGGAAACAACCTGAAATATAGAACAAAAAGAATATATTAAGAGGATACCGAAATTTTTTTCTGATACACACATATTCTTCATTCTTTTTCATTTATCATATGGTCTCTCTCTCCCTCTCTCTCGGATTCAATATCCATAGAAACCACACCAAAACTGGTATGACCAAGCAAGACACATGATCCTGTGACCTGTCTAGAAAGGCAGTAACTCCAAATAAGAAATAACCTTAGCTGCCTGTCCAACTCATGCTATGACAGACATGAAAATGATGAATGGTGATTGGTGAGTGGTGAGTGGTGATGATGGCAGTAGTGGCATGTCTGCAAGTTTTAAAGACAAAATTTACCCACTACTAGTGCATTATTATTATTCCAAGAAGTCATCACATTCAATTTGCAGATTTTTAATGACTGTTTTCTGCTGTTTTTGTTGTTTTGTTTGTGTTTTCCATTTGTTTTCCTTTTATTTTATTTTATTTTATTTTATTTCTGTCTTTCATTCCTGCAGTTAGTAAATACTGTCTTTCTGTCTGTTCAAACTTGGCCATTAATGGTTAGGTTGCCTTTGATATAACCTCCAGAAATCAAGTCTTTTGGATGCATTGCACAATTGCACATAAGGTGGGTATTGAAAAGTTCCTGGCTTTAAGGCCCAATCTTCCAAGTTCTTTTTACAGTGCTTACAAAAACTGAAGGACCACTGCAATAAGTGTATGCAACTAAGAGGGGAATTTTGCTGAATCAAATCGTGACTAATTGATCCTTCTGTATCTTCTTTTACCGAAAGCCAAGAACTCTTTAGTACCTCCTCATACATATACAACAATGGATGGCTACTGATACTCCTGAGTTTACCCACTCATTGATAAGATACTTTTATCCATTCCACTAAATGTCCCCAGGGTTGCCAGTTTAAGCACAGACAACCCAACAATGCAACAGATTATATTGAATTATAATAATATAATAATAATAATAATAATAATGAAATTATTGTACACAGTGCTCAGGTGCACCACAAGTTGTCAGAAAGTACGTATAAAGTATATGCAGTAATGTACAAATGTCTGGAAAGTGAACTAAGTATGAGTCAGATACATGCTTGTGTGTGTATGGAGGGGAGAAAATCAAGTGTAGTGTTGGCGAATCTCAGAAAGCATGGAAGTTTTGAAGGATGCAGTGCTCCGACAACTAACAACTGATGCCGGCAGTTTGTTCCATGCTTCAGCAACTCTCAGCGTACTGATAAAGCTCATACATAACATGAAATAATTTTTTACTTTTAAATTTACATCCATCCCGTTCATAACATTGACACATATTACTATGATTCCTCACATAAAGAAGAGAATAGATAAAATAGCGTCAAAATCTACATTGTGTTAATTAAGGTAAGAAAGGCTCGACAAAATCAACCACGTCCTCCACCAACATTACCATGCAGTCAATGCCATCGACTCTTTCATTCAAGAATAGGTCTACTTAGTCAGTACCATAAAGGAAGCGTTCAGCAAAGATGAAACAAAATACTCGTATATGAGATTAAAACCGTCGACGATTCCCCCATGTGAAGTGAATGGATAAATAATGTCAAATAAATATCTTCCAAGGAATTGTGTAAGAGTTATTCCCCTTCGTATATTGTCTCATTTAATTCACCTTTCTTTTCATACACTTTATCAGGCATTAAGGGCATACAAATAATCGATTCATTTTAATCATTACATTTGCGCTTCCGATCAATTGAATTTGTTTCAGAAAATTATGACTCTACAGATTTGAACGAATGATCCTAGTTAAAAATAAGCTTTTGTCAGAAAGGGTGACATGAAATTTAAAGTAATAATGAATGACAGAAAAATCTCACCATAGCGTAAAAATATGTGCCTACTAATAGGTAATTATGACAGTCCATGGGTGAAATCTTTTCACTTCTATAGTTTGTAGTAAATTACTTGCAGCAAACTACACTAGGTGATTATTTAAATATAGTTCATGTTTCTTTTCATCATTTAAAAAGACTAACGAAATATACACACAGATACCTATCTATTTACTCCTCTCTCTATCTATCTCTCTGCATATATCATCATCATCATCATCATCATCATCGTTTAGCGTCCGCTTTCCATGCTAGCATGGATTGGACGGTTCAACTGGGGTCTGGGAAGCCAGAAGGCTGCACCAGGCCCAGTCTGATCTGGCAATGTTTCTACGGCTGGATGTCCTTCCTAACGCCAACCATACCATGAGTGTAGTGGGTGCTTTTACGTGCCACCGGCACGGGTGCCAGACAGGGCTGGCAAACGGCCATGATCAGATGGTGCTTTTTACATGCCACCGGCACGAGGCCAGTCGGGGCAACGCTGGCAGCGGCCACATTCAGATGGTTCTCTTATGTACCACCAGTACTGGTATCACAGCTGCAATTTCCATTGATGTTGATCGATTTCGATTATTGATTTTTGATTTGATTTTCACTTGCCTCAGCAGGTCTTCACAAGTAGAATTTTGTGTCCCAAGAAGGAAAGGTATGCATAAGTAGACTGGTTACATCCCAGGTAGAAGCCACGAGTTATGGTCTCACTTGTCCTGCCGGGTCTTCTCACGCGGAAATTATTATGACAGAAAGAAGACATATATATATAATTAAATCAAGGATATAAAATCCTCTTAAAGGGATGTCAGCTTCCAAGTTCCCCAGTTTTATCCAGTGTATCAGTGAAATACCAAAGATGTTAGCTTCACATTAATGGATCTGGGTACATTATTGCTTATATATGAGGAAAAGAAAACAGAGAAATTGAGAAAAAGACATCAGTTTATTAGAACATATCTAATTCCAAACTAAAACAAATTTAATTGTTTCCATACCCAAATAATTCAAATTAAGAAATTAAATTGGTATTAAGCATGTTCTAATAAATTGATGTCTTTATCTCAATTTCTCTGTTTTCTTTTTCTCACACACACACACACACACACACACACAAACACACACACGTGCGCACACACACACACACTCACACATTTGGTCATTTCATTATGTTAAGCCATTAATTCCTACACATTACTTTTCTGTCTCCGTTTTTATCATTCACTCTCCATTTCTTTCCCATCAATCCTTTCTGTCGAAGAGTATGGGCTCGAAACGTCAAAGACTTTTCCATTCTTCCCGAGCATTAAACTAATAAACCTGCTTGGTCCTCCCTCAGCTGCCTTTGTCTTTTGTTTTCTGTACATTTGAATTAAATGTATACATACATATAAAGTATATTACTAATACACACATACATACACACACACACACACACACACACACACATACATACATACATACATACATACATACATACACATATATATATAGTCAGTCAGTGGAAGGACTTCCCTACCTCATATGTTCTTAAAATTTAAATCCACATCTTTGTCTGTATATCTACCTTCTCTATAATGTTGCCACTTGATTTGAAAATTTTTGTATTAATGGAAAACCTCTATAATTGGCTGATGAGTACTCAGCATCTTAAATCTGTTGTAATACTTACAACATTTAATAAAACGATGTAGTACGAAACGATCGTACCAAATTACCGGAGTCATTCTTGTTGCTTATTTTGAGTATATATATATATATATATATATTTATGCACATACACACACATTCATACATACATGCATACATATGTTCGTACATGCATGCACATATATTTGCATTTAATGACCTCACTACTGCTGATGATATGATAAAATACATCCAGTCCACTCTGTAAAGTGACTGGTACTAGGAAGGGCATCCAGCCAAACAAACTACACCAAAGTTGAGACATGAGAGCATGATGTAGTCCTTTGACCAATCAAGAAAGGAAGCAGCTCTAAATGAAAAATAGCCTGGATTGCCTGTTCAACCAATGCCATCATGGAAAGGTAGGTGTAAATATGATGACTGATGATTGGTGGTGAGTGACGATGATTGCAGCAATGGTAACAAAGAGGGTGACAATAAAGATGAAGGCCAACAGTGATAGTGATTTCCCTAAAATCCATCCACCGTTGCAGCTGGGAAGTTAAAACAATAAAGCAAGATCAAAATACTCACCACTGGATATAGCCATGATGACGTTCCAGCTTCTCATAATCACCAAACCAATTTTCTAGAATATCTTCTATATAATCACCTTTGAAAAGAAAAAAAATAATATTAAGTAATAAAAAATATAATGAAATGAAAAATAATTAAAATAAAAAATTTAAATTTTTTAAATCTAAAAAATTTTTTGGAAATAAAAAAATAAACTATCTTTCTGATGAAAATGAAGATTGTAAAACAGTTCCATACTGAGATCAAAGAAGATATGACAGACATCTTTTATCTTTGATTTGTTACTTGTTCCAGTCATTGGACTGCAGCCAATGTTTCAGTCATTGGACTGCTAAGTTTCATAGACATAAACAAACCAACAGTTGTTGAGTGGTGGTTAGGGACAAACACAAACACACATATATATATTTGCACATATATACATACATACACACACACATATATATATATATACACATACATACACATTTCTATATACATGCATACACATACACACATATACATATGTATGTGTGTGTGTGTATGTATAGACATATGTAAGACAGATACATCTATGCATATACTTATAAGAAGCCATATGCATCCATATACATATACTCATACACATACTTACATACACACATATATACATCCTGAAGTATCTCTATTTGGCAAAAGTGCCTGCTACTTTAATTGCTGCCACTCAGAGGCTCACAAAAACCTGAGCCACAACTCACACTTAGAACACTATCAAAAAACAAAGAATTAATATCAACATTTTCAACTGACATAGGAATAGAATTTGGCCAGAAGAAATGTTCTCATTTAAATTTTGAATTGGGAAAATCGGTCTCCCAGACACAAAACCTGTACATCAATGGTCTCGCTATGTCTCCTGCCCCACACAAAGAATGCTCAAGTACCTTGGCATTGATGGAAATATACCATACTAAGGTACTGTGTATAAAGATAGAGTGACCCAAGAATATGACACCTGACTAAGAGAAATATGGCAGTCCAAACTCTCCTCTTACAACAAGACAATCTTGCTCAGTGCATTTCCAATACCAGAGCTGATTCCAACATTTGGGATACTTGACTGGTTTGTATAAGAAATCCACTCCATAGACATTAAAACCTGCAAGATTCTAACATCAGTGGGAAATCTCTATGAAAATAGTGATATCAAGAGGCTTTACATAAGAAGAGATAAAAGACATAGAGGGCTTGAGATCAGTGAAGATAGCCTTCGAATGTCGTCACATAGTCTCTCTCAGACAGCACTTGCTAAACAACAGCAGCAAAAATAAACTCATTAACTTAGTGCTGAAAAGTGAAGAAAGCAATATCCTACGTGTTGGAAGTGAGTTTCTTTGGAAGTATTGTCTTTCCGATCCCCTCCCATATAACCCAAAATCATCTAGACTGGCATACCTCAAAGAAGACCCAAAAATGACTCTCAGTATATCAAAAAGAGACCATGGATGGGTATGTTTCTCATAGACTTGAAAAAGAGAGTAACATTATCATGAAGCAAAACCTCTCTTGGGCCCATGACTGCTACATCGCATCACACTTTGAAGGCTATGCATTTGCAATCCAAGAACAGGAGATTGCTACTAAATAACTAATGAACAAAAGAGACAGCAAAGCCCTTGGAGTTCCAAGATGCAACTGAAAATGTAGATTATGTCATATTTCTGTGGAAGACATCACATGTAATTAGCAGCTGCCCCAAAATGTCATCAAGGTACTACCTCCCTATGCAACATAATGCTGTTGCAAAAATAATATACAGTGCCATTCGAAGAAAAGACCGTTCTGGAATAAATATAGAGAAACCCTATGTTATTGAATACATACACAAATACATGCACAAGGAATACTGGTGGAACTTTCTCATCAAAACATCTGTTAAGTGTAAGCATAACAGGCCAGATATTGTTGTTTGGTACAGACAATAAAAAGTATGTACTATCATAGAGGTCAGCTGTCCTACTGATGTGAATATCTCTTTGAAAATTAAAGAAAAAGAAGACAACTATGGACAACTGCTTTGAAACTTCCAGCTTCTATATGCTGATTACAGATTTACATTTACACCAATAATAATTGGAACAACTTGCGTTTGTAAATAAATGCCTAACTGTCAGTCTGGATAAGCTTGGATTTTCAGAAAAAGAAATCAACCAACTGATTCGCACATTACAAATACAATCTGTAAGCAGAACAGTAAAATTATGCAAGATGTTTTTATGGTTTAAAATGAGACATTGTTTCTGTTATCTACATTCCAAAGATGGAACTTTGTATCTTTGTAGGAAAACAGCTCCTTCAGAGGTAGAATTTAAATGATTAAAAACAGAAGTCACACACACACACACATGCATATATACACCATCATCATCATCATCATTTAACGTTTGTTGTTCATGCTGGCATGGGTTAGACAGTTTGACCAGAGCTGGTAAGCTGGAAGGCACCAGACTCCAGTCTGATTTGGTATG
>NC_043001.1:48864449-48944449 GCF_006345805.1 Octopus sinensis | reverse complement strand
GGACAATTTAACAAAGAAAAAGGATCCTTCATCAGTTGTCAGCTGTCTATCTACTCCTCACTTCAAGCCTTCATTGTTTACTACGTATTTCACTCATTTTCCCCTCATTTGTTTATGTATTTCATTCATTTTATATATTCTTTTACCTGTTTCAGTTGTGACTGCGGCCGTGCTGGAGCACCACCTTTAGTCAAACAAATCAACCTCAGGACTTATTTTTTGTAAGCATAGTACTTATTTTATCGGGCTGTTTTGCCCAACTGCTAAGTTATGGTGATGAAAACACATCAGCATCAGTGGTCAAGTGATGTTAGGGGGACAAACACAGATACACAAACATATACAAGATCGTGAGTGTGACACCCTAACCACTAAGCTACATGTCATCATGTAGCAGTCATATACTCATGTAAATTTGCACACCTCCCTGCAGTTGGTAAGCAAGCTACTTACACACGGCCACTTCTGCAACTATACATATACATATATATATATACATACATGTGCTGAAAAGCTCCTAGCTTTGGGTAAAAGAAAGGGAGCATAATATATGAACACAAAGATCATCCCCACATATATATACATAAAATCAAAATCAAAATCAAAATCAAAATCGATCAACATCAATAGAAACTGTAGCTGTGATACCAGTGCCAGTGGCACATAAGAGAACCATCCGAACGTGGCCGTTGCCAGCGCCACCCTGACTGGCCTCCATGCCAGTGGCACGTAAAAAGCACCATCCGATCGTGGCCATTGCCAGCCTCACCTGGCACCTGTACCGGTGGCATGTAAAAAGCACCCACTACACTCACAGAGTGGTTGGCATTAGGAAGGGCATCCAGCTGTAGAAACATTGCCAGATCAGACTGGGCCTGGTGCAGCCTTCTGGCTTCCCAGACCCCAGTTGAACCGTCCAACCCATGCTAGCATGGAAAGCGGATGCTAAACAATGATGATGATGATGATGATATATATATATATATATATATATATATATATATATATATATACTAGCAGTATCGCCCGGCGTTGCTCAGGTTTGTAAGGGAAATAACTATATAAGCATTTTTAGAGATGCAAAGTATAATAGCCATCTCAATATGGCTAACCACAAAGGGGGGTGTTACTGTAGCTTTTTATGTTCTGAGATTTAATAATACATTTTTAGAGAGTTACTTCCCTTATATAATAGCCAAAAAATGCATTAAAAATGGGAAAAAATGATGGTAAATTTTTTTTTAAATCGTAGACTCATCGTAGACATACGCTAATACCCAGAAGGGCTCGATATGAATCACAACTATAAGATACCCGCTTTTGGTTACACTGCACCGCAAAATGTGAGAGTAGTTAGGAATCTAAATCGTAGGAGACAGACACACAACTTCACTTTTATATATAAAGATATATATAAATTTATATATATATATATATATATATATATATATATATATATATATATATATATATACTAAATTTATAATTATATGCATAATTATATTAAAGGAATTGGATTAACTGCTCCAATATGCTAGAGATAGATACCAAATGGCACTAAAAACAATACACAATTAACTAGAAAGTTATATTTACAACCTGTGCTGAAGGGAAAATAAGATGGTTTTTAGTGCCAGTTGATATGTATCTCTAGCATGTTGGATCAGTTAATCCAATCCCTTTAATATAATAATGAATTTAGTATATAAAAATTATCTATGAGATTTTTTTTCACACTGACCACTTGATAACACCATTAAAGTGATTTTATCCTTAGTAAAGAATAAAAATAAACACACACGCACACACAGAAGGGCTTCCAGTTTGCATCTGCCAAATTCAAACACAAAGTACTGATCAGCCCTGGGACATAGTAGAAGATTCTTGTCCAAGGTGCCACACGGTAGGACTAAATCCAAACACCATGCAGTTTCAAAGCTAGCTTCTTAATCACATAGCTATGCTGGGCCTGTAATGAAAATAAAGATGACAGAAGCCAACTTACCATTTGGTTCGGACTTTCTGCTATTACTGTAGAAGTCCAGATTTGGATTATGATTTCCATAGATTTCCGGTTCAGATTTCAGATGCTATATATTGTAAATAGAAGAGAATGCAATATTTCTTACATCAATCAACCATATATTTATTATAACTATTTTTATATCACTGAAAACTGAGCTTTTAGTTTCATTTGTACCACATTCCTAGCTTTAGTATTTCATTATAGCTCTCCCAGGGATAATATTAATTGAAGTTAGACATTCTGGGGTAAAAGGATTTTTTTTTTTCATACCAGAATATGAAGGAGAGAATGCAAGTGAGAGGTGTAATCTGTTCAGCATATAAAATGATTTATTTAAACATCTTAAGATTAGAAGTTGTTGATTTCTCAACAGAACAAAAAGAAGGGCTAATAGATTATATACCTTGGCAGAGAAATATAATCTATAAAAAATATAACCTCTCCTAATGTATAACTGGTACTAATTTATTTACTCCCACTGAGATGAAAATTAAAACTACTTGCACTGAAGACCAAACATTTGAAAAAGGGAGGTGTGCAGTTACTTGAATTTACCCCAAAGTATGACTGCTACATGATTGACATGTGGCTTAGTGGTTAGGGTGTCACACTCATGATCTTACAATCGTGGTTTCAATTCCCAGACTGGTGGTACATTGTGTTCTTGAGCAAAATACTTCATTTCATGTTGCTCCAGTCTACTCAGCTTATAAATGGGTAACCCAATGAGAGAATAGTCTTCTATGCCGACCTAGCCTGCAGGGGTGGCATCATTCAAAAGCTACAACAATGCAAGGAAGTGCATTGTGACCAGTGGTGTATAACAACATCTGATTGCCTGGTCGACACAGTCATATGACTGCTACTTATTTCATTCAACCAAGGGAAATCAATTGCAAATTAAGGCCAGTGGGATTTGAACACACACCATTGTAGTAGGATAATAAACATTAACCTTTTAGCACTCAGATTAGTCCGTCAAATACAATGCTTGTTTATTCATGTTATTTTGAATTATTCAAGCAATATTTTATACTTTCAAAATTTCGATGATGTGATTGTTTGGTTCTAGTTGGACATTGTAGAGTAAGGTCAGAGAGGCCAGATCTGGCCAGTTTGGGCATAAAACTTGTTAAATATTTTGGCCAGATATGGCCAGTTTAAATGCCAAAGGGCAAATAACTAAAATCAAGTTATTACACTAATCATTATAAGTTGTTATTCACTGTAAAGTTACCTTTGGGTAGTGCTGGGGGTATTCAGAACTCCAAAGTTCAGTAAGAGGGTGCTAAGAGCTCCAATTGAAATAGTTGTAATCAGATTGATTATACACAAATGCATTTTTCAATCATTTTTGTATTCATTTCTTTATTTCTAATTGTATCATATGTGCAAAGTATGTTTGCCATCATTTGTAACTGGTAAGAATACCCTCATTGTAAATATGACTTCTTGAAAATGTAGGGAAATTTTGGTCTAAACAAGTCTTGGTTAAGATGAAATTCCTTAAATATTCTTTGTGGCACCTGAAGGACTATCAAACATTTCAAAATTTAATTTTATGAAGGAGTATAACAATTTTCATGTAGGAATTCTTTTGAGACATGGAATGTATTTCATGGATTATCTAAGAATAAGATCATTGAGAAATGTTGCCTTAGAACATCAGATTAAGAATTCAAAAAATATTCAGAGAGGTGTTTAAAAAATGGAAAGGCATCCTAGTACCCTGTTGATATCCTTATCTGAATTGAACTCAGTACCTATTTATTCACCAGTACTTTCTCAATAATTTGGTCACTGATTTACTGTGTCTTTTCTATCTCTTCAGTTTCTACAATAGCGGTCACTGCTTATTTTAACTTTATTTCCTCTTTTAGTGGTTGAGTGTGAGTAAGATGTTACCACTAATGTTCGTGAGAAAAATGCAATAAGGAAACACATTATCCGCAACACATTTTTCTATTGTTGTGAGTGAAAGCAATGAGCTGCAGTGTCTCATTCAATATATATACAATATTCACACAGAGAGTTCATAGAAATTACTGGAGTTAAGCAAAACATTTTGTAAATAATGAGTATACTTTGTTGAACATTTGGTCAGGGGAAAATAGCAGTAGTCGGAACATTTCAGAGAAGCTCTTGCATGCTGTCCTGGCATAGGCACTTCTTGGTGGCCAAGTCATGAGAGAGAGAGGGAAAAAATTCACAACCTCTGGAATATATAGGAGTCAGCTGTGACGCTACCTGGTGGCATTTACTAGCCAAGGGACGTAATTAATCTAACCTCGCTAGTCTATTACATCCCCCACCACCGAGACCATTGTCAGTAACTTTCAGAATTTGTAGTAGAGCAGAGTAAGGCAATGGCATAAAGAGAGGGGGAAAGGAAAAAAATGTTAATATCTAATTTCTGTCATCACTGGGAAGGAAAATATCTGTCCTAAATTGTTGATCAGAGAAATAACAAAGAAAAAGGGTAAGGAGAAAGCTTCTGCTATAAAGTGGGGGTGGGGAGTATTTGAGATGGGGAGGTGCAAGTGTTGAAAAATCTAAAGTATGAAAAAGAGACAAGAACAGGCATCTTGGTATAGAGGAGCTACATGGCTATCCCACATTATATAGGTGTGGAAGTAGTTGAGAAGGAGATAAAAGAAGGTAGTGATGGAGTACCAGAGAAAATACTCAAGGTAGAAGAAAGGTGAGTACAAAAGAGGAGACAGGCAGAGGTTCATAGGATGGAAGGTGAGAGAGAGTAAATACTTCATAAGAGTGTGTAGGGAAACTAAGAGATGATTAGAGGTGAATGTAGAGAGTGATGAACAAGGGTAGAAATGCAATTGATGGAAAATATATGCATAAAGAAATGTAAGGGTGGGGAGAGGGTGTAAAAGAGGCTCAGAAAGGATAGATCAGAAGGTAGGGGGGTAATGAGCAAGGAGTAGGAGTGGTGAGAATATACAAGCAGGTGCTGAAAAGTTCCTGACTTTAAGGGCATCACGAAACGCCTGGTTGGAGTTCTTTTACAGGGTTTAGAAAAACTGAAGGACAGCTGTGATAAGTGCGTCCATCTGAGAGGGGGATATCATATCTATAAAAGGGAGGATGTGTGTGCGTGTGTGTGTGTACGTGATTGTAATTTATGCATGACCACAAATTAGCACGCATGTTGCTCAAATTTTAGGAGGACATTTGTCAACATCCTATCCGGGTTTTGTCAACTTATTCCCCCTCCCCCCGAGGCACCCACGGATAGGGTAAAAATCTATTTTCAACCATAGCTTTTAACCATAAACAATAAGATAAAGAAAAGTGGAAGAAGGAGGCAGAGAGTTTCACTGGAAAGACAAAGAGAGAGACGGAGAGAGAGTAAGTGACTACGTTCATAAAAAATAAAATGTAAAATGTTTTATTTTTTGTTTTGGAAAGATACTATACTTTATAATCATAGTATATATACTTTCTCACACAACAATTACAATATATTTATTTTAAATCGTTCATCTTCCCCCCCTCTCTCTCACACATTACTTTGGGTGTGAAAGAGTTTTGTTTTTATTCTACGCCGAGTAAAAAAGTGTTTTGCTGACAATCCATGTATTTAACAACAAAGAAACAAAGAGGTGAGTAACAATTTGTCAGAGAATTACACACTATAAATGGGTACAATTTGTGATGCTTCCACCAAACCCCACTCCGTTTCACGGACCACAAAAAAGATTTTGAGGCCAGAGTAGTTGATTCCATGCAAAAAAAGAAAAACGATTTTTTTTCTTAGTGAAAATTGTGCGAGTGTTAATCTACAAATTTAACATTTTTTCCATTCATCTCTGTTTATGAACATGTATGTGTGAACAAAACATGCAATAGGTGTACGTACGTACGTGTGTATGTGGGTTCGTATCTGTTGTCCATATATATTATATATATATATATTATATATATATATATATATATATATATATATATATATATATATATATATATATATATATATATATATATAATATATATATAATATAACTAATTTCAACGGATTTCGCCCAAATTTGACGGCTATATTACTTAGTTTGGTTTGAAATAACGAATTTAATTAGCTTAATAATCCGGGCAAGGCCGGGTTATACTGCTAGTGTTGAATAAAATTATAATTAACTAATCCTCCAGTGTTTTCCTTTACCCAAAGCTAGAAACTTTTCAGCATTTCCTTATATATCTATCTATTTATATCGGTGTGCGTATATATATATATAATATAGATATATATATATATATATACACTAGCAATGCACCCCAGCATTGCCCAGGTGTTATGACCTTATGATCTACAGCCACATTGTTTTATTTGTTCCTTTCTTATGGACAGAATCGGTACACAAGGAGTATGAAACAAACGACTCTTCTTTATAAACATGTTTTTCTGTCATTTTCTGATGAACAACACCGCAGTTTCCGCCTACCAAATTCAGTCTGTTGTTCGGCTACGGCTATAGCAGAAAACACTTGCCCAAGGTACCACGCAGAGGGACTAAACGTGGAACCATGTGGTTCGGGAGCAAACCTCTCAACCATACAGTCATTCTTGCACCTAATGTGTGTGTGTGTGTGCGTGTGTGTATATGAGTGTATGCGCGCGCTCGCGTGTGTGTGTGTTTGCATTTGATGTTAAACCTAGTACTATGTCCCACTATGTCTCAAAGCTTATCAAGCAGAGATCTCGGATCTTTTCCTTTTGAACGGCAGAAGTTTTAAAGTGTTTAGTTAACTAGAAATTGTGTTGACATATGCCGTTCAAAAGGAAAAGATCCCCAGAATGATCAATTAAATTTTTGAAGGTAATACTCCATCATGGCGACAGTCGAAAGACTAAACCCAGTAAAATTATGTTTAAAGACTTAATGGCTTCGAATTTGAGGTAATGGATTACTAACCACAAGATAATGAATTGAAAACTTTGTATTGAAATTCTGTACGATTACACTATTTGTACATCTCAGTCTATTTGTTCAGGCAGAGTCGCCCCCCTTAGCTAAAGCCCTCAAAATTCTGCCACCTGATATGGTTTTCGAGGTCATTTGGGGGTAAATTTTCAGAGTGAATTTACTAAAGAAAGATCGTTTAGCTTGCTGTGCCTGAATCTCGTAAGTATCATGAGGCTAGTGCTTTTAGTGGCTTTCTGACTTAAGTTTTGACTTTCCTTTCTAGCAACAATCGCCAGTGCTATTTTGCACCCTCATTTATTAATTAAAAGCCCTTTTGGTTTTTAATTGCCTACAAACCATATATGTTATAATGTATATAATATATATCTTAATATATTAACATATAATATCTTATTGTATTGATCATATATATATATATATATATATATATAGACCAAGTTTAAACACCCTGGGCCAGGAATACTAAAACAAAAGATAAGTCCTCCGAAAAGGAGAACCAAATTTCACCACGGCCGGCTACTTCAAACAGACACTCACTCTGACGGAAATATGCCTTAGTAAAAAAGGAAAAAAATTCTTTCGTGCAAATCTGACCCTGATACATACGATACAGCTAAGGGTCAGACCCGATTCTGATTGGTCTAGCTCTGCTAGAATGGACAGGATACAAACAGGGGACAGTCATTAGTCAGAATATTGATGACGTCCTTTTCTGCTTGAATAGTCACCTAACAAGTACAGACAGGGGGCAGATCTAATGTAGCTATAAGTCGTGATTGGGCAGAATCTGGATGACGTCCCGCTATGCTTGACTAACGAAGCGACTGGTCAAGACAGGAAACAAACAAGAGGGTGTTATAATGCAGCGATTGGTCAAAATAATGATGACGTCCCGTTCCACTTGATTAAAGCCACCTAACGAAACGATTGGTCAAAACATTGATGACGTCACGCTACACTAGATTGACCACCTAACAGGCATTATAAAACCGAGCATTTTACAAAAACTCACTAGAACCACCCAGCGAACTTCCACCATGGGTCATCACAATTGCTTAAGGTAAAAATGAATTCCTCGCTCTTTCGGAAACATCAATCTTCTGTATTGACCGCTTTCCACCACTTTGATCTGTTTTTTGTATTGAATACGTATCGCCACCGTGGGCCACTGCATCGAACACTTTGAACATATACTTCAAACTATATATCAACTATACATGAACTATATATCAACTATACATGAACTATATATCAACTATACATGAACTCTAAGATGTCTGACTCCGTTGTGTATTATAAATGAATTTCTTGTGTTTGACGGCATGAGCTGTTTCTTTTTATATATAACTTTTTTTGATAAGGTTCATTTCAGGAACTGAAACATGTTATAATGTATATATAAAAATTAAAAATTGTATAATACAGCAGCATTTTCGAACTTCATTTTTTACAAATATATATATATATATATATATAATATATATATATATATATATATATATATATATTATATATATATATATATTATATATATATATATATATATATATATAAAGGCGCAGGAGTGGCTGTGTGGTAAGTAGCTTGCTAACCAACCACATGGTTCCGGGTTCAGTCCCACTGCGTGACATCTTGGGCAAGTGTCTTCTGCTATAGCCCCGGGCCGACCAATGCCTTGTGAGTGGATTTGGAAACTGAAAGAAGCCTGTCGTATATATATATATATGTATATGTATATGTGTGTCTGTGCTTGTCCCCCTAGCATTGCTTGACAACCGATGCTGGTGTGTTTACGTCCCCGTCACTTAGCGGTTCGGCAAAACAGACCGATAGAATAAGTACTGGACTTACAAAAGAATAGGTCCCGGGGTCGAGTTGCTCGATTAAAGGCGGTGCTCCAGCATGGCCGCAGTCAAATGACTGAAACAAGTAAAATAAAAATAATAAATAAAAATAAATATACGTATTTCAAAATAGAAAATTACCCTTTAACAGGTAATTTTACATGCTAGAAATAGCAGCCAACACGGCCAAAAACCACAATTTTATAGTAAATTTCGAAGTGAATGAAAAATAAAAACCTTTATGTATATATATATATATAATATATATATATATATATATATATATATATATACATAAATAAAGGTTTTTATTTTTCATTCAAGACTGCGGCCTTGCTGGGGCATCACCTTGAATTTTTAGTTGAATGAATAGAACCTAATACTTATTTTTTTTCAACACTGGTTGTCAAGCGGTAGTGGAGGACAAGCACTGACACACACACACTATATATATATATATATATATATATATATATATATATATTAATCAGCCGAAATTACTACGATGATCCGGTTCTTGATTGAAGACTGAGGGTTTCGAATGTCCTGTCCGTGTTTACTGTATCGTCTTCTAAGAGTTATACGTTCTTGTCCATGTTGTATTTTTCTACATACCTTAATATATATATATATATATATATATATATATATATATATATATATATATATATATATATATATATAGTTTGTGTGTATGAGTGTGTGTCAGTGCTTGTCCTCCACTACCGCTTGACAACCAGTGTTGAAAAAAAAAAAGTATTAGGTTCTATTCATTCAACTAAAAATTCAAGGTGATGCCCCAGCAAGGCCGCAGTCTAATGACAAACAAACAAACGATAAAACACACACGCACACATACATATATATGATAAACAATTTGGCCAAATAAGTATAAGTCGATTAATGTGTTTAAATGTTGAGTAGAGTACATGGACAGTTTAGGCTACCTGTTGTCATGCGCAGTTGTGGTACACTTCCATTGGATTTACTTCAGGAACCCCACAATAGCAGTTAGGGTAATAGTATTAATTAAAAGTAGGAGATGGATTTAGTATAAGACTTTTATTGGGTACAACATATATTTCGGCCCATCAGTTTGGATCTTAAAGGTTTTAGTGTCGGCTGGCTTGTTGTTATATGCCCATCGAGGTAGTGAATGCATTAAAGCGAGTGATATTATAGAAACACAAAAAATTCAAATATGAACGTGGAAATCTTGCATTCCAGTTTAGATAAAAATGGGCTAATATATATCCCTTCTGGTCATTTCACAATGTAACCACATGTGGATCGTTGGCGATGTTTTTTCTTCCATCTCCTGTTTCTGACGAAGAGCTTTGCTCGAAACGTAAAACTACTTTTCTTTCTTCCCCTGAGCCTCTGCTAATACTTTGTTTGTACCACGCCCTAACGTTGTTTTTTCTTGTATTTTTCCTCTTTTTTTTTGGGGGGGGGGGTGATTAATTATATGTATATAAAGTGGTGGTATGTTGTCAACTTAATGTAACAGTCCCATGAAAGGGAATGATACTATTGCTATTTAGCCCTAGGAAGCACCGTTTCCTGTCGGCCTTGACACATTTCCCATGTCCTTATGTTTACAAAGGGGGAGATAAGCACCTCCATGGCCTGATGCACAGTCCCCACACTCCCGAAATTGACCTTTCCGTTTTTCTTTTTTTTTGTTTCACCGGATTCCTATGTTTTCGACGACGGAGATTCCATATATGCAAAAAACCATGTTTTCAAATTTTTTAATTCCCCTCTCGCTACCCCATTTTTAATTTTTAACTTTTTTCGAATTTTTTTTTTTGTTCAATCTACGTGAAAAAGTACAGAGATTAAGAATATTTGGGTGGGGGTGGGAACAAATTTTAATTCCAAATTTCGACATAATCATAATCTACACCATCTGGAAGATATTTGTAGAAAGTTTCATTATAAAGTATCCACTCTTCAGAAAGTTATTAGGAAACGAAATTAGTGGAGCACAATTCTGAAGGTGCGCCTAGATTTACAAGCAAACTGACTGACAGGTAGACAGACAGATAGATAAATAGATAGATAGATAGATAGATAGATAGATAGATAGATAGATAGATAGATAGATAGATAGATAGATAGATAGATAGATAGATAGATAGATAGATAGATAGATAGATAGATAGATAGATAAATAGATAGATAGATAGATAGAGAGAGAGATAATTCAACTTGTTGACGGTGGAGGTCTAGGATAGCTAGACCGCCATGAAATCTGAGAAAATAAAGTTTATAGAATGTAAACGAGGTGGAATAGTTTACAACAAGTGATAACAAAAAATGATCGTTCCTACCTTACAGAAACATAAAATTAAACAAAACAAGACAATTAGTATGAATAATATAATCACTAAGATTATCCACATCGCGAGCATTTCTCTTTTCTTTATGTTCTAAGTGAGCGATTATTTTTTCTCGACTGCTCTTTCGATTATTTCAAACCAGGAAGTAAACTGAAACAGAAAATTACTGGAAACTAACGAGCGGTGAAACTAAATTTTCATCTTTTTCCTTCCGCTTATACTGGGAATTACATAGAGTTGAACAAATACATTTTACTTCATATATATATCATTGCTATATATATATATATTAGGTTGGTGCATAATTATTGCGGCTTTTTTTTTTTCAATAAATTTTATTCAACAAAGACAATAACAACATTTAACAAAAACATCTTTAAATGATTATTCCGGACCATATACACCATCTAATTCAGTTGCTGCTTCCCATTTGCTTGGCAGCAGGTCGGAATAATCATTTAAAGATGTTTTTGTTTAATGTTGTTATTGTTTTTGTTGAATGAAGTTTATTGAAATAAAAAAAAAAGCCGCAATAATTATGCACCAACCTAATATAATAAACTATTAGAGATACCCGGCGTTGCTATGGATTAAAATAGCATATTTTTTTTAATTGCTTTTCTTCCTTCAGTCATGTGAGTGCGGCCATGTTGGAGCATCGCCTTTATTGGAACAAATCGATCACTAGTACTTATTCTAACGGTGTCCTTTGCTATCAAGCGATGGCGGGAGTACAAACACACACACACACACACACACACACACACACACAAATATACATATACACGATAGTCTTGTTTCAATTTTTGTCTACCAAATCCACTCACAAGGCTTTGGTCGGCCTGACGCTATAGAATATATGTATGTATGGATGTATGTATGTATGTATGTATGTATGCATGTATGTATGTATATATGTGTGTGTGTGTGTGTGTGTGTGTGTATGTATGTGTATATATATATATATATATATATATATATATATATATATATATATATATATCGATCCCTTATCTGGTGGTCAATGAGGAAACTAGGGATAGATGAATGGTTAGTGAGAGCTGTGCGAGCCATGTACAGGGACGCTGCTAGTAAGGTGAGAGTTGGCAACGAGTACAATGAAGAATTCCAGGTAGAGGTAGGGGTCCACCAAGGCTCAGTCCTCAGCCCCCTCCTATTTATCATAGTCCTCTAGGCAATAACGGAGGAATTCAAGACAGGATGCCCCTGGGAGCTCCTCTATGCTGATGACCTTGCTCTAATTGCTGAGTCACTATCAGAACTGGAGGAGAAGTTTCAGGTGTGGAAGCATGGTTTAGAATCGAAGGGCCTTAGAGTCAATCTAGCTAAAACCAAAGTCGTAATAAGTAGGAAGGTAGACAAATCACAAACGCCTTAAGGTAGATGGCCCTGCTCGATCTGTAGAAAAGGTGTAGGTAGAAACTCTATAAGATGCACCAAGTGTAAGCTATGGACACATAAGAGGTGCAGCAATGTCAAAGGAAGGCTAACTAGGAAGATAGTTTTTGTATGTGGCAGATGCTCAGGAACAATAAACACTGAAAATGCTCCGAGACCAATTTCTGCCACTTTCCAGGGAGAAAAACTAGAAATAGTTGATAGCTTCCGTTACCTAGGTGACCAAGTCAGTAGCGGGGGCGGGTGTGCTGAAAGTGTAACTGCTAGAGTAAGAATAGCTTGGGCAAAGTTCAGAGAGCTCTTACCTCTGCTGGTGACAAAAGGCCTCTCGCTCAGAGTAAAAGGCAGACTGTATTACGCGTGTGTACGAACAGCCATGCTACATGGCAGTGAAACATGGGCCGTGACTGCTGAGGATATGCGTAAGCTCGCTAGAAATGAAGCCAGTATACTCCGATGGATGTGTAATGTCAGTGTTCATACTCGACAGAGTGTAAGTACCTTGAGAGAAAAGCTGGACCCAAGAAGCATCAGATGTGGTGTGCAAGAGAGACGTTTGCGCTGGTATGGTCATGTGGCGAGAATGGATGAAGATAGTTGTGTGAAAAAGTGCCACACCCTAGCGGTTGAGGGAACCTGTGGAAGAGGCAGACCCAGGAAAACCTGGGACGAGGTGGTGAAGCGCGACCTTCGAACTTTAGGTTTCAATGAGGAAATGACTAGAGACCGAGACCTCTGGAAGTATGCTGTGCGTGAGAAGACCCGGCAGGACAAGTGAGACCATAACCCGTGGCCTTCTACACGGGATGTAGCCAGTCCACTTATGCATACCTTCCCTTCTTGGGACACAAAACTCTACTTGTGAAGACCTGTTGAGGCAAGTGAGAATCAGAATCGAAATCGATCAATGGAAATTGCAGCTGAGATACCAGTGCCGGTGGCACGTAAGAGAACCATCCGAACGTGGCCGTTGCCAGCGCCGCCCCAACTGGCCTCGTGCCGGTGGCACGTAAAAAGCACCATCTGTTCGTGGCCGTTTGCCAGACTCGTCTGGCACGTAAAAAGCACCCACTACACTCATGGAGTGGTTGGCGTTAGGAAGGGCATCCAGCCGTAGAAACATTGCCAGATCAGACTGGGCCTGGTGCAGCCTTCTGGCTTCCCAGACTCCAGTTGAATCGGCCAACCCATGCTAGCATGGAAAGCGGACGCTAAACGATGATGATGATGTGTGTGTGTATTATATAAATAATATATAATATATGTAGAGAGGTAGAGAAATCAATGTCATCAAGAGTATTGTCCCTTGAACCAATGATTCAACCATCGTTTGTACTGTTTAGCCAAGAAAGGGGATTTTTCAGCCTTCAGGGGTTCCATTATTGATTATGTGAAAAATTTTAAGAGTCTAAAATCATCTCTGGAATGTAAGTAATATATGTTCTCAGCTTGGAGAAAATCTGTTGTGAACTTCAGAAGTTTTCCTTTTTTCAGATTTATTGAAACAAATAATACGTGTTCTTTATTATATGTGGAAAATGCAAGTAAATCATATTTTAATCTAAGCAACAGTGGCGTCAACTAATTTCCTCAAACGGCCAGGGTTGGAATGAACAACCTTCTGAAGAACATCGTCTGAGGCATCATTGAGAACCTCCCGAATCCGTGACTCCAAGTCCTCCAGTGTGCGAGGTTTTGACTTGTACCCCTTCTCTTTCGTGTAACCCCACAGGGAAAAATCACATAGAGTGAGCGCAGGACTTCTGCACTCACAGTCTTCAAGTTTAGCTCCTGCAGGTAATGGGGTTGTTGTGGGCTGTTTGAAAGATGTGATATCAAGTCAATATGATGTAGCTCGCTGCCGAATGGGAGCTAATGCAGAATCGCACCTGTCCCGGAAATATGCATTTTTTTAAAAACATTTTTTTCAGATTTCTACATTTTAGATATTGGAGATTACGAATATACAAAACAAAACACACACACACACACCATCGTTTACTTCACATAGATAAATATACAAAGTAAAAAGCAAGTGCCATATGTATCTCCAGAATACTTCATACAACACAACACAGTAGCCTCCCTTGTTAGTTTTTTTGGGTTTTTATTGATGCTCATCATACAGAATCATTTAATAAACGTTGTATGTACCACATAGAGTAGCATGGTGGAAATGGCATATGTAGAATGCCAGAAATTAAATTCTTTATCACCATCATTTGGTGGTGGTGGTCATTGTCGTCATCTATTCAGCACTTTGAATTCTTAGATTGACTACTCTTAATAAGGATGTAAATTCATTTTAGAGATCAGTGCCATGTTTTTAGTTTTCAAAATGATATTCTCCAAATCTTTGAAATTGTCTCTTTCCTTAATGACTACCAGTATGGCTTCTGCAGTGCCATATTCACTAAACGCTACCCTAGATCACACCAATGAGCTCATGTCTTTAAAAAAAATCCGCTGAAAGTAATGTTCTCAATGTCAACAAAGCTTTCGATCATATAAGAAATCCTGCCCATGGGCTCCATCTGTTTATCTCCTGGATCAGAAGCTTCCTATCAGATTGATTTATTGTTGTGTATATTAACAGAGCTATTTTCTCTTCCACACTCTATTAGCCCTGGTGTATTCCAGTATTCAGTTTTTGTCTCCTACTCTCTTCCTACTATTCACCAATCACCTGCAACAGCTGATCTCATACTACCTTCACCCAAGCAGTCTCAACTCTCACTCATCTCTTCTCCTTTCATCACCACTGTTGCATCCACCATGACCCATGCCATGCACTAACTCTGAGGTAAACCATACCTTCTTTGAGCTGGTGTATATCACAGGTAACTGATTTATATCTTTAAGAGTGCATGGTTTCTTCAATTTTCCTACCACCATAACAAGTCAGAAATTCACACCATATTTAGCTTGCAGCCAAGAGTACTACGTTTATGTTTGTAGGACAAGATATTTTCAGGTACAGCTCAACTGACGAAGTCAGTTACATCAGCATTCCTCATTAATAAATTTTTTTTAATGGCTCAACTTGTAAAGTGTCTGCACCTTAAGATAGCCCATGTTTTCTTCACAATGCCACCCGCTTTTTCTAAAATCCCACAACCACCCATCGTTTACCTTAACATTAAGTCTCGTGATTTTTCAAGGTTTCACATATAGATTTCAGCTCAAGACTTTGTATATTGATATTGCTAAACCTCTGTTGAACATACCACTTGTAAACTGCTTCTTCTATCTAAGTTTGTATCTTGTCCAAATTTCCAGTGTTTTCTACTCTCCCCTATTGAATTATATAATGAAAACTGTCGATCTGTATACATAGGTACAGGAGTGGCTGTGTGGTAGGTAGCTTGCTTACCAACCACATGGTTATGGGTTCAGTCCCACTGTGTGGCACCTTGGGCAAGTCTCTTCTACTATAGCCTCGGGCCAACCAAAGCCTTGTGAGTAGATTTGGTAGATGGAAACTGAAAGTAGCTCATCATATATATATATGTGTTTGTGTGTCTGTGTTTGTCCCCGCAACATTGCCTGACAACCGATGCTAGTGTGTTTACGTCCCAATAACTTAGTGGTTCAACAAAAAAGACCGATAGAATAAGTACAAAGAATAAGTCATGGGGTCAATTCACTCGACTAAAGGCACTACTCCAGCATGGTCGCAGTCAAATGACTGAAACAAATAAAAGAATAAAGTGTGTGCATGTTGAAAGCCTACTAAACTGCAATATTTGTCTTGAGAAAACATCTCTTATAGACATATGGCATTTAAAATTCAGAAAAATATCAGCAACCAGTAAAAATCACCCAGTATTGGTGGTGAAATTGCTGGATCTAGATTTCTACTTCTTAGATTCATCAGCAGCAAATATCTACATCATCTCATGTCAAGCAAATACCAGCTGCTAGCTTATATATTTAAACTGACTGAAAATTCACTGATATTGCATTTAGGCAGTGAGTTGAACAAAAATTCATTATTAGCAAATATGAATACAAATTGCTAATTTTGAACTATTGTTGCATGTTACCAATAACGAATTGAAGAAAACTGTTGTAATATAGCCTTTGATTCCATCAAATTTATATCTAAAACAATTTGTTTTCCAACACCATAACTTCCTCAAGTGCAAGTGGAACGCCTTGTTCTAATTCGCTAACTGACTCTAATTCTCATATGACATTTAAAGTCACATTTTTCTAATTTCTCAATAACTTGATGCCATTTTAAATTTTAAGGACAGCAAAATTTTGGAAACCTAAATAATTCCAAAACCTCACTAATTATAATCAAACTTTCAAGCCAAACAATACACAAAAGAAAATTCCCCGCTACTACCAACCATTTGTGGAGCAACATTATAGTACTTACAGTACTTCAGTTTGACTTTTGTCAATCAGCGGCTTTATGCATCTATGTATATTTGGGTGTATAAAGATATGTATGTTAGTCTGTGTGCATATGTTTATGAAGACTCTTTTTAAATACTACTGTATATACTTGTGTAAAAGTTGAATTTTTTGGACCATTTTAAGGTCAAATTTAAGGGGTCAACTGATGTCTAAGAGAATAAAAACAAAAACACAATGAATTACAGTAATATTACCAGTTCTATGCATCAAAACACACATCCTAGTAAATAACAAAGACCATAAACTAGACTGCATAGTGTTTATAAATATTTACACTTTCTCTTTTATTTGTATCCATCAAACTTAACAGGCTAGCTGAGTGAAATCAATTTATATCTCATAATTATGTTATATTACCACCGGTAACATATCTACCCGGTACCGGCATGCCACTACCTACCGTAATACAGTGCATACAGCTGATACCTACTTGGTGTGTTTCAAAAAAAGTTGCAGGATATTATATGCAGTTACCAGTAAATGTTCATAATAGTGTAGAGTTGTTAATCTGGAGCAGGGATTCCCAGTGTTCTCTGAAAGTTATCAGGGGATCCATGTTTTTAAAAATAATGTCGAAGGGTTCCACGGCAAAATAAAAAAAAAAATTGGGAACCACTGATCTAGGATTGACTAAATGTCTTTACGCTTACCGAAATCATGTCTCTGTACGAATTCATACAGGGGTATTTGCTGATAGTGCTGTCTGTGAAGCAAGTTTCTCACCATGTAAACAGACGAGCATATGACACTTGTTTATTGTATTAGGAGATGAGGAAAATATAAGGGTCGCATGGGAACCACTGATCTGGCAATTAATTGCTTGTTTTTTGGCTTATCAAAGTCATGCCTTTGTATGGATTCAGACAGTGGCGTTTGCCAATAGTGCTGGCTGTGAAACATGTTTCACACCATGTAAACGACTGTATGACGCATGTGTTAGTGTTTGAAGATGTAAGCAGGCTGTGTATACATTTTAGTAATGGTGATATAGCACCCATCAACAGATGTGTAGTGCTCGCTATTAAATGGTGTTCTACTATAAGCACCATGCGTTCCATTATAAGCACCAAGCATTCCACCAAGAGAAAGCTACAGTAAAGTAGTCACACAATTTTATAACTGTCATTTCTATGTACAGGAGAATATGGTACCTTGACCCACAAATGTTATCTTGTTCGTGAAATACTAGGGTTCACTTTTATACGGGGTCTATGCAAAATTCCCAATCTTTGGCTAAAAATAGAGATCAACTATTACTCAAATATATATTCTCTTTACTGATCTCTAGATGAAACAAGTTACAAGGTCTATATATATACACACACATACAGAGCTTCTTTCAGTTTCTGTCTACCAAATCCACTCACTAGGCTTTGGTTGGCCTGGGGCTATTGTAGAAGACATTTGCCCAAGGTGCTATGCAGTGGAACTGGACCCCAAATTATGTTGGGAAGTGAACCACACAGCCATACCTGTGCGTACATTATATATATATTCTTGATTACTATTTTATACACTTATCTAGAATAAAATGTCAATATTCCCAATTACTATTTTATACACTCATTTAAAATAAAATGTCTCATACAGTTATCTGTATTATTGAAGGCAAACACACAGACTTTTTGTTTTTGCAATGGCACTGAGCATAAGAAGATATTATTCTGCTTCTATGATGTTATATTTATTTAATTCTAATGATGAACTCACAGCATACAGAATTAATAGTGTTACTCACTGGTGTATAAGATTTGAACTTGAAAGACAGTGGATATTGAGCCTAACATCAAAATAGAAACTATTTTTTACATTCCATACACTAAACTAGCATTTATATGAACTGGAAATCACTTACTTTTCATTTAATATCTATAGTTTTAATGTTTTTTGTTTTTTTTACTTATAGGTTTACACAGACGTGGCAGCACTCACAGAAGTGAAAAAAATAACAAACACAAAGAATAAATAACATTGATAACATTTTATTTTGTGTGAAATCATTAAAAAAAATATCAACATTTTTGATTTGGTGATGGAAGACAAATATACGTACATACATGCTTATATTAGTATTGTAAGTATTATAATATACATCATCAGGGATATATATTAAGGGTGTATGCTGTGCACACCACTGCACTATACACTGACAGAAGTTATGAAATAACAATTTAACTAATTTAAGTAATATACTTTATATTAAATTCAACACAGTATAAATACTTGTTTCACATGTCTTAATAATCCTTTCTACAATAGGCACAAAGCCTGAAATTTGCAGGGAAGAACTAAGTTGATCACATCGACCCCAGTACTTGACTGGTACTTAATTTATCGACCCTGTAAGGATGAAAGGTAAAGTCAACCTTGGTGGAATCTAAACTCAGAAAATGGACAGGCAAAATATGGCTAAGCATTTTGCCTGGCATGCTAATGATTCTGCTAACCCACTACCTTAATAATAATAATAATAATAATAATCCTGTTTGCTATAAGGCATAAGGCCTGAAATTTGTGAGGAGGGTGTAAGTCAATCACATCAACCACAGTACTTGACTGGTACTTAATTTATCGACCCTGTAAAGATGAAAGGCAAAGTCAATCTTGGTGGAATTTGAACTCAGAACGGGGACAGGCAAAATATGGCTAAGCATTTTGCCTCGCCAGCTCACCACCTTACATGTCTTCATAATAGTAACTCTAAGCACCACTGTGGAACCGTTATGGTGTTATTTCCAGCAGCATGTATTGCTTCTATGCAAAGCTGATTGATTAAGATAGAAGCGAGATTGGTAGCACGAACACCAAGAATGTTGAAAGTGTAGCCTAAACTGTAGCCACTGGAAGACAAACAAGGCATCACCTACCCACGTTATAGTATCGTTTGCTTGATATTGCAGTATTATGTTAAGATTACATATTTTTAATCATTTAAATTGATTATCAGCTGTTCTACTTCATGTTCTCCACACAGGTTATGACTATAGTATATTGTTTAAGCATACAACATTCTTGGTGTTTAACTATAACCTTTCATACTGTTTATAGACAAAGTATACTGTTACTTTGATATTTGTAGTGTAGTACAAGAAAAGTGCGTGTGTGTGTGTGTATATATATATAACGTAAAGTATACTAGCCATCTCAGTATAGCTAACCACTAAGGGTGGGTGTTACTGTAGCTTAAGCTTAAGCTACAGTAACACCCACCCTTAGTGGTTAGCCATATTGAGATGGCTAGTATACTTTATGTTGTCGAGCGGTTACTGTTTACATCTCCTTCAGAGATTTATTATTGCTATATATATATATATAAATATATATATATACACATACACACACTATATATATATATTATTCAGAATGAGCAACTAATATATTATAACATTAATTCTATCTCATACTATTCAGTACCATGCATATATATATATATATATATATAGTATACTAAGATATAAGTAGGTATTATTTGTAATATGATGTAGTTATAGTAGAGTTATATATTCAGACTATATTGCTAAGGCTCTTTTGCACTACTTTATAAATTATGTTGAATAAAAAGTTTTGTAATATTTTTGTAACTTATTTGCTTTATTCATCAAGTTGCAACAAAAGCAGCCAAGCATTCAAAGTTGTAGAGACCATCATGTTGCGCCGTGTGAAGCGACCTTTCCACCAATTCTTTGATCCCTTACTGATACCGGTTCTTGTTCTTCAAGGCAAAGAACTCCTTCACTGAAGCTGCCACATCCACTTTGTTAATGATGCACCACGAGCATAGATCAGAACAAGTAATAATTCGAGTGAGATATTTTTCCATAATCCTAATGTGCATAAGCAGTGGTTAAGCAAGGGCCAAATTATGGAACTTGTCACCGATCCTGGGTGTTTCAAACACAAGGTGATGCTCTGTGTCTGGTGAAATTATGAGGGGAAATTCACTACAAGTTTGCTCTGGGCAGTCAAGCAATCAATGTCCACTTTTCCTATGCCACTGTGCAGCAAAAATAGCCAGCATTGGTTAACAGAAAGTGAAGTCTTCTGATGCAAGACAAGCAAGACCACATACTGCTCAAATGACCTGGAATAAGCTCCAGGAACTTGAGGGAATTGAACTGATGCCATATGCAGCATATAGTCCAGCCCTAGATCCCTTGGACTATAACTTGTTCTGATCCATGGCTCACTTCACCAATGCTTCATCAATCAAGAGGAAATGGAAGCGTCAGTGAAGGAGTTCTTTACCTTAATGGACAAGAATGGGTGTCAGCATGGGATCAAAGAATTGGCAGAAAGGTGGCTTCAGACAGTGCAACACGATGGTCTCTGTTATGTTGAATGCTAGGCTGCTTCTGTTGTAACTTGACAGATAAAGCAAATAAGTTACTAGAATATTACAAAACTTTTTACTCAACACAATATTACATTATAATTCATGCCTTCTGCACCATTTATATAAACTTACTATATATTCTCAACTAACCATAACTATTTTACATGAAGAAAGATCAGGTTTGCCTTGTAGTATGCTACTGACTTATCCTATAGTATATAACTAGGTATTGTGAAGAGTTATATTAGTGCATAATATAACTGTGTTATAGAATGGTTATTAAATATCCAGCAGTATCAACACACTATTATAATAAACCTATACGTCTCATATTCTCTGTAGTGTCAACACATTCTTATCAGATATAACATTTTGTTTTTTTTCCATACAATGTTTAAGTTTATCATATTAAGTTCAGCACACCCTGTTTCATTACCCTAGTATGCTACTGACATACACACACTTCAATACTGAAATATCAAACATAGTAAGTAAGAAACCTTGTGTGGGTGTATGTGTATATATATATATAGTAGCCAGTCTTTACAGGATAATTCCCTGCCATTCTGTATAGAAATACTTTTAATTCCTTCTTCAAGAGACATAATAAAGTTTAGATGAAGCCATACATCAGAACAATTAACAGGCCATTACAGTGCAAGTGGAAGTGTCATTGTTGTTGTTGCTGAGTAATTCTGAGCTGACCCATGAGCAGAGTTTTGGATTTGGTACCCCATACCTTATAAGAAAGGAAAAAGTTATTTTTTTCTTCATTTCTTTCTTTTTATTTTCGTTGGAAGAGAGAAGGTATTTCCGTGTTTTACATAATAGAAATTGTGATCCCCACATAATTTTTTTAAATTTCCTCATTTTTACATTTCTGCCCTCCCACCCCAATTCTGTAACTTTTTCTTCCTTTTTCCATGAAGTATGGCATGCCTAATCTAAAACTCCAGACCCATGATATGTGTCAACTTCAGTGATAGAATAGATGACACAGACACAGTAGCCAAAAACACATATTTTTGATATTGGTTCAAATCAAACTTTTAGAACATGATTAGTTTTCAAATCATAGTTGTCTCATTTTTATGGTAGGAGAGTGGAAGGGATTTATTCTTGAATTTAACAATTTAACCCTTTAGCATTTAAACCAGTCATGTCCGGCAAAAAATATTCTACCTGTTTCGTGTTCAGACTGGTGAAATCCAACCTCTCGAATAAAACATTCTACAACATCATTCTAAAATTAAACAATCACATAATCAAAAATCTCAAAGCTATGAGATAATGCATGATTAATTAAAAACAATGTGAATAATAAAGTACTACATTTGGTAGAATAATCAGAATACTAAAGGGTTAAAAATGAAGTGTCTTCTTTAGTTTCAAAGATAGTATTGGAGTGTGTAAAGAGAAATTTGGTTTTTGTACTATGCAGATAAAAAAAACTACACAAAAGTTTCATTGATGGTTCATACAGCTGTTGTTGAGTAATCCTTTTTTAATAAATATCAAAGAGAAACCTCCATGACATATGATGTAAACATGACATATGATGTAAACCAGTGATTCTCAACAAAGGTCCGTATAAGATTTTTTTGGGGGTCCACGCAACAAAATAGTAAACTGGGGATCCACAAAAGTATTTTATGGGCTCCTGAAAACAATTTGCCCTCGATGTATGTATTGGTATGTATTGCAAGAAACAGCTAGGTTTATTTCTTTAACATTTTACATAGTTCAACCTACACAAATTAATGTGTGAAAAACAAATTAGGAATTTTGAAAGAACTAATTTTTAAACATCAAATGGTTATGGAGGTCCATCAGAATAAAATAGTAATCAAGGGAGTCTATACAAAAAAAAAATGGTTGAGAACCCCTGATACATGTCTATTTCTCAGCAATAGTATCAGTTTAACCATTCTGTACTTGTTTTGAGAACATGTTGTCTTAAGACTTGCAGACTTAAGCTATGTGTTGTCCTTATTTGGAGAGACACGTGATCTTAAGACTTTAGAGCTTAAAATGTGGCCCGTCTATGCTTAATTTAGGGTCTTGTTGTCTTAAGACCTGAGATATGTGGTCCTCGTTTTAAAGTGGAGAGTTGAATGAAAAATATCTGACCACCTCACAAGCAGGTTAAAGTAGTTATGCGAATGCTCAATGAGTTGAGGTGGTGGAAGTGTTGCTGATGAGGATAGTGATGGCTTTGGTGGTGGTGTTGATGGTAGAGGGTGATGTTGGTGATAATGGGAATGTAGGTGTTGGCAGCAGTGTTAGTATTAGTAGTGGTGTTGTTGGTATTATTGTAATGGTATTCTTGTTGTTTAGTCCCAAGTTAGCCTTGATATAGCAGACTGAAGATCAAAAGCATTCCAACATTGATCCTCTTGTCTTTTTTCTAATACCATTTTTTAAGATGGTAGAATAAGGTTTAAAGGACATTGGCCTGATATTTCTAGCTATTCAATCACACAGAGGCACCTTTGTTGGCTCAGTAAAGTTGAAGAGAAAACATAGGATTTGAGAGAAAGGAGAGCAAGAGAGAGAGAAGGAAAGTGGGATAAAAGCATATACAGATACAGAAGGAGAGAGAGAGAGAGAAGAGAAAACAGACAAAGACAAATAAACAGGAAAATATACGGAGAGGAGAGGAGAGAATAAGACTGACAAAAGAGATAAGGATTAAGAGAAATGGAAAAAAAATACAGAACCCCTATTCCCTTTCCCTTAGGTGAAAAACATATCCATGATATAAAGAACAGCAACAATTTCAGCACCTTCTAGCAATGTTGTGTTACTAGCACTTGAGTACAGAGGACTGTATATTAATGATACAAAACCTTACTCATTTCTTTGCAGGAAAAATAATCAGCAGGATAAGGTACAGATCACTGCTGCATCTGCCCCACCTAATTGTAAATAAGTACCATGGGGTAGTACAATTCAGTGCTGTATCTTCTCCAGTTGTAAATAAGTACTTTGGTGAGGTCCAGCTCTCTCCTCATCTAATTATGAATAGGTACCATGGTAAGGTATGAGTTACTGTTGTACTCTGTCCACCTAATTGTAATAAGGGACCATTATAAATATATGCCATAGTAGAGAACTGTGAAGCCTCACCACCAGCTGTAAAGAAACACAGAGGAGAGACATTGTTTACATAAGTTTAAATAGTTACCACAAAGAGGTACACCCAGCTGGCTGTGATGAGATATAATGGATGTGATAATAATAGATATAAACAGCCCCTCAAGCAACAAATAAGTACTATGGCAGGTACAGTTCATTCGGGCGTCAATAAGTAGTATGGGAATGTTGAGAGAGTTCTTTAGAATTGACTTGGTTATGAGAAAACAGTGAATTTATGGAATAAAGAGTCTGAGATAAAATACTATATTTTCCAACATATAAGTCAATATAGTATATAGTGTAAACATTGAAACATCATTATGATCTTTCCAAATCCTGCTGTATTCTACAATGAATTTTTAGCCCTTTAAAGTTGTCTCCGTGTATAAGGTGACCTACCTTTTATGGCTGTAAAATTTTGGTCTGAAATATTTTACCTGTATGCTAGAAAATATTGAACATTTGTGGGAAAAGTTTTAGTTGGTATAGAGTACTGGTTTTCAACCTTTTGTACTTCAACAACCCCTTTCATGGAATGGTGTTTTACAAACAGTCTGTGTTCATGCTTTTGAAAGAGTAAAAAGAAAAAAGAATAAATAACAATAATCCAGCAGATTGCTTTGATCAAACTGAAGCCTATTTTGCCCAGCTGCTTATTGCCTGTGTTTTCTTATAGTATCCTATACAGCACATACCACTTTTTAGTTATTAATACCCTCTCTGTTAAATATATGTGAAAATTACTGAAGAAGACGAGGGCTTATAAACCGAAATGATATCGACCTTGGCACACCATCAACCATGTCTCAGCTCACTGATTACGTAATGTTTATACCCGGTTAAGAACCACTGGTATAGTGTTGGAAAAAACAAAGGAGTCAAATAAGGGCAGACTGATGTGTAAGGGGATTAACAAATAAATAGGTATTAACTTGTGAGGGATACAGTAAGGGGGGACAACAGCAGTTAGATCAAGTTATACATGTGTATACTGGTGAGTGGGGGATATGGAACAACAGCAGTTAGTTAAGGTAAATAAGAGTAGAACATGGAGTAATAGTAGTTAAATCATGATGAATTGGTGTAGAATGTGAGATAACATCAATCAGAATATAGTGAACAGGTGTGAAGTGTGTGTGTGGGGGGAATGAATTAAAGTATGGTGAACTTTTGTGGAGTGTCAGGTAGCATAAATTTGAATCTGGTGAAGCGGTGGGAAGTGTGGGATAACAATTATAACACCAGCGTGCTACATATATGTAAGAATAATAAAAAAAGAAAAAAATCCTTTTGAGGTGAAAACAATAGTTGTGTGTCTTTGACACTGCAGCAAATGTAACATCAACAACAATAACAATTGACTGAAGAACCCCTGCTTCTAAGCAAGTAGTCAAGACAAACAGATTCAAACAAAACAATAGGATTATTGGAAAAATTCCATGTTGTTAAAAAAGCAATCGGGGAATGAGGGGAAAAAAGGGAGCATCACATCGTTAGAGCTAAAAAAAGACCCATAATGGCTGTTATGCCATGGGAATTGATAACAAGTCATTGTATGAGATGCAAGAATAGTGACAAAAAGAAATACAATCTCTTTAAAACGAGATCTTTGACAGGGAATGTGACTCAGATCCATCATACATACAAGAAATACTGGTTCAATTACAGCTTGCTTATCTGGCTCATAGAATTACGGGTTACGTTAGCAACAGACTGAGACAGTGGTCCACTTTGGTCCACTCAGACCCACTTTGGTCCATTCAGATCCACTTTTGATTTTTGATGTATCGTTGTTAAAGTTCATTGTTTTTCCCTTCACTTACTTCTCCTTTGAGGTTTTTTTTCGTATCTAGCAGAAAAAAGAATTAGTGAGATTCCAAAGTTTTTCAGATTAAAAAAAAAAAAGAAACAAAAAGAAATAATTATACTGTATAACACAATTTTTGTCCTTGGGTAGCAACTATTATTTCCTATTTGCTTACGCCTAGAAAATATGAAAAATGGCTAATATTTCCTTCAAACATTGCTTTTGTTACATTTATTCAAAGCCCAAAGAATCCTTCTCAACATATGGCTATGATACTCCCCCACTTCTGCTCCTGCTTATCATCAGAGATGCACATATTGTCAGACAGTAAGGGACATGCTCAAGTGGTTATGGTCAAGCAATTAATAAAGTAAATCTGTGGTATTGAGCAGAATATTTGCTATAATGATATTTCTATTTCAGCAACTCAGCTCTGAATCTGTCTGAAATGTAACCAAAAATAGGTTTCAAAGCATTGACGTCCCAGGTCACAAAGGCAAAGCCTGAAGGGAATAGTAGTCGTTTTCTTTTCTAGATAGGAGCAAGTAGGACATAACAAACACAGAAAAAAATAAAAGTTTTGTTACATAGTGTTATATATACATTGTTAGCAACAAATACATTGTTAGCAACAAAGGCAGTATGAGTTCAGAATAGCAATCTATATATCTTACTTAACCCTTTTGTTACTAACCCGGCCAAAACCGGCTCTGTAGTACAAATGTCTTGTTTTCATAAGTCTTGAAGTAAAATATTCCACCAAGCCTTAGTCACAATTTACTTTCCTAACACTAGCTTAATGGTAACTAAGTTATTTTACTAAATTCTTTGTTATATTTAAAATTATTTGAAAGAAACACAGAGCATCTCAAAATAAATACAGTAATGAAAGGGTTAATGTAGACATACTACTGTAAAAAGCCACATCACTGTAGCATTTATCTTTTTAGCACTTATACATCTATACCAGATACTTTCTCAAGACAAATATCACAGCAGATTTCTAGTACAACTACACTAAGTAAGACATGCAGATTATGTAGGACCTTGACACACCTTCAGCCCACTGATGATACAATATCTAAACCAGGTTTTAAGAGTAGTCTCTAAACTATCTCCTACTCTTTTGTTCATTATCACACTTTCTTGTAATTCTCTAATATTTGTTTCCTAATCTCCCTCTTCTCTGCCTGTCCTATTCTACCTCAACTTTCCCTCCAGGCACCTCATCCCTATTCTGTGCCTCAACTTCTCTATTAACAGTTTACATGACCTTCTCTTGACATTCAAGCTGATCCATCTTTGCAGGCATTGGACTGAGTGGTCCACCAAAGGTGGGCACAATTCAGTAAATGTTATGGTTACACAAAATATGAAACATTGTTTTACAAAGCAAATGTCATATTTACATAAAACAAGTGTGGCTGTGTGGTAAGAAGCTTACTTCCCAACCGCATGGTTCCGGATTCAGTCCCACTGCATGGCACCTTGGGCAAGTGTTGTGAGTGGATGCGGTAGACAAAAACTGAAAGAAGCCTGTTGTATATACATATATATATTTATGTATGTGCATGTTTCTGTCTTTGTCCCCACTGCCATCGCTTGACAACCAATGCCAGTGTGTTTATGTCCCCATCATTTAACAGTTCAGCAAAAGAGACTGATAGAATAAGTACTAGGCATACAAAGAATAAGTCCTGGGGTCAATTTCTTCGACTAAAACTATTTAAGTACGTGCTCCAGCATGGCTGCAGTCAAATGACTGAAACAAGTAAAAGAATAACAGACTGAAACAGTTGTATATCAAGGACTGCATTATTTAATGATCCTTCCTTTTTTTCTTTTTTACAACAGCAAGGTAATAAGTAGAAAAAGATTTGGTTGCTATTTCTAGCAGATCACATAATAATGTTGTCTCAGTCATTGGCTCATAAATTTCATCTGATCATATCCACAAGAAAAACTGAACTCAGTAGTATTTCAATGAATTATTTAGTGGACTACACCACACTGTGGTACTTACAGCTTCAAGCACCAATGTGAGAGCCTCTATGCAGTTGATTGCCTTACTAGAAATAGCAGCCAGACCTCTCTCAAACCACATTCTACTATCTTAAAGGTTAACATATATTAGATAGTGAAAAACCAGGATGGTCACAGCTGGAAAGCCTTTAATTATAGATGAGCTTACTGGGGGTAGGCAGATTTCGGAATAAACAAAAACAAGGTACTGCACAGTGGAACTAGACCTAAGACAACATGGTTGTGAAGTAAGCTTCTTAAGTACATTACATTACATATTCTGTAGCCTGTCTGACCATTGGGGCACCATTGATGACTTTGCGACCAGATCCCTCCACCTGTCTCTGTCTTCTGCCTCTCCAATCTTTAGGCCTGCCCACTCACAGATGTTTTTCCACCTCTTTCTCTGTTTGCCCCTGTCTGCATCTGCCACATTTGACTGTTCCCTGAAGGATTGTTTTGGCCATCCCTTGGAGCGGGTGACATGCCCTAACCATCTGAGCTTGTGTTTCTTTACTGTGGTTGTACACAGTCAAAAACAAGCAAAATAAATAAATAAATAAATAAAAATAAGATGGTCATAGCTGGAATGGTTTTGACCACAGTTCTACTGAATCAGAACTGATCTAAAAATAACAATAACTAAACAATTTTCACCAAATATTTCCCTACACAAGCATATTGTATCTTAGTGCTCCAGTTCAAATTTGGGGTTTTCATTTATATGAGATCAAGAAAAGATTCAGAATAATTTCTGACATGTTCAAAGGACAGTTTAAAAAATATCAAACATTACCTTGTAAAATTATGTGATCATGTGCCCGACCAGACTATCAGATATTGTTACACATTGCTGGTCACAATGTGCTTTGCATCATTTTACCCTTCAGTGATGCCACCCTGCTGACTAGGCAAGCAGGCCAATGTTCCCCACTGCTTGAAAGAGGGACTGGAGCAATGTAAAATGAAGTGTTTTGCTCAAGAACACAATGTACTGCCCAGTTTGGGAACTGAACCCACAATCTGACGACTGTAAATGCAACAGCCTAACTACTAGGCCATATGCCTTCACATCTTGTAAAATATAAAATGAAAATATGAAATAAGCATTCATACTCACCCTGGCTTTGATCTGTCTCTGCCAAGCAGCCTATTAAAAGCGATAATTATTCTGAGGTTAATAAACATATCTAATTTAGACACAAGGTCAGCAATTTTAAGCAGGTAAGTTAGTTGAAAAACATTCAACTCTGGTAATAGACTGGTGCTTCATTTTACTAGCTGCAAAAGGGATGAAAGGTACAACTGACCTCAGTGGGGTTCGAACCTATAGATTTGGAACAATTTATATATATATATATATATATAGATTTGGAGCATTTTTCTGACGTGCTAACAATTCTGCCACTATTAATTCCTAATTCTTCAGAAATGTATGTATGATTTACATAGTTATAGCTTTTTTTAATTTACCTAACACCTAATCATATTGTTTTCTTTTACACAAGGTCCAGGAGGTCTATGTATGTAACAGCAGTTCTATTCTAGAGCCTCTTTTGGTCATGGATCTGGAAAGTTCCTTGATACGATGTAGACCGATTTGTATGTGTGCGTACATATGAAAGTCTCCCTCTTCACACTACTGTAGACATCCAAGAGAAAGGCAAATCTGATAGAATTTGGCACTGGTGTTCATTTACCACAAGCAGGATGAACCTCACTATCAACCAAATTTACCATGAAGATTAACCCACCAACTTTGCGAAAAGGAAGATCGGTAATCTTTCTCTGTCTGGTGGTTATGAAACAGTAAATGGTGTGATGGATGTTTTAGTTGTATTTTTATTCCTGCAAACAGAATAGAAGGTACAAGACTGTGTCTTTGATAAATGTAGTGTGTAGTGACTGGGTTTTGGTGCTGTTCAAAGAAACAAGGTTGTCATGGTTCATCTGAGAATGCACTTGAAATTTCTTCAATTTATAGGGACAGTGTATGTCTGGCACGGAGTATCGAGGTTATTGCATGTGGATGATATCAGTATAAGTAAGGTTAAAAAGTAATAACAGCTATTAACATTTTCATAAGAGAGTATGTGTGCGTGCGAGTTGTTATTAAAAATAACAGCATGTAAGTCATTAATGTAGAAAAGAAAACTGTACAATGTATACCAAGACTTGGTGAACAGCACACTTGACTGAGATATTAGCCACTAAGCTAACATGCAAAACAACATACACACACACACACACGTATGTCTCTCTATGAACAATGGCTACTAGGGGCCCATTATGGATGGAGAGACAGATTGGAAGACATGATTAAGAACTGTGTACACAGCAACCATAGTAGAGGATTAAAACATATATATGTATGGTGTGTGTGTGTATATATATATAAAACTTTGGTAGGTTTCGGCCAGTATAGGCCCAGGCCATGTCTAATTCAACAGCACCACCTGGTGTATATATATATATATATATATAATATATATATATATACACACACACACACATACACATGTATATAAACAGTGTGTAGTGTTACATAAGTAATATTTCAAAAATTTAACAAAAACACAGCAAATGGAAAATTTAACAAAATATAACAAAATTTGTAGCTATTTCTTCATCAGTCAATGTACAAAAGAACCGTAGAATTTTGCAACATTAAAAGGTATGAAACTGTAAGGACCTTTCGGACATTGACTGATAAGGAATTAGCTACGAATCACTTGTTTGTTATGTTTTTCTTAAATTTTCCATTTGATGTGTTTTTGTTAAATTTTTGAAATATATATATTTATCATCATCATCATTGTTTAACATCCATTTTCCATGCATGCATGGGTAAGACAGTTTACATAGCTGGCCAGATAGAAAAACGACCCTAGACTACTGTGTCTATTTTGGCAGGGTTTTATGGCTGGATGCCCTTCCTAATAACAACCACTCTGCAGAGTGGACTCTGTGCTTTTTACATGACACTAGCACAGGCAAGGTTTAGTTTTGGCATGACTTTTACTGGATGTGTGTATATATGTATATAAGGCAGACAAACAAGAATAACATTATAGCAATAAGTATACAGCTACTGGCACACACAAGATTGATTCAATAACAAATGCTATCCAAAACAACATTACCAGATTCAGTTGGCAAGAGGACTATGTCTTTACAGAGATATTCCTGTAGGGACTGGACTGTTTGATGTCCAAAATACCAATCTTCAATATCAGTTTCATGGTCTTCCACTAGACGGATACACTGTTGGAAAGGAACCAGAAAATGGCATAAGAAACACAATGTAACATACAATATAATGAGGAGGGGAGAGAAAAAAAAAAAACTAAGTTTCTCCAGATATGGTCATTATTTGCTAGATAGAAATAACTGTTTTTCACCAATACACAAAATATTTTTAATCAAGAAGCTTACTTCTCAACTACATGGTTCCGGGTTCAGAGCCATTGCATGGCACCTTGGGCAAGTGTCTTCTACTATAGCCTCGGGTCAACCAAAGCTTATGAGTGAATTTGGTAGACAGAAACTGAAGGAAGCCCATCGTGTATAAATATATATATATATATATATATATGCATATTTGTATGTGTGTGTGTCTGTGTTTGTCCTCCTGACATCACTTGACAACCGATCTTTGTGTGTTTACGTCCCTGAAACTTAACAGCTCAGTAAAAGAGACCAATAGAATAAGTACTAGGCTTAGAATGAATAAGTCCTAGGGTTGATTCCTTCGACTAAAGATGGTGCTCCAGCATGGCTGCAGTCAAATGACTGAAACAAGTAAAAAGTTAATTACCTCTTCCTCTATAACATTACAGGGTTTGTTTCAATTCATTTTGAAAACAATCAAGAATTTGATACAATAAATTTTTAATTAACATACTTATAATATAACTTAACCAAAAAGTGTTAAGTATATAACTTTATAAAGGTTCTTGTATAAAATTATGATGGAATGCTATTATAATTTACTAATACAAATATTTTAAAGTATGAGGTTATGCATCACAAAACTAGCTGCCAGTGTTATCTCCCCTCGCACTGGAAACCAAAAAATGCAATCCTTTAACATTTATATTATAAACACTATACAATTCGATTGTTATACAGGCCACCACAGACTGCTATACAGATCACCATTCATCTACTATATATAGTACGAGTGCCAGATTTAGGACAAATGAGGCCCTGTGCAAGTTAAGTTATGAGGCCCCTTACTTGGACAGTCAGGCATACATGCTCAGGGAATTTAGTAGTTAAAATATTACGTGTTACCAGATCAATCATTATTTTAAAACAAGTCTTCGTCAAATTTTTTTAATTCTCAGGGTTCAGGGAATGTTTTTGCGAAGTTTTATGCATAAATTCAGGTTAAGACTGTCTGGACTATAGGTCAGACATGTACACTGCAACAAACTTGGAGCTATCATAAATTAACTAAAGCCCCAATCTGCATAACAGTCTTACACAGGTCATATGATGAAACAGTCAAACTTGATAAAAAGACAACAGACAGGACAGTCAACATCATGTAATGCTTTAAATTTTGAAGATTGACAACAGTTTTATTCTTAAACTTTATTTGAAAATAAGAATCTTACAATGATGATTGATGAAAAAGTTTACTGTTTACACAAAACAGTCAAATAACCAAATTGCTGTTTTTGTATTACCCTATTAAGGCCTGTTTACACACTTACATTGGCTATTTAATGTCAGAACATCTTCCTTCAAGCTTTCCTGACTGTAAACTCATCAATGATTTCATCAAAATCAATAAGTCACATCTATCGTCCTCTATGCAGAGAACACACAGACCAGACAACCACTCTTGTGACATTGTTGAACAAAGGTCACTTTTGATCTTTTTCAACCTAGAAAATTATCTCTCTCCAGAATAGTTAGTGACCATCAAACACAGGAACAATCTGAAAATTGCTTCCACATTTGAGAAAGCAGCCTGAATTTTCTTCTGTTTTATTATCTGGTACATGTCTTGGTGGCTGAAACTTTCTTTTTCTGCATGAACCTGTTTGATATACAAGTGCCAAGTCAAGAGTTCATCAACAAGACTGAGATCAACATCTTTTGGATATTCTTGTTCTAGTCTCTTGACATCTTGACATCATAGAGAATTTGTTCCCTCGTTGCTTGCAGATCAATTAGAAATGAAAAACTGTCAGCAACAATCTTATACACAATAACTCTTCTGTCTAAATTTGAGTGAAAAGCATCAATTATAAGGATAAATGAATGTATCCTAAAATTATCTCTTGGAGGAATTTCATCCAAAGCTTTAGTTGCACTGCCATCATTGTGTTGTTTTCATACTCCACAGCCTCTTTGGAGAGTTTTGTACTCTACATCAGGTAGAGTAGTTTTTGCTTGCTCCTCAATCTCATCAGTTTTCTCATGTGCTGCAAACAAATTGCAGAAGTGAACTGTAATGGTTTGCACATGTGGTCAATAAAATCTGTGCTCTTTGGAGGGCATTACTTTGTGAAACTGCTCAAGCAAACCTGTCCATAGATGAATCATGAACACAAATTCAAATTCTTCCATTTTCTGCAAAAGATTTTGAGCTTGTTGTCTAGTATCACCTTTTCAGTGTCATCATCATGGATGTAACTGAGTGCTTCAACAATATGAGCTTAACTTTCACTGATGGCTGTTGTAGATCTGGCATGGGCAGAAGAGTTATTGTTTATCTTATGCCAGATAACTGTTACAGAGTTTTTGACAAGAAGTTTTTCAGCACTGCTCATTGTCTTGTAGAGGTTGAAGAAAAGCAATATTGACGGCACCAAATAAAAATTCCCTGCTTCCACGTAAGAGTCACCTGCAGCTCTTCCACCCAGATTTAGGGAGTGTCCAGCACAGGGAATAAAGTTTGCAAACTTATTCTTTTACAAAATTTTTTGTTGAATGCCATTATACTTTCCAGCCATATAAGCTGCATTGTCATATGATTGACCCCTGCAATTACTGAAAAAAATTTCAAATTCTTCAAAGAAGTTCAGCATCAATTCAGCCATTCTTTTACCTGTGTGATTCTTCAGTTCAATAAATGTCAAAAATCGTTCAACTAATATTCCATCAAGAGGAGAAAGATATCTAACAATTACAGTGAGTTGACCAACACTAGAAACATCAGGTGTTGAATTGACCAATACACTAAAATACCCTGCTTCTTTGATTTCTTTCGCTATTTCTCCAAGAACTTTTTTAGCCATTAGCTGGATAACTTCTTCACATATGGTTTTGGATAGGTAAGATGGATGGCCAGATTTTTTATTTCCATACTGATTTATGTGGGTATGTAAGAAGGGATCAAATTTGGCAATCAATTCCAGCAAACCAAGAAAGTTTCTGTTGTTAGGCAAGCTGAAGATTTCATCATCTTCACTAAAAGCCAATCCATGTTCTGCCAACAAACAAATCACTGCCATCACCTGTTAAAATAAACTACATGCTTCCAGTAATCCTGTTCTGTTTTGATTTGCTCATCAAGATTTGTTGTAAGCATCTGACCACGTTAAGTAGGTCAATGTAGAGTCCATATGACTTTTTGAATTTTGAGAATGAGACCAGTTATCAAATCCTGAAGAAGCTAGAGCTGTAGTTAAAAAAACATTCTCAGAGAATTTTGAGAAAAGTTTTCACACAAAACAGTAGACTTTTCCTTTTGTTGGAGAATATACTAGCCATTCCCAAGGGTAGGTTTCTCCATGTATTTTAGAAGCATAGAATAAACTTCCTGAGCATGAACGAGTTTGGATTTTGTAGGTTCGCTTCAAAGTTGTGAAAGGTCCATCTCAGTGTTGACATTCCAGAAGGCCTTTCTCAATCCAGTATGAATTTTCTTCATTGCTCAATATGGTCCGTAAACCTACATCATACCTGACTATGTTATCAGTACTTAGAGTTAAAATTCCTGAGTGCCACTGATAGTTGGAGTTATTGAAGATTTATGAGTGCTGCTGGTAGCTGGAGCTACTAAAAAATATTCTTAGGTGTTACTGGTACTAAGAATTACTGACAAATGTTCCTGGGTGTCAGGTAATGCATCTGAATCTTCTCTATCTGCTGTTGAACTTGTTTGTTCCAGGTTGGCAAAGCCAAATGTTTGGCTTTGAACGTTTGACTATATGTTTTTGTTCTTTATGACATTTTCTTTTACTTGCACCACTTCCATAATGTTTACTCACTGTTACAATTAAAGAACTGGAGCAGAAAGGACCAGGTGGTGGTGTTACACCAAGTGATGGATTAAATCTACCCAACTAGTAAGCCATGGTCAGATTTGAAATTATAATAAAGAGTTGGAGCAAATATCCAGCAATGCAACAAGCAATCAGTGAATGATAAAACCTGAAGTGACAATGTTTACTCACCTTTCTATGCAAGTCTGATACTTCCACAGAGGGTGTGTCCCAAAGGTCTTCAGGAATTCCAAGGTCCACTTTTACACCTTTCTCTCTGAAACAACCAGCCAAGAAGAATATTTCCAATACACAAAAATCATCAATTTATTATTTTGAACATTTTTCAGTCACCAATTTTATGACTCTGAGCATCAATTATGGTAAACTACTACACTTTCTTTTGTTCTTTTACTTGTTTGTTATTTGAATGTGGCCATGCTGGAGCACTGCCTTGAAGGGTTTTAGTCAAACAAATCGACCCCAGGACTTTTATTTTTAAGCCTAGTGCTTATGCTATCAGTCTTTTTGCCAAACCGCTAAGTTACAGGGACATAAACACACCAATACCTGCTGTCAAGCAATGATGGGGAGACAAACACTGACACAATGGCACAATCATATACACACACACACTCACACACATACATATATATATATAGATATACATATATACACACACATATATATATATATATATATATATATATATATACAACAGGCTTCTTTCAGTTTCCGTCTACCAAATCCACTAACAAGACTTTGGTCAGCCTGAGGCAAAAGTAGAAGACACTTGCCCAAGGTGACTTTTTTTTTTGTCTTTGGTCAGTAAGAGTTATTTCCTATTTGTTTGTATCTAGAAATTGAAGGAAATTACTACTACTAAGTACAATGTCCAATGCTGTAATAATTTATCCTGTCCAAAGAAGCTCTGGTATTTTATTTTATCAACTCCACCAACATGAAATGCAAAGCTGACTTTGGCAGGATTTGAATTCAAAACATGAAAAGCTAAAATAAATACAAGTCTATCAGCCCATGGCTCTGGACTGGTTCTTTCTTTCATCATCCTCTGCCCAAAGATGAAATATAAAGTTAAACTTGGTGTAGTTTGAATTCAGAGTATAAAGAGCCCAAACAAATAAACAAATATTTTGTATGGCTCTCTAACAATTCTGCCAATTCCATGGCTAATGACGTCATTCTCGTATCCTAATTACTTAAAGAGTAAAGACTCACTTCAATCATGAATGACCATGGGATTGCACCTAGAAAGTTACCCTCTGAGGCACAAGTCTGGGTAAGGTTGTTTATGGAAGACCAGTAACTGCCCATGCATACCAGGCTCTGTTCTCCATGCCACAGATGTTAGCCAAGGGAAAGACAAATACCAATACAACTTGGCACCAGTGACATCAAACTTATTTCTACAGCTGACTGAACTGGAGCAATGTGAAATAAAGTGTCTTGCTCAAGAACACAACACAGCCCAGTCCAGCAACTGAACTCACTATCTTATGATTGTGAGTCCAACGTTCTAACCACTGAGCCATACGTCTTCCTAATTACTAATGAAACAGCAAAATACTAATTAATTTTATTGGACTGCCACTACTTATAGTGTTGAAGTATATTCTTTTATCCCTATGGCAGCTTATTTTCTAAGTGAAAAATTTGGTTTATTATTCAACAAAATTTTCAAATTTAAGGATTTTATCACATTTCAATATTTATTCCTTGATTAAGGCAGTGAGCTGGCAGAACTTAGTATGCTGGGCAAAATGCTTAGCAGTATTTCGCCTGTCTTTATATTCTGGGTTCAAATTACACTGAGGCTGATTTTGCTTTTCATCCTTTCAAGGTTGATAAAATATGTACTGGTCGAGGCAATTTTGAAATGTCTTCTTTTTTTGGCAGATTTGGAATCTCTGCCCTCGATGTAACGTGTTCCTGTAAAAAAACAACCACTAGTTCTTATCCAAGTACCACTTCAGCTACTTCATTTCAGCTCTTAGCCACCACTAGTCCTCCCTCAATTACAGTAGTTCTACCTCACCAAGTAACCATCCAGTTCTGCCCCACCTATTAACTACCAGCTCTTCCTCATCTATCTACTACCACCACCACAACTAACACTTACCTCAACTACTACCAATCATAGTCTTGCACTTTCAACCACACCAGTCTAGTTCATCTACTACCTACCATTCTGCACTATGTCTTAGCTATCACCAGCCACAACTAATACTTCCCCACTTATTGCAAGTTCTACCCCAAACTGATCCTATTTGCCCATCTTATCTCTGTCTGTAATCACAATGTCTGGCTTCTGGCAGACTCATTGGAACATAAGATAAAATGCCTCATAGGATTTGCCAAAGCTCTCTACACTCTGAGTTCAAATCTTATCAAAGTTAATTTTGCTTCATATCCTTGAGGTATCTGTTCCAATTCTGTACATTCTGAGTACAAATCCCACCCTGTCACTGAAAAACTATGATATTTTTGGCTGCTGTTGCAATTGAGAAACAGTATCAGCTACTTGGAAAAGACGACAGAAACAGTTTCTTTGGTTCAATATGAAAATCGACTGTCACCATCAACCATTTGTTCCAATTCCTTGCACTCTGACCTGCAACGGTCAACTTTGCCTTTCATCCTTCAAGGGTCAATAAAGTACCAGCCATATACTGGAGTCACTTTTTTGTCCTTCACTTGCTTTCTGTCTCACATTATAACAGTGATGACAATAAGGAATAAATGCTGACCATGTTCAGTGAATGTTAGTGCTATAAAAGAAAGAGTAAAGATATGCACCAAACATAACTGATGAGGACAAATTGTCATTTTCAGAAAGTACTGAGAGCTCAAAATTTACTTTAAAGGAAAGGACCATAGATCTGAGTTTTCATAGAGGTTGGTAGACTATAAATGTGTTTTACCTTAATCCGTGTAAAGTTTTCAAGGTTTCACTTCTGCCCTTGGCAAACCTCAAGCTACCCTTCTTTTCATTGTGAACATTGTATTTAAGTAAACGGTCACAAATATGTGGTTCATGAAGGGCCTCTGTCAAACGAAGCTCTCTGAAAGAAATGGTAAATAAATAAATGACTTTTACTTTAATAGATAAATAAATAAAATTTATTATAATATTAGTGCCAAGTAGTATTTAAGCATAAACAAAGTTTAGGTTAGTTAAAATATGATTGTGACATATTTCAACTGCTAAAAGCAAATACACCGCAGTTGCTGTGGAGAAAATTTTCTCTTATGGTAAAAAGGTGTAAAAACACTATATCTGCTCAGTGTCAATCAGGATTCCCAGACATTCATATTCCTAGCTCCTTAGCTGTTATCAATGGGAAATACCTAAGAGAGGCAACTCCGGACAGATATTTCCAGAGATTTTTTTTTTTACTTGTTTCAGTTATTGAACTGCAGCCATGCTGATGTAGTAGCTTGAAAGATTTTAGTCAATCTAGTATCCATTTTTAGGTTTGATACTTATCTTATTAAGCATTTTTTCAAACCACAAACTTACAGAGAATTAACAGAGAGTTTCATTTTCTAAGCAGTGTTAACATATAAACAAATACAGGGACATGTATTGCGGACATTTACGTATTATGTAAGTGATAACAATGAAAGCGGGTTTGTGATTAATCTTTATATTTTTATCTTTTCATTTGTCTTGCTTGCTTACATTCTGGCATTTGCTGAATTTTCTTGAGAATCTTTTCTTAGTGGTCAGACCATATGGGGTCTACCTCTAGCAAAATGGGTGTCCATTTAGTGGTCATCCCTCTTATATGTATGTTATATATATATATATGTATATATATATATATATATATATATATATATAACTGGCACTCTGTTAGTTACAATGATGAGTGCTCCAGTTGGTCCAGTAAACAGAGCAGCCTGCTTGCGAAATTAGTGAGCAAGTGGCTGAACACTCCACAGAGGCATACATATACTCTTAATGTAATTCTCAAGGACATTCAGTGTGAAAGAGAATGTGACATGACTGGCCCTTTGAATTACAGGTACAACACATTTTATATATCATATACACATGAATATATGACATATTTCAACTGCTAAAAGCAAATACACCGCAGTTGCTGTGGAGAAAATTTTCTCTTATGGTAAAAAGGTGTAAAAACACTATATCTGCTCAGTGTCAATCAGGATTCCCAGACATTCATATTCCTAGCTCCTTAGCTGTTATCAATGGGAAATACCTAAGAGAAGCAACTCCGGACAGATATTTCCAGAGATTTTTTTTTTTACTTGTTTCAGTTATTGAACTGCAGCCATGCTGATGTAGTAGCTTGAAAGATTCGCACAGCTTCCACACATGTGTTCCTTGACCATTTCCCCCCCCCCTCCTCCCCAAACTAACCCTGTCCCTCTCCCTATGTCTTCTATATGCCCCCGTCTTCGATAACCACCATCGCCATATATAAACCAGCGACCGCAAATCGCTAAGCCCACTCGCTTTCAACTCCACTACGAATGCACAGCTCATGAACGGCTAAAAGTTAAGATTTCTTCTTTCAACCTCGCTCCTACTACCCTCTGCACGTATAATCACTATTCCTTCAGTTCCTTCAAATTGACTTCTCTGATACTTTCAAACCTACTTTCTTGCTATCACGATTTTTCAGTACCCTCTATTCATATTTTCTTTCAGTTTTCAACATACCATTCATGTAATGTTTTTCGTTTAGCCTTGTCTCGTCTCCCTATTTGCTCCCGTTTCATAGCCACTCATCGTCTCCCCTAAAAATTGACTTCTCTGATACTTTCAAACCTACTTTCTTGCTATCACGATTAACAGAATCCTCTTGCTAGTTTGGGGTTGACCCGCCCACCCACCCCCTCCACACATGCCGGAAGTTCCTATTCTTTTCATCCCTGGGTTGCTTCCCTTGAAGACTGCAAATGCTCTTTCACCATCCCTACCCCTAGTTTCGACCTAGGTAAGGTAATGATCATACAGTGCAAAATATGAATGGGTAGTGTTATGCAGGTTGAATTGAAGGCTACTGTATTACTTGCTCATGAATTCTGCCAAATGCGAGCTTTCTTTTCAGGTACATGAAGCTACTGTCCACCGACGCAGGGTCTCTAGGGCCCATACCTCCCACACCCTCAGGGTTGGCACCCTCAATGTTGGCACACTGAAAGGTAGGTCTGGCGAGATAGTTGAGATGCTTGAACGGAGACGTGTGGATATATGTTGTATGCAAGAAGTAAGGTGGAGAGGAGGTTCTGCTAGGTTCCTCACAGGCAAGGAACACAGGTACAAGATTTTCTGGGCAGGGAACACTGACGGGGTTGGAGGCGTGGGTATACTTATCGCTGAGAAATGGGTAGATAAAGTAATTGAGGTAATCAGAGTATGCGACAGAATACTTAAGATTAGATTAGCGCTTCATCATAGTTTAGCAACCATTATATCAGCCTATGCTCCTCAGTCGGGGCTACCTGATGGACAGAAAGACCGATTCTATGACACTCTACTGCAGACTACCTCGTTGACGAACGACAGAGACCTTCTCTTTGTGGCTGGTGACTTCAATGGTCACGTTGGACGACATGCTGGGGGCTTCCACGGCGTACATGGAGGCTATGGCTCTGGTTCCCGCAACGAGGAGGGAACCAGGCTGCTGGAGTTCTGCGATGCAAATAATCTTATGATTTGCAACACTAACTTCAGGAAACCTACCAGCCACCTAGTCACCTACCGATCGGGCCAACATACCAGCCAAATTGACTACATCCTTGCCAGGCAAAGGGAGAGATGGCTACTTATAAATGCCAAAACCTTCCCAGGCAAAGAATGCACCCCACAACATAGACTGGTAGTTAGTGACTTTAGGATCAGGAGTAGGACAACCAGAAGACGACCAACATGGAGAAGAAGGATCTGGAAGCTTAAGGATCCTGTGAATGGACAGAGATTTAGAGACATGTTACTTGAAGCCTTTGACGAAGTAGAAGGGGATAGTGTATCACATGGGGTAGAGGACAACTGGACGTTTCTAAGGGACAACCTGCTGAGAGCCACTGACCAGATCTGTGGCTGGTGCAAAGTCCCCTCTCGTCCCAAGGTAACGTGGTGGTGGAACAGTGTCGTAGACAGGGCTATTAGAGAAAAGAGACAGACTTGGAAGCACTGGAAGAATGGTGGTAGCAGGGAATTGTATCAGACTGCCAAAAGGGAAGCTAGGAGACAGGTCTATCTAGCCAGAGGGGAAGCAGATAAGAAAAAATTTGCCAATGTTCTGCGCCGTGAGGACCAAAAACTGGAGGTGTTTCGCGTTGCAAGACAGTGTGTGAGAGAAGTGTGTTCGCATGGAAGATGGTTCACTTGCGCTAAACGAGGATGCAAAGAGAGAGGCTTGGAGACGCCACTATGAAAGGTTGCTGAATAAAGAAAATGAATGGGATAAAGAGAGTCTGCCGAACGTTGACCCAACAGAGGGACCAGCTATCAGGGTTGATAGTTCCTTAGTAGCTAAGGCAATTAGAAGCATGAAGACAGGGAAAGCCCCAGGCCCATCAGGTATCACTGCAGAGATGCTCAAAATATCTGGTAGTGTCGGCTATAGCCTAGTCACCTGTATAGTTAATCAGGTGATACATGAAGGAGTCATACCCAATGACTGGTGTAGCAGCATAATAGTCAACTGCTACAAAGGTAAAGGTGATGCCCTAGATACAAATAATTACAGAGGTATCAAGCTGTTGGATCAGGTGATGAAGGTTACAGAGAGGGTCATAAGCCAACTAATTAGAGAGAGAGTTAGTTTAGATGAGATGCAGTTTGGTTTCGTGCCAGGGAAAAGTACCACTGATGCTATATTCCTGGTAAGGCAGCTGCAGGAGAAATACCTAGCCAAAGATAAGGCCCTGTACCTGGCTTTTGTTGACATGGAGAAAGCCTTCCACAGGGTCCCCCGATCCCTCATATGGTGGTCAATGAGGAAACTAGGAATAGAAGAATGGTTAGTGAGAGCTGTGCAAGCCATGTACAGGGACGCTGCTAGTAAGGTGAGGGTTGGAAATGAGTACAGTGAAGAATTCCGAGTAGAGGTAGGGGTCCACCAAGGCTCAGTCCTCAGCCCCCTCCTATTTATCATAGTCCTCCAGGCAATAACGGAGGAATTCAAGACAGGATGCCCCTGGGAGCTCCTCTATGCTGATGACCTTGCTCTAATTGCTGAGTCATTATCAGAACTGGAGAAGAAGTTTCAGGTGTGGAAGCATGGTTTAGAATCGAAGGGCCTTAGAGTCAACCTAGCTAAAACCAAAGTCGTAATAAGTAGGAAGGTAGACAAATCACAAACGCCTTCAGGTAGATGGCCCTGCTCGATCTGTAGAAAAGGTGTAGGTAGAAACTCTATAAGATGCACCAAGTGTAAGCTATGGACACATAAGAGGTGCAGCAATGTCATAGGAAGGCTAACTAGGAAGATGGTTTTTGTATGTGGCAGATGCTCGGGAGCATTAACCTCTGAAAATCTGCAGAAAACAACTTCCGTCACTTTCCAGGGGGAAAAACTAGAAGTAGTTGATAGCTTCCGTTATCTTGGTGACCAAGTCAGTAGTGGGGGTGGGTGTGCTGAAAGTGTAACGGCTAGAGTAAGAATAGCCTGGGCAAAGTTTAGGGAGCTCTTACCTCTGTTGCTGACTAAAGGCCTCTCGCTCAGAGTAAAAGGCAGACTGTATGATGCATGTGTACGAACAGCCATGCTACATGGCAGTGAAACATGGGCCGTGACTGCTGAGGACATGCGTAAGCTCGCGAGAAATGAAGCTAGTATGCTCCGTTGGATGTGTAATGTCAGTGTTCATAGTCGACAGAGTGTAAGTACCTTGAGAGAAAAGTTGGACCTAAGAGGAATCAGATGTTGTGTGCAAGAGAGACGATTGCGCTGGTATGGTCATGTGGTGAGAATGGATGAAGATAGGTGTGTGAAAAAGTGCCACACCCTGGCAGTTGAGGGGACCTGTGGAAGAGGTAGACCCAGGAAAACCTGGGTCGAGGTGGTGAAGCACGACCTTCGAACTCTAGGTCTCACCAAGGAAATGACCAGAGACCAAGACCTATGGAAGTATGCTGTGCGTGAGAAGACCCGGCAAGACCAGTGAGAACAATCAAAATCAAAAAGCAGGGGTTAAGTGACCCATCTGTTCGTGTCCGCTGTCAGCCTCGTCTGGCACCCATGCCGGTGATACGTAAAAGCACCATTCGCTCATGGCCGTTTGCCAGCTCTGCCTGGCCCCGTGTCGGTGGCACGTAAAAGCACCATCCGTTCGTGTTCGTTGCCAGCCTCGCCTGGCCCCGTGCCGGTGACACGTAAAAGCACCGTCCGTTCGTGGCCGTTGGCCAGCTCTGTCTGGCCCCGTGTCGGTGACACGTAAAAGCACCATCCGTTCGTGGCCGTTTGCCAGCTCTGTCTGGCCCCGTGTTGGTGGCACGTAAAAGCACCATCCGTCCGTGTCCGTTGCCAGCCTTGGCTGGCCCCCGTGCCGGTGACACGTAAAAGCACCGTCCGCTCGTGGCCGTTTGCCAGCTCTGTCTGGCAACCGTGTTGGTGGCACATAAAAGCACCATCCGTTCGCGTCCGTTGCCAGCCTCGGCTGGCCCCCGTGCCGGTGACACGTAAAAGCACCATCCGTTCGTGGCCGTTTGCCAGCTCTGTCTGGCCCCATGTCGGTGGCACGTAAAAGCACCATCCGTCCGTGTCCGTTGCCAGCCTCGGCTGGCCCCCATGCCGGTGACACGTAAAAGCACCGTCCGCTCGTGGCCGTTTGCCAACTCTGTCTGGCAACCGTGTCGGTGGCACGTAAAAGCACCATCCGTTCGCGTCCGTTGCCAGCCTCGGCTGGCCCCCGTGCCGGTGACACGTAAAAGCACCGTCCGTTCGTGGCCGGTTGCCAGCTCTGTCTGGCCCCGTGTCGGTGGCACGTAAAAGCACCATCCGTTCGTGTCCGTTGCCAGCATCGCCTGGCCCCGTGCCGGTGACACGTAAAAGCACCATCCGTTCGTGGCCGTTCGCCAGCTCTGTCTGGCACCTGTGCAGGTGGCACGTAAAAAACACCCACTACACTCGCGGAGTGGTTGGCGTTAGGAAGGGCATCCAGCCGTAGAAACACTGCCAGATCTGACTGGGCCTGACGAAGCCTTCCAGCTTCACAGACCCCAGTTGACCCGTCCAACCCATGCTAGCATGGAAAACGGACGCTAAACGATGATGATGGTTGGTGCTAGGCAGGGCATCCAGCTGTAAAAACCATGCCAAAACAGACTCAGAAGTTTGATGCAGTCTTCTGCCTGGCCAGCTCCTATCAAACCATCCAACCCATGCCAGCATGAAAGGCGGACGTTAAATGATGATAATCACACACACACATATATATATATATACATACACACACATACACTAATATATATATATATACATACACACATATATATATACACATATATAACACAAAATTATATAATAGTTCCTACATGCATTTCACTATTCTGGTTGTTTGCAATAGGTGTTCTTAACTAGTTATACAATAGAAGTTACTTAACAACTACACAAGAATCATACTGGATTATGAATAATCTATATGGAACACTAAACATAACAGTAGCAATTATACATCTATTTGTACATATAATTTTCTCTAAGCCTCTCCTTTCCATAATAGCATGTCAGGTTTAGAGGATTTTTGACTCCTGAGATTATCTCCCCTCCTCAAGTGGAGCTGATCATAATTGTCATTTCGTAATTATGATAGATCCTCTATCGTAATTTCAACCGGGGTCCATATAAGATTTTGTTTGTTCAAATTAATGTGCAACAAATTTGCTCATATTTCTACAATACACAAAATATTTCAGTGATTTTTTAAAGATACAATTATAAAAATATAATAGGATTTTGTTTAAACATCAAATGGCTATGGGGGTCCTGTAGAGTAAAATAGGAATAAAAGTGGGGTCCATAGGCAAAAGATGGTCGAGATCTACTGCTCCCTCTCTCTCTCTTTCGGAGAGGCACAAGCACCTACACGCACATATACACACACGGCAGTAACTTCCACCTACCGAATTCAATCACAAAGCTCCGGTCAGCTCGGGGCTACAGTGGAAGACACCTACCCAAAGTGCCACGCAGTGGGACTGAACCCGAAACCATATAGCTAGGAAGCAAGCTCCCTAACCACACAGCCATGCCCTCGCCAGATGCAGATATAATTTTAATACATCAAGAATTTTTGTTGTATGTTATTTGACATATCCGTATTTCTCTCCCTCACCCCCTCTCTCTAGATATATAATCATCATCATCATTTAACGTCTGTTGTCCATGCTGGCATGGGTTGGACGGTTTGACCAGTGCTGGCAAGCTAGAAGGCTGCACCAGACTACAATCTGATTTGGAATGGTTTCTACAACTGGATGCCCTTCCTAATACCAATATAAGTATTCTCTCTTTTATTCATTTGTTTTAGCCATGCTGGAACACTGCCTTGAAGGGTCTTAGTTGAACAAATCAACCCCAAGATTAATTTTTGTTAAGTCTGATGGTACTTATTCTATTTGTTTCTTTTGCCGAACCACTAAGTTACAGAGACATAGACACACTAACACTAGTTGTCAAGTGATGATGGAGGGACAAACACAGACACAAAGACACACATACATATATACAACAGGCTTCTTTCAATTTCTGTCTACCAAGTCCACTCACAAGGCTTTGGTTGGCCCAAATCTATAGTAGAAGACACTTTCCCAAAGTGCCGTGCAGCAGGATTGAACCCAGAACCATGAGGATGGGAAACATGCTTCTTACCACACAATCACACTTGCGTCTATATATATAATTTCTGGTATTACTATGAGATGTAGTTAAAAATATATACAAATATTTGACACTAACGAATATTGGTACTGGATTTTCTTCTTCTTTGTGTCCAAGCCATGACCAGTTTCCAAAACAAACTTTGATTTCTCTGTTTCTGACAGTAAGGCCTGCAATTCTACTGTCAGATATTTACAAACTGTAGAAAATACAAAGTAAAATAAGACATAAAGTATTTAATGAAGGAAATAACATTTTAGAAATATGGAAAAAAAAAAGTAAATAAACAAATAAAAACCACCACCATCATTTAGTGTTCATATTCCAGGATGCTGGCATGGGTTGGGCGATTTGACAGAAGCTGGTGAAACAGAGTACTGTGCCAAGCTCCACTATCTGCTTTGGCATGGATTTTAGAGCTAGATGCCCTTCCTAATGCCAACCATTTTACAAGAGTAGATTGGGTGCTTTTTACATGGCACCGATACCAGCAAGGTCTGCTTTGGCATGGTTTTTATGTCTGGATGCCCTTCCAAACACCAACAACATTACAGAGTGTACTGGGTGCTTTTCATGTGGCACCAGCATCAGTGAGGTCACCAAGTAACTAGCAAGACAAAGATCTTTTTGAGGGCAAGTTAGAATTGAAGATGCTGACTTTGTGCCAGGTGATAAGAGGTTAGAGCAGGGGTCAGCGAACCAGGATAAATTACTCCAAGTGGGGTAAAAATGAAATCCTTGGGGGTAATGAGGACTCATTAGACATAAGTAAAATTATATAAATAACATTTTCTTTGTTACAACAGAAATTTTTCTTCTGGCAACACTGCATCTGTCCAATGTAATGGACATGTAAATAGATTCACATAGATTCAATAAACCTTTTGAATTCAAAGAATCTATGATTTTCTTCCTTTCAAATCAAGTGGGTAACATTGGTGTAAATAAATATATTTTGGGGTAATTGGTTAAAAAAGTTCACTGACTCCTGAGTTAGAGTATGACAAAGGGACAGATACAGGTGTCCTACTGTAGAGGAGATACATGATTACCCCAGTCAGAGGCAGAGAGAGAGAGAGAGTGAGAGAATAAAAGCAACTGAGAGAGATGGTAGCAATGTGCTAGGGCACATTGTACAAAGTACAAGGATGGTAGAGGATTGTCCAGAGTGCATCCGTAAGGAGTTTGCAAGAATACAAAAAGGGCAGAGAGTGGGGAGGGAGAGATAAGCATAGTGCATAAAGAAGAGGAGAAGAGAAGATGTAGTTTGGTTTATTGAAGTAGGGTGTTTGAAATTAAATATTACACATGAATGGAGCACACAGCACTTCTAGAATTCAGTTTTGATGAAATGAAACAAACAATGTACTAATGTTTAAAATATATAGCTATCCACAACTCAACCTCCAAGTTGGAATATGATATCAAGGACATACTTGACATACTGACCCTTGAGATATATAGTTTAAAAAACCAAATTACAGCCTAAATAGTACAAAAGTTTCTTATTTATATTCATTTATGAATATAAATACATTTTCTCTTTAGTTGAGGATCATACAGGTTTATCTTGGCAAGTGGAATTGAAAACCTAGCTTCAATTCCCAGCAATAGTTGCTTCCTTTATAACCCTATGGTCTTAAGAAAGGTGTAACTGTTAGTTTCAAATTATTTCTCATAAGTTTTGAGGGTGTGTATTTTAAGATATATTACTCTTTTACTTGCTTAAATCATTGGACTGCAAATATTCCAGAGCAGCACACACTCAATCAAAAAAGACACTAATACATATTCTATTGGTCTCATTTTGGCCACATTGCTAAGTTACAGAAATCTAAGCAAGCCAAAGTCAGTTATCAAGCAATAAGAAACACACATATACAAATATATACATCACACAATGAGCTTCCATGGTTTTCATAGATTATTTACATATAAAACTGTAGGGTGTTTTAAGCAAAATATCTCTGTTGCATGAATGTCCTATTCAGTTTTACATTTTCTGTAACAGATTGAGAGTGTATTTTGAACCCTCTTCTCCCCAGTGAGAAGGTTTCAATGCCATTCAGGCTGCTTTTTAACAATTCTTTGTGCCTTGCTTTATGAATTTATCTCAGGAGGTCACCATCAATAACTATATGCTATCTGTTCTTTGGCAGTCCAGGTTTTCAGTTCTGAATTACCCGTTCTGAATTTTACCCTATCTGAGCCGCTAATACTCTATTGCAACCAGTTTGTAGTACAGTTCTTTCATTGGTCAAAGATGGAGCAGATTTTCCTCAGGCACACATTGTGGTAGGTACTGATATTACTACTTGCCAAGATTCTGAGGGAAGATCTGACAGTTCAGTCTTAGTCCTAGACTGTATTGGTTAGACTTCCAGATTGATTGAATTTTTGTGAATACCCAACTTACTGAGGACGTATTTTTTTGCCTCGTTGATTTGGTTGATTTAAGGCTTCCTAGAATCAGCGATTTTTTGTTGCCAATACAAGCTTATATGAACTGGTGTTTAAAGGAAAAAAAGTATAGGAAGTGCTTCAAATGAGTGAATTTTCCAACAAAACATCGATTGCTATCCACATGTATTTATTTATAACCGGTTTAAAAGTGGCTTAGTAACTTAGAGTAAATAAATAATTATTGAAACACATCAAATTAACAGTATATATTCGAGAGAAAGGAATTAGGAAGTGACGTCGATACCCCAGCCACCCTACTCACCCTCATGATTTTCACCAAAAAAACCCCGATTTTTCGCGTGGAATCAACTCCCCTGACTTTCTTCTCTCCCGCATATCCTTTATTTTGGTGGTTGGGAAATTTTTTCCTTTTCGTTAAATGAATTGCGGTAAGCCCTAATATGCCAGAAACCCTTCTTTTTTGCCCGGAAAACGAGGGGGTGGAACCCTCGGAAATTTACCTATTTTTGTCTAACGTTCTAATTATTCTGTCTGTCCACTGCCAATATAGTATTTTTTAAAACTGGGCCTCTAGGTAACTGCCCACTGAGCCCATGCTATAAGACGGCACTCCATTCGTGCTCTCTTGCCTATTTCCATGTGTACAACTTGACATCTTAAAACAAACACTGCAATCACTTCGAGCCAACGAGGCAGCTTCAACACGGTCGCTTAATCTGTTCAAAAACAAAAAAAAACAGCCAAATCACTTTCAACTTATATTCTATCGTCTAGCTTTTAAAAGACTATTTGGACATTATAGATTGAAAAGACGGGTTAATCTCAATTAATGCAGCTGATGATTAATATAATCGATCAGGGCCGACCTGGGGCTAAATAAGAACACGATCACTGCAGAGGAAAAAAAGAAAAGGAATTAAATTAAAAAACAAACTGAAATGCAACAAACCTTCACACAGAGTTGGTAAAGTTACTTCTGTAGTTTGATTAATTATAAATGTACAGAACATTAAAGTCGCAAAAAATGCACGTTTCGAATTCATGTTGAAGACGAGATGATAATAAGGAACAAATTATCGCTTCCCGGAGGTGGATTCTCACTAGCATGAGAAGCTCAAGTCCTAAGTTTCTAGCTAAACGAATTGATTAACCTTCACTTGACATAAAATAATTATAATTTTTGAATGAAAATAAAAAGATTATTGTAGCTTCCTTGTGAACTAAAATTATTCTTTTATAATCTGTTATAATTTTTTTCATGGAATGTATAAAGAAATATAAACTGTAGCACATCACGATAAGTACTTCCTGTTAAAAAAAAGTCATCATTTTTTTGTGATAACAAAAGAGAGGAATTCGTGTAGACTGACCAGAGTCCGCGGATTTTCTCTCTTAAACTATTTTTTGGCGTTTAAAATTTTTATCGGATTTAAGTAAGTATTTCATTAATGCATCACATTATGTAAAATCCTCCATGATGTTATTTTATTGTGCATATTATATAGAAACGATTCAATTCTATAATAGGGCGGTGCCCGCTGCCGGAATTTTAATTACTCTTTCAATTTTAATACTTTGCTACTTACGAAAGAATTCCACTTTTATTTCTAAAAAAAAAAGAAAAAAGATGTTAAAATTTATATTTAGTTCTACTGTGAAGTAAAACAGTCGATTGTCAATATTTTTCTGTATTTTAATGATTCTAAATATCTGTGATGTTGATAAGATTCAAGTTACTTTTAAATTTTTGTACTTTTGGTTCCGCTTTTGAGATAATTTGAAATGTAATTCGTAAGCTGTGATGTTACTAATTACCGATGTAAAAGTATAAAAAGTAATTATTTTTAACTGTCAGTAAGTACTGTATTATAGCATTTTGTTCACTCGGTTGGGCTGTGTATAGACATTTCTAACCTGCATTGTTTTCATTTAAACCAGTTAAATACTTGTTTATCATTATATTATCTAAAAAGTTCAAAAATTATTTAGTTAATTCGTCTCTAAAAGCATTTTTCGCTGGAGGCTATGACAAACTTCGCTAACCGTCTGTTTAGCGTAACTGAAATACTTCTCTTACGAAGATAATTATTATCTGAGTCACGTCATCCCAGCTACCCAAATACTTTTGCCCTAAAGAATAATTCTCTGTGATAATGTGTGTCTGTAAGATTATTGGAGTGAAATCTTGAGTTAAAATAGTTTTTAGAGTCCAGCCTGCTCTTCCTACTAGTTCTAATGAAGATTAAACATTAACCCACACGTGAGACAGTGTGAGTATGCAGAGCGGTAACCAAAATAACTGGACTAATAAAACTTTCACACAGACCATCAAGGAGCCTCTACGAGACCTACTCGGCTACTAGAAATAGTAACCAAATCTTCCTCAAATCACACTTACCGTTTTAATACTAGAAGTACCAAGTGGGCATTTTTCACCCATTTCATTGTTCAATTCACTATTAAATGAAGCTGATAAAAGTTGAACTTCCATGATTTTTCATGAATTTAAAAAATGTTCCTTATAATGAATTCCGTTATTTGATATTTTATGTAGTTTTCTTAAAATTTACACTACTGCCTAAAATTAGTAAAAATATATTCTAGTACTTGTATTAAACAAAAAACGGGAAGGACACAGATAATGTAGTCCTAGATACACTAAATAAAAACTGGGATAGCCAAGGCTGAACCGTAGATTTTTCTTTAACAGCCTGACGTGGGAGCTGTACGAGGACAAATATTGCTGTCACTGCTTTTGACTCAAACTTGATAAATCAACCTTTATACAAAAGGTTAAGTGTTAACATATTTAAGGATAGTGGCATCAAAAACCTAGCTATTTATTTCTGACTTTTTACCAGTTTTATTAACTTTTCTTCAGCTTTGGAGGGAAATACAGTCTAAGAAAACGTTTATAATTGTTCCATCAACTATCAGTATAGGACTGGTAGAATGTTTCTTCTCGACACTCTGAATCTATAAAAGTATTATAGAGGCTTCATTTGCCAATCATGTTGTATTGTCAAGAGGTCAATATCCAAGGATTTGAACATTTTTCAGGCTCAGGGGGTGAAAATTGATATTTAGAGTAATTTTAAACATTGTAGTTTTCCATTTCTATACTCACCATCAGGTATATTTTCAGTATATCATCATCATTTAACGTCCGCTTTCCATGCTAGCATGGGTTGGACGGTTCAACTGGGGTCTGGGAAGCCAGAAGGCTGCACCAGGTCCAGTCTGATCTGGCAGTGTTTCTACAGCTGGATGCCCTTCCTAACGCCAACCACTCCGTGAGTGTAGTGGGTACTTTTTACATGCCACTGGCACTATATATATATAGTTTTATATAGTTTGAACTTAGTGATAAAAAGTTCTGTTCAAAACCTGAAGAAAACACCAAATTTTTCACTTTGTCCCATTTTTGACATCCCTGTTGCAGAAGATAACAGGTTTTTTAGTAAGTGGATTAATGTGTTCTGTTAAAACTTTAGACACTGTAAGATTAGAGAAGATAAGATGCTTACCAACTGTTAAGTAATAACAGCCTAAACTTGAAATTTTTTTGAAAGTGGCTCTCAAAATGTGGATTTTTGCAATTTTTGGTTGGCATTTATTTTCATTGGCGGAGTTAAAAGAATTGATATTTAGTGTCTGAAGGACTTGAGATTGTGGAGATTAAAGTAACATACTTTCCAAGCTATGGTATCAAACCCATTTGGAATGATAGGCCCCTAAAATTAAAAGAAATTCAATATTTTGAAAATTGCCAAAAAAAATAAATGGCCATAAAATCTGACTGGTAACAGCCATGGAGCTAAAATTTTCATGAATTCCTCCTCTCATGGATATTAACAAATGGTGTAAATTTGATGAAAATCTAAGGACCTTTGCATCAGACCCTTGTTGATTTTCACTGGAATGACCCTATACTGTCATGAGGAACAGGTCTTCTTCCCCAATACTCTAATGATTCCAAACATCTGAGAAATACTGTTAAGCACTTCAAGATTAACAAGAATGAAGCAAAGTGAAAAGTATGGATAATATTTGTTGGGGAGAAAATGAGGAGTGGAGTTTAGAGTGATGAGTAGATTTAGTGTGGAGTGGAGTACCGGCTGGGAGTGAGATGATAATGAAAAACAACTGTTTTTACATTACTATGTGACCTACTTATGGTGGACTCTGCTATCACTATTTGTATTCATATACTCCCTGACTAACCAGTGAAATAGCTCTGAAATTTTTCTCATATCACACAGCCTATGGTCTTAAAGAAGAAAGGACTCATTGTCTAATTAAGTTCTAGATACACTAACCTACAACAAAGAGGGGATGATCATGCCCACTCTTGGTCATAAGCTTGCTCAAACAGAGATGACCTGGCACTAAACATCTAGGTGGACTGTCTTCACTTTGCGACCAGCACATTGGCCATTATTTGTTTACACAGAGGTAGACCATACTTCCACAAAGTACCTATTTACAAGCAGTTAAATGTTTTTACCAAACAACATTTTCCTGCTATTTACTAAATACAACTTTGTGTGTGTGAGATAGAGAGAGATTGTCCTGTATACATATAAGCATTGAAGTCTGTATGTAAAAACACAACGTATATGCACTAGTTCCTGATAATGCAGCAGGATACAGCTAATATCTAGTCATTTATCTGTCAAGGAGTGTCCTGACAAAGTATTTCCTCATATTACTTTTGGCTAACTACTTGATGTTGTCATGAATTTCATGTTTTTTGGTTAGCCAAGGTAATTAATATTTCTAACTTGGCATTAACCTTTTCGTGACTATTTTTAATGAGTAGACTGCCAATATGTTTAAATTAATGTTCAAACATAATCAAGACATGGAAGGTTTAGCAAAATATCTGCATCTTTATATATTTGGGATCACCCAAAAATCATCACCCCAAAAGTGTTTCCTAACCTTTTCACTGTTGATGAAGCCTTCAAATACATTCCATATCTAAGAGAATCCAGTCATTAATATTATTATATCTCTCCCTTTTATAAAGTTAAATGTTGTGGTAAGATCTTCTACTATAGCCTTAGGCCAACTAAAGCCTTTTAGGTGGATTTGGATTTGGTAGACAGAAACTGAAACAAGCTAATCATATATATATATTATATATATATATATATATAGATAGATAGATATTTGTATGTATCTGTGTGTTTGTCTCTCACCATTGTTTGACAACTGATGTTACATCCCCGTAACTTAGCAGTTCAGCAAAAGAGACTAATAGAATAAGTACTAGACTTAAGAAAAAATAAGTCCTGTGCTTGATAATCATGAAACTCTTTGAAAGGTTTGGCAATTCTAAACCCATCAGATACCACAAAGAGGGTTTAAGAAATTTCTTAAGACCTTGTTCAGACCAAATTTCCCCACAATCCCCTAATGAAATCTTTTTCCCCCATAGGGTCAGTCTCCTTATTGCTTACAAATGCCAAGATTTCAAATATATATTGCATGTATACAAAATACAATGAACTTTGCTAAAGGCATTCATGAGCCAGGAGGTGGTACCAAACCTAATGGTGTGTTGGGGCTGTTACCACATAGTAGTCTTAAGATGCTGCATATTCGAGCAGTCCACAATGTAATATTGCATACAGCCAGTTGGTTATGACAGCCTATCATGTTGTTAGATATAGTTTATTGTGGATTACCAAATTATGATGTTTAGGTCCCTCTTGTTATATATTGTTATTAAACCATGAAATTGACAAAGTACTTCTTAAAACAAATGCATATACAGATCCAGTCTTCTGAACTTGCTCTGACTCATATTTGAATGCACATTCACATCAACACTGACATATAAATGCAAGCTAAAATATAGATTATTTTCTACTGGTTCCAATCAGTTTGCTGTGGCCATACTAGAGTACCACCATATGTTAATAATGTTTTTTTTTAATGATTTTTTTTTCTCTTTTTTTTCTTATCAAGTCTCAACAACCACTGAGCAAGATGACTGAGGTTCACAACTTTGGCACTGAAGCTGTAACATGCCATGCTTGGAATAAAAACTGCACCGGTGAGCTATCTTTTCAATTTCTTTAAAACCATATCAACTTCTCACTACCTCTATCTCCTCTTTTTCTTAGTAATTCATCATATTTTGATTGGCTTCAAGAGTAAAGACCTCTCATGAGGTCTAAGTAAAAAGCTTTTATTTTATGAGGCCTTATATCTGTTAAAGCAAGGCTTGATGGATGGAACTAAAAAGTGGTGCAAGTATATTTCTGCCCAATGTGATCCAATAATTTATAATAATCCTTTCTATTGTAGACACATGGCCTGAATTTTGTTATGAGGGGGTTAGTCGATTAATACAACCCAGTGTTCAACTGGTGCTTATTTCATCAACCATGAAAGGATGATGGGCAAAGTCAACCTCAGTAGAATTTGAACATAAAGATGGATGAAATGCTGCATTTTGTCCAGCATGCTAACAATTTTGCAATTCGCCATCTTACTTTTTCAAATTTTGGCACAGGGCCTGCAGTTTTTGAGGGAGAGGAATTTGATTGCATCAACCCCAGTACTCGAATGGTATTTATTTTATCAATCCTGAACGTATGAAAAGCAAAGTTGACCTCAGCTGAATTTGAACTAAGAACATAAAGACGGATAAAATGCTCCTAAGCACAATATCATAAATTGTAGGGAAGTGGAAGAGTTGATTGTATTGATCTTCAGCCTCTAGTACTTCATGGGAACGTACTTCATCTTAGAAGGATGAAAAATGGCATTTACCATGTAACTAAATACAAAAGGCATTTTGTCTAATGCCATTACAATTCTGCCAATTCACTGCTCTAATAATTGTATATTTTTAGTTTTTCACTGATTGCCAGTTTATTAATTAATTTCTTTTTTTATAAATATTACTGTTGTAACAGCTTCCATCACATTCCAGGGGAAAAAAACTACAAGTAGTTGATAGCTTCCATTATCTATGTGACCAAGTCAGTAGCGGGGGTGGATGCTCTGAGAGTGTAGTTGCTAGAATAAGAATAGTCTGGGCAAAGTTCAGAGAGCTCCTACCTCTGCAGGTGACAGAGGGCTTCTCGCTCAGAGTAAAAGGTAGACTATGATGCATGTGTGCGAACAGCCATGCTACATGGCAGTGAAGCATGGGCCGTGACTGCTGAGGACATGCGTAAGCTTGCAAGGAATGAAGCTTGTATGCTCCGCTAGATGTGTAATGCCAGTGTGTATACACGACAATGTAAGTGCCCTGAGAGAAAAGTTGGACATAAGAAGAATCAGATGTGGTGTGAAAGAGAGACGACTGTGCTGGTATGGTCATGTGTTGCGCATGGATGAGGATAGCTGTGTGGAAAAGTTTTACACCCTAGCAGTAGAGGGAACCTGTGGAAGAGGTAGACCCAGGAAGACCTGGGATGAGATGGTGAAGCACGACCTTCGAATGTTGGGCCTCACCAAGGCAATGAGAAGTGACCGAGACCTTTGGAGATATGCTGTGTTTGAGAAGACCCGGCAAACCAAGTGAGACTGTAAACCTTGGCCTATGCCAGTGCAGCATAACCAGCCCATTTAAGAGTACCCTTCAATCATTGGGCAATAAACTGTGCTTGCAAAGACCTGTTGAGGCAAGTGAAGTCATTGTTGTGGCCAATGACAGTACTGCCTGATTGTCACGTAAAAAGCACCATTCGAGCATGGTTGGTGCCAGTGCTGCCTGACTGGTCCTGTGCTGGTGGCCTGTAAAAAGCACCATTTGAGCGTGGTTAATGCCAGTGCTTGCTGACTGATCCCATGCTGGTGGCACATAAAAGGCACCATTTGAGCATGGTCATTGCTAATGTTACTTGACTGGCTCCTGTGCTGGTGGCACATAAAAAGCATCATTCAAGCGTGGCCAATGCCTCTACCGCCTGACTGGCCCTCATGCCTGTGGCACTTAAAAAGTACCCACTACCAGCATGGAAAGCGGATGTTAAATGATGATGATTATGATGATGGACCTGGGAAAATATGATATTGCGTTGCATAATGCCATGTTAAGCATGCCTATTTTTACCTCTAAGTCTAGTTATGTAACCTTGTGTTTAGTGTATTTGGTTCAGGATCTTAACATTGAGGCTTTCATATGCCAAGTGGGTAGAAATATTGTTTCCTTGAGCAAGGTATTTCATTGTACGTTGCTCCAACCTATTCAGATGAAAATGAGTACCAGCCTAGTACTGGTGCAACACACACACACACTCTCTCTCCTTCCCTCTCTCTCTCTGTTCTGCTAGGTCAAGAGAGTGTTTGCTCTCAATTACATAGAGACTAAAATGTAATTAACAAAAGCTTGACTTAGGCCACCAGATCACACTTCACTTGTGAGTGATGGCTATGGGGATTTTTTTTTTATAAACTAGGAGGAAAAGGCAATACTTCGACCTTTTATTTTTGCAGGGCCTCAGACTTATCTGGATCTCTACCTCTCTGTTGGAAATAGTGAGCAATTAATCTAAAGATATTAGAACTCTACCTATGATAAACTGGTGTTCTGTTTAAGAAAATTGATCATTCCTTTGCAGAAAACTGGATCTAAATACTGGTCCTTATATTTTTCCCACAATTCTTACTGTTTATTTCTGAAACAGAAAAACCTAGTTGTCATCATCATTTAACATCCTCATATTATGCTGAGATGTGTTGGACAGTTTGACTGGATCCAGTGTGTCCAAAAACTACAGCATTGTGCTCCAGTATCTGCTTTGGTGTGGTTTCTATAGCTGGATGTCTTTCTTAACACCAACCACTTTACAGCATTGATTGGATGCTTTTTTCATACCAGCTGCTTTATTGAGGTCACCATGCAGTTCATGGGACTACGAACTCTGGGGGAGGTGGGAGAGGTCTGCTTCATGATTGTGGATGAAGGGATTACTATCAGAAGGGTGGGGAGAGCAGATTCTTGCAGAGGGATTTGCATTGGTATTCACATCTAGTAGAGGAAAGAGGGAGTGAGAAAGAGAAAATAATCAATAGGAGCTGCAAGTGATAATGGAATATTGAAATAGTGAAGCTGATTAACACTTTAGCATTCAAACTGGCCATATCCAACCCAAATATTCTATTTGTTCTATGTTCAAACCAGCCAGATCCAGTCTCACACCTACCCTACAGCATCATTCTAAAAGTAAACAATCACATCATTGAAATTCCAAAGCCACAAGATAATATACATGATTAATTCAAAACCATGTGAATGGATAAATATTATATTTGACTTAGTAATCTGAATGCCAAAGGGTTAAATCCTGTATATACTCTCCCAAACTCTATTGTGACATCATCAACTTTGGTTTTCCAGACAGAATCAGTTCATTCTTTGGAGTTTCAGTTACTGTGATGCTCAATCCCATACATATGGTGGAAGGCCAGTCTCTGGAGTGAGGGACTAGTATCTAGGTTGGGTGTAATTTCTAATATCTTTAGATTATCTTAAACAGTGGAACCTCAATTTACAAATATAATTCATTTCTGAAGGCTGTTCATTACCTGAAATGTTTGTAAACTAAAAACTATTTTTCTCATAAGAAAACACAGCAAATTCAAGCAGGGACGTGCACTGAATCAAAGTTGGACAACAACTGACACTTTCCAGCTGAAGCTCTCAGCTTGTCATCAACTGTTGTTTCTGGCTTGTGTGTTCATTACTCGAGACATTGTTTGTCACCCAAGAGGTTTTATGCTCGAAAAATTGTCAACCAATATGTTCATGATGAGAGGTGTTTGTAAATTGAGTTTCCATTGTATCTTTAGATTATCTTCTAACTATTTCAAACAGACAAGTGGAGCTCCCTTCAGTCTCTGAGGCCCTGAAAAAAGTTTAAAGGTTAAGGTATTGCCTTTTCCTCCTAGATTAAATTTTAAAAATCAATGCCATCACTCAAAAGTATGGTAATGGACCTGTCTGTTAAGCTTAGAGACAATTCAATAATGCTTTTGTTTTTCTTTCTTTTTTTTTTATTATTCTTCAGAATTAGCTTTGTCTTCTAACAGTACCGAAGTTAAGGTCTACAAGAAGACCGGTGGAGGCTGGCAGGAGTATGAGACAATGACGGAACATGGACAAAAAGTAACCAGCATTGATTGGGCTCCAAATAGTAACCGTATTGTCACATGCGGATCAGTAAGTTTGTTTTTTTATATTCTTGTTGTTGTGCAAAAATTCCTAACACAAGTTTGAGCAAAGTTATGGTAAATAATCTAATATTTAGAGACTGACAAGGCTCTGTCCAGACATGCACCCATCAAACCCCATGGGGAAAAGGTTTAATCAGTTTAATTTAAGCATGATGTATCGATGCTTCAGGGTATCTGTATGATTTACATTCTTTAAAGTTTGGTTTTGAATTTTCGATGAGGAACCTGGAACCATCTGATCCAATTGGTATAGTGTATGAGTGGTGTGTGTGAATACTGGTTTACATTCACACATACACAGTCATTCACAATCTCACTGATGTGTATTTCACCTGAAGTGCTTTTATGCTAAACCATATATACAACACTGTGTGTGTGTCTGTTGATTATGTATGTTCAAAGTTGTCAAGTTAGTACAATATTGAAAATGTGTTCCTACCAACAGGACCGTAATGCCTATGTTTGGAATTACAACAATGGGAAGTGGACCCCCATTCTGGTTATCCTGCGCTTCAACCGGTCTGCTACAGTGGTTAAGTGGTCCCCTAATGGTAATTATAATGTTTCTTCATTCTTTCTGTCTTCATCCTTACAACAACCTGACTTTGAAATAATTAACTGCTGTAATTGAGAAGACATGTCATGCTAGCTAAGTGAAATCACAGTTGTAGTCTAGTGCTGGTAATGTGTGAATGGTGCCGGTGACGTGTGAATGGTGCCGGTGACGTGTGAATGGTGCCGGTTATGCGTGAACGGCATCCGTGATGCGTGAATGGTGCCGGTGACACAAGTGGCACCTGTGCTGGTGATGCATGACTGGCACCCAGTAGACTTTGTGATGTGATTGACATTAGGAAGGGCATCCAGCCATAGAAACCAAAACAAAATAGACTGGAATCTGGTGCAGCTCTCCAACTTACCATCTCCAGTCAAACTGTCTAACCTGTGGAAAACAGCTGTTAAATGATGTTCCTTGTTTAGTCAGAGAAAGAAGGGCTGCATCCATTACCTTATTGTGCAAGTTTTCTGGGACTGGCAGAGGAGTAAAACACAACTGGTGGGTTATCCTTAAAATATTAACCTGGCCAGAATGCCTGCAATAGAATCAACTCTGCTAAAGGTACCCAAGGATCAGGTAGTGGTGATAAGCCTGGTCACAAAATGTCTAACATCAAACTGTCTTTTGTACAATTTTACATATTCAGTTTGATTGTCAAGGCTTGAATCACCTACGGCTAAGGTAGATTGAACACACAAGGAATCCAGAAACTTGTGAAGGAAATAGCAACCACATCTCCCTCAAATCAAGCCTTATCTAGAAGGAGGAGACATTAGATACTGTACTTTGAGATATGTTATGGCTGAAATTAAATATGTGAAAAATTAGTCATGGCTGGAGCACCTTTTGATCGTAGGTCTGGCTGATCTGGTTCTAAACAACAACCACCAAATATCATTTGACATACTATATGGGTCACATGATGTGTCCCACACCACCATCAAGGACAAAAATCTGAAAACAATAGGCTATCACTGTTGAAACAATCATTATATAGACATTCTCCTTGTATAAGACAACAATCTAAATTGCATTAATCTGCAGTTTACTGAATTCTTTATCTAGCTCTAAGCTCTTCCACACTACTGTGCAGATTATTCACATGCATAACCTTCACATCCCTCCTCATCCTCCATTTCCTATAATGTTTCATCTTTTTTCTTTTTTTTTTTTTTTTGTCTTGACTTCTATCATGTATTACTCACTGCACAACTTGCTCTGCTCTATGTTTGGGTTTCAGAAAACAAGTTCGCCGTTGGCAGTGGTGCACGACTTATTTCAGTTTGCTACTTTGAAGAAGAGAACAACTGGTGGGTGAGCAAGCACATTAAGAAACCAATTCGCTCTACCATTACATGGTAAGTTTTTCTGTTTGCTTAATTTTGCTGTTAGTTGTCTGGCCACATGTCTCCTATAATCTCCAAGGGACTTTCAAGGGATGGGATGTAGCTCTGTAGTTTCATTGTATTAACTCTGTCGTGCTGTGTTGCTGCTAAAGTGGGAATAGTTTAAATGTAATCTCTGCCTTATTTCCTGGTAAAGCAGTAGTGAACAACACATGTAGAAAAATGAAGATAAAATACTAAAATTAGACAATTGAACATATTGCAGCTTTGTAATCAAGTGTGCTTATGACTCATTGTTAATAATGTCTTCCATAGCTGTTGTTTACTTTTGTTTTTAATTGAAAAAAAAAAAAAAACATTTTGCAATGAAATAAATGCATGATGAACCTGGCACTTCGTCTTGTAAATGAACAAGGCCTAGACTCTTTGCAGTTGAGGAAATTATTTATGATATTTATTCTTCAGTTGAAGAGTTTACACTTACACCAGCAATGGAAGTGATTCAGACAATCAAACTGGTGAAAGTGATGAGGAGAGCAGTGATCTGAATGAACAAATATGGTAGCTGAGAGATAAGCCTATTGTTATTCTCTGGAATTTTTTTTATAATTCTGTCCATTAGTTTGCCTGCAAATGTTATTCTTGAGCTGTATATGCAACCATTTATTTTTTTTGTTTAGGAGCTCAGGTCTGAGTGGGTTAAGCAGATGAAATATAAATCTGCTTCTGGATAGTACATCAGCCTAGTGCAGTGGTTCTCAAGCTTCTGTAATTCAGCACATTCTTTCATGAAATGGTCTTTTACAGATGCCTTTTGCCATGTTTTGCACTGGTTTCATATCTACATATTTTTATAGTATGTCCCTTTCTTTAGGTATTTGCCTGGGGTAGTTCCTTTTATGTTAAATTTTTATAGAAGCTACTAATTAAGTTAAGAAATTATGTAATTTAATATGTATTGGACCTTTGTACATCATTAGTTAAGTTTCCGCATACTGATAACACAATATCCTATTCAAATTTTAACCTCAACAAACAATTGTTTATTGAAAATATGTTCAAGTATAAGTATAGTACTTGATTTGAATATTTTATTTCTGAGAAAGACAATCACAACTCTTCTAAACATTTGTACAACTGTTAGTACTGTTAGGTATAATCAAAGAATACCTTCTTGCACAATTATATCTCTTTGCAAATGTTACACATCTATGTTTAAGCTATTGCTCTTGCTCAAATATAACTGCAACATGGTTTGTATTTGTGTTGTATAGAAGGTAGTTGTATCAAAAAATTATCTTTCTTATTTTTTTGTAAGGGTCTTTCTATGAAGTAACTTGCCTCTTTTGATGAGCAAAGTTTTGAAAATATATTGTATTCTATTGCGCAGATTGGTAATGCTTAATTATTTAAAATTATTTAATGGTGGATGTCAGATTGATAAGGCATGTAACCCAGTGGTTAGACTGTTGGACTCACAATCATAAGGCTGTCAGTTCAATTCTCAGGCCAGAGTGCTTCATTTCATTTTGTTCCTGTTTAATTAGCTGAAGACACGATGTGTCTACTGCAGGTTGGCATCTTGAAAATTATTTCAAGTGCAAAATGATAGGGTCTAGTATTGAACAAAGAATGCATCATTGTAATTTTATATCAAATGTGGATACAAACAGCTGACATTTACAACACAATCAAAAAGTAAATAAATGAATAGTCTTTTTTCTTTTCTTTCTTTTCTTTCTTTTTCTTTTTTAGTTTGGATTGGCATCCGAACAATGCTATGCTAGCATGTGGCTCCACTGACTTTAAAGCCAGGTAAGTGTTTATTAATTTGCCTTGATGTGTCAATAAGAGAATATGTATGTGAGCAAGGTTGGAATATAGTACTATGACTTCAGATACTGGAAGTTGGGTTTTATTGTAACATCACATCTAGGTCTGATATTTGTCAACTCTACTGAAGACTTTTTTTGTTCTGTTATTACAAATTCATAACAAAGGTGGATTGGTAGAATGATTACTTGTGTTGGACTTGTTTTATTTGTCCCATCTCTTTACATTCTGTGGTCAACTTTACCTATCATCCCTCTGGGGTTGATAAAATAAAGTACCAGTCCAGTACTGGGGTTGATGCAATTGAATAACTTCCTCCTCTCAAAGTTCTTAGTCATGTACATAAATTAGAAGCAAATACAATTTCATACTTTATGGTGGAATGACCCTGTTGACAAACTTCCACTGAGGTCACATGTAGATAGGATTACGTTAAAATATCAAATTTGAAAGGCATCAACTAATAAAAGCATTTACATTATTAACCCATAACTGCTCTACCCTATCATTTCACACATCTAGTTGTACTAGGGCATCGTCTATATCATGTGTTATAAGGCCAATGACTTAAAGAAATATCAATAGATTATCTTGAAAATTTGTTGTTTAGCTCCAGGTCAACTCTGATCTAGTTGACATCTATTTCACAAGATGGTCCTGCCATAACTATTCCATCTTATATTCACACAAAGTGTATCCAAGATTTTATTATCCAGTCTGCCTTTCTTTTTTAAGGTTGTAAAGGTGTAACTTGAGGGAGATTTGGTTAGTATTTCTAAAAGTCAAGCAACCACACGAAAGCTCACAGTTTGGCCTGAAGTTGTTCAACCCCAGGCCAACCTTTGATCCAGTACATGTATGGCCAAAAGCAGTTCCATTCTGCTTTTTATTCAGACATTGTAGATCAGTAACCACATTATTTGACATTTCCTTCCAATGGTAATTTGGAGATTTGAGTATTATTTCTTTTAGTTTGAGTGATCACATAAAGGTTCTCAGTTTGCAATAACTAGGTTGATTGGTCAGGACCAATGGCAAAAGTGGATTGGCCAGTATTAAGAGCCAGCATCTCTTAGGTTCTGATTACCCCTTATGGAAATGGAAGAGATTTTTCAAGCAACCTTGACTATCCTATAGCGCTATCTTCCTACAACCAACCATTGCATGATAACATTCATTCTACTAACTATGTGTTTCCATCTAATCTCAAAACTAGGGGAAAGTTAACATAATCCTGGGTCTGTGATCAGGCTTGCTTATATAGAAGCTCTCAGTACTTGTCAATAACAGTAAAAACATGTCTATATTTTGCTGTATAGATTATACACATTGAAGCACATATTCATGTATAGTAACTCTGTAGTTATATGGTACTACAGTTCCTTGCATAGAAGCTAAAAAATTAGTGTTATTCTTTATTTGACAGTTAAGAATTAATGGGAAACTGGAGCCTTTCAAAAATTTCTTGAGACAACCTTAAATATCTTCTCTTCCAAATATTATTAATGACACTATTTTAACCTACCTACTTTTCTAGAATCTTCTCTGGTTTTGTGAAAGATGTGGAAAGCAAACCTTCCGGCAGTCCTTGGTGGGATGGGAAGATGAGTTTTGGCACCCTGATAGCAGAGTATTCGAATGGTGGAGGTAAAGAACCAGTTTCTTAAAACAGTTTTGAAAATATCTTTTTTTTTTTCGTTTTCCTTTCTTCTTTAAACGTTTTCATGTCATTATTGCTGTTCTTTGCTTTAATCTTATACTATTTATTGCAGGCGGTTGGGTACATGATGTGTCTTTCTCACCGAAAGGAGACAAATTGGCCTGGATTGGACATGACTCCAGTATTTCTGTAGTGAATGCGAATAATGGTCAAAAGTGAGTATTTAGGCAAACTTTCGTACTCACTCTGAGCCCACTTCTTACAGCCTGAAGTCATTAGTATGTTCACTGTTTACTTTAAATTGTTTCTACCAATTTATAGCTTGTTCTGAAATTCAGATCCACTATAGATGTTTAAATACATTCTTTCAACAGTATGTTTCACTTCTATGAACAAATTCGCTGTAAATTTCCTGTAAATAGATTGGCTTCCACTTCAAGGAGACATTTATTTCCTGTCTGCTTGGTGATATAGAATTGAAAATAAGCACCAAATTTTCTTTTCAGAAATATATACTGTATAATCAAGCAAATCCTTCATTACACAACATAATTCTCATGGTCATCAGTACAAACATTGTCACAGCCACAGTTATGGGCTTCCTGAGACATGGAACGTTACTGTTTGTCCTAGTTTGTTTAGTTTACTTGTCCTAGTTTACTTTCTCACCAACTCCTATATATGTCAGTCTCAATATATAGAGATAAATAATATTCCTTTGTATGAAACATTAATTCAAACAGTTTATATACAGACAGACACTTTCATAAACTTCCTCCCCATAACATTGCTGTCCTCATTAATTATCAGCTTTTTTTTTCTCTCATATTGGTTATAGGTTGAACAAGTTTACAGTTCAGCAATCTCCAAGACATTTCAACTCCTGCCCCTTATATCTTCAACACAGGCGTGGCTGTGTGGTAGGAAGCTTACTTCCCAACTACATGGTCCTGGGTTCAGTCCCACTGTGTGACACCTTGGGCCAACCAAAGCCTTGTAAGTGGATTTGGTAGATGGAAACTGAAAAAAAGCTCATTGTGTAGTGTGTGTGTGTGTTTGTTCCCTACCACCACTTGAAACTGATCTCAGTGTGTTTACTTCCCTGTAACTTAGCAGTTCAGCAAAAGAGACCGACAGAATAAGTACCAAGCTTAAAAAAAGAAAAGTACTAGGGTCGATTCATTTGACTAAAAATTCTCCAAGGTGGTGCCCCAGCATGACCACAATCTAATGACTGAAACAAGTAAAAGATAATGACTCTCTTTTCACCTGCAGTACCTTTTCCTCTGTTGAACCCTTAACCACTTACCATATGTAGTTCCATCACACTACTGACACTTATGTCAACTTCCCAATGTAATTTTTCTACTTTTCTTTGGATTGTTTCACTTAATCTTTATTTGACCTATTTTTCTCACCTATATTTTCTCCTTTTCTCCTTACTAGGGTTGCTGTCATTAAGGAAAAGTTTCTTCCTTTTATTTCTTGCACATGGGTGTCCGAAGAAAATATCGTGGCAGCAGTAAGTATTTCAGTGAACTATTGAGATTCTAAAACTTTAAATGTTTTGTTTCTGTAATCTAAAGACATCTTTCGTCAACATTTGGTTTCTTTGTGCTGTCAGTGTGTCTCATAAAATAGAGCAGGAGTGTGGGACGGTGTGTTGATTGAAAAAGTACAAATTGCTTTGTTTAACTCTTTAGATACCTACTCACCTCAGAATGTCCTTGGTTCTATTCTATGAAACAAACTTTCTGTTTTAAAGGAAACCTTCTATCAAAATAACATAAATATATATTTTCAAAGCACCTGCTTAACACTTTAGCAATTAAACTGGCCATATCCGGCCTGAAATGTTCTACCTGTTTTATGTTCAAACTGACTAGATCCCACCTTTCACACCTACCCTACACTATCATTCTGAAAATAAACCATCACATCATTTAAAACTTGAAGCTACAAGTATAATGCATGATTAATTCAAAACAATGTGAATAAATAAGCATTACATTTGATAGAGTAACTTGAATGCTAAAGGGTAATCATGACAGTTATTTTAGTAAATTCTTTATTTGAAAACTTAATTGAGCCAAAGGTAGTATATTTCAACAGAAATATAGTAACACTAGGGTTAATAACATTATATAGCAAAATTGTTATTATTTTTTTTGTCTTTGATCAGTAAGTGTTATTTTCTATTTATTTCTATCTTGAATTCAAAGGAAACTATTACTATTCCATTCAAACTTAGCTTTTGTGACCTGGACAATAATGTTTTGAAACTGACCTATTTTCCATCATATTTCAGACAATTCAGCGCTAAGTTGCTGAAGCAGAAATATTGTTATAGCAAATATTCTGCTCAATATCGTAGATTTGCTTCTCAGTTGCTTGACCTTAACCACTTGAGCATGTCCCTTAGTATCTGACAATATATGTATCTCTGATCATGAGCAAGAGTAGTGGGAGAGCATCATAGCCATGTGTTGAGAGGGATATTTTGGGGTTTGAATAAATGTAACAAAAGCTAAGTTTGAAGTAAATATCGGCAATTTTTTATACTTTCTGGGATGCTAAGCAAACAGGAAATAAAAGTTGATACTCCAGGACGAAAAATCATGTTACTCAGATAGATTCCAACTTTTTAAACTTAGGTTTCATTATTGTTTTTGCTATGTGATGTGAATTTGGCCCTCTGTAATATGAATTGGCTTTCTTATTATTAAGGTGGCAAGCTGGCAGAATTGTTAGCACACCAGGCAAAATGCTTTGTGGCATTTCATCTGTCTTTACATTCTGACTTCAAATTCTGCCAAAGCTGACTTTGCCTTTCATCCTTTTAGATCAATAAAATAAGTACCAACTGAGTATTGAGGTTTATTTAATCGACTATCCTCCTCCTCCAAATTTTAGGCCTGTACCTATAGTAGAAAGGATTATTTTTATTATTATTATTATTACTACTACTACTACTCAAGGCAGTGAGCTGGCAGAATCATTAGTACACTAAATAAAATGCTTAGCGGTATTTTGCCTGTCTCTGTGTTTTAAATTCAAATTCCACCAAGGTTGACTTTACCTTTCATCCTTTTGGGGTTGATAAAATAAGTTCCAGTTGAACACTGGGGTCGATGTAATCAACTCATCCCCTCCCCCAAAATTGTTACCCTTGTGGCAGAATTTGAAACCATTATTATTATTATTACTAATGCTACTACTACTAAAGTGGCGAGCTGGCAGAATCGTTAGCACACCAGGCAAAATGCTTGGTGGTGTTTCATCTGTCGTCATGTCCTGAGTTCAAATTCCACTGAAATCTACTTTGCCTTTCATCCTTGATAAAATAAGTACCAGTGAAACACTGGGGTCAACGTAATTGACTAGTCCTTTCCCTAAAATTTCAGACCTTTATAATAATAATAATCCTAGAAGAAAGGATTATTATTATTATAAAGGAGATGGAATGGCAGAGTGGAAAAAAATGCCTTAAATTATTTCTTCTGTTTTTTATTATGTTCTGACTTCAAATCTAGTTAAGTACTGGAGCCAATATAAGTAACTAACTCTCCTTTCCTGAAATTTCAAGTTGTAAGCCTAAATTAGAAACAAATATTATTTTTATAATTGTTATTAATTTTGTTATTTTTTGTCTGTAATTGTAGGGGTTTGATTGCTGCCCCCTGATGTTCAATTATGCCTCTAATGGTAACCTACGTTATGTTTGCAACTTGGACGTTCCTAAAGAACAGTCTCTTGGCACCCAGAGGTTTGTTATTTGCCTTTCACTCTCTCTCGCTTGCTCCCATAAATGTCATCATCATCATCATCATCATTTAATATCCACTTTTCTATGCTTGCATGGATCAGACAGAATTTGGTGAGGCAGTTTTCTAAGGCTGGATGCCCTTCAAGTTGCCAATTCTCACCTTTACCTAGCAAGATAATATTTTCCCATGGCCAGCCAAACCTGTTTTTCATGGAACAATGTATAATGGTGATGCTTCTTTTACAACCATCACATGATGTTAAGACAAAGACACACACACACACACACACACACACACACACACACACACACACACTCATACAATTACGTGTGTGGCATGGCTGTGTGGTAAGAAGTTTGCTTCCCACCCACATGGTTTTGGGTTCAGTTCCACCACGTGGCACCTTGGGCAAGTGTCTTCTACTATAGCTTTGGGCTGACCAAAGCCTTGCGAGTGGATTTTGTAGACGGAAACTGAAAGAAGCTTGTTATATATGTATATACCTTTGTGTTTGTGTCCCCACCCTCCCCATCACTTCTTGACAACTGGTGTTGGTATGTTTCGGTCTCCATAACTTAGCAGTTCAACAAAAGAAACCAATAGAATAAGAACTAGGCCTAAGAAATAAGTCCTGGGGTCAATTTCTTCAACACAAACCCTTCAAGGCAGTGCCCCAGCATGGCTGCAGTCAAATGACTGAAACAAGTGAAGTAATGGAAATATATTTAATAGGCTTCTTTCAGTTTCCTTGTACCAATTCTTCTGTAGCCCTTATAGGCCTAGAGTTATAGAAAATACTTGCCCAACATGCCATGCCATGGGAATGACCTCCCTTATATGGTTGGAAATGAAACTTCTTAACTTCATTGCCACAGCTGCACCTAATGTCAGTTTTCATATTTAAACAAAAGAAAAAGCTGCTTTATACTGGGTCATTGGATTACTGCCAAAGTACTGGTTTTTATGTTGTAATCAAATCAGTTTTATGTTATATGGTGGTAGGTATCCATCTCTTCGTTATCAACCACCTGGAAATTGTAGGTTCAATAAACAAGTGAAGTGAGCTCATTCACATATTTATTGACTGATTGACTGATCGAGAACTTGCAAATTCTCTTTAGCATTTAGCTCTTGTGTTTCTAACCACCATGAGATCACACACTGAGCATGGGATTGCACCTAGAAAGTTACTCTCCCAGACACAAGTCCGGGCTAGGTTGATTATGGAAGACCAGCAGTCGCCCATGCATACCGGCCTCCCCTCTCCACGCTACCAGTGTTATCCAAGAGAAAGGCAAAGGCTGAGTGAACTGGAGCAATGTGAAATAAAGTGTCTTGCTCAAGAACACAACATGCAGCCTGGTCCGGGATTTGAGCTCACAACCTCACGATCGTAAGCTCGACACTCTAACCACTGAGCCATGTAAATAGTGTGTCTCTTATTTCAGCACATATGCACACTTTCTTCTTATCTCTTTCTCTTACACAGAGGTATTCATTTTCTCTCATGCACAGACACACACACACATACACACTCCACCTTACATGTATTCATCTCTCCTATCTTTTTATGTTGCAGTGCAATGCAGAGATTCCGAGACTTGGATAGAATGGCATCGGGTCCTGATGATTCTTCGAAATCTATGAAGACTCTTCATCAGAACGCGATCACGTAAGTTTTTCAATCTAACTATGTCTTCGAGTGTGTGCATACATATCTATCTGTTTCTAGCAAACTGTCATGTTTGAGTGGTGTCCTTTCATTTTGATATGATTGTGGAAGTTTGAGTTTTGTTTCTCTTGACATCTTTCTGTGATTGATTAAAGAAATTTTAAACAGAGAGAGAGAGAGATAAAATAATCAAACTTGATCAGTTAGAGTAAGATTTGGCTTACCAATTTCATTCTTAGTAGTGATGGATAAACTGCCTTATGATAGGTATTTTCTTGCATTCTTTTAACTTTTAAAGTTCAAATCCTCTTAGAGTCAATTTTGCTTTTCATCCTTCCAGGAATTGCTAAAGTAAGTACCAGAATGTATGACCTCATCCTAAGTGAGAATTTAATATTATAAATATTAGGGTACTGGATTAGCTGTTGTTAGAACATTGAGTAAAATGCCTTATAGTATTTGTTTCAGCTCTTTATGTTCTGCATTCAAATGTTATCACAGTTGACTGTACCATTCACCCCTGCAGTGTTGGTAAAATTAAGTACTAGTCAAATAGTGGGGTCAACTAACCCCTCTTGGAAAATTTCAGATTTTGTAACTATGTTAGATACAATTATTATCCATTTTCTTCTCCCTTTTGTTTTCTATCTTATTGCTGGTGATTTATAGTAAATCATTTATTTATCTTATGTGCCTGTGTCTTTCAGACAAGTGGTTGTCCATACTGGAACTAAGGAAAGCTGCTCCAAGTTTTCTACTTCTGGAATTGATGGTAACCTCATAATTTGGGATGTAAAGGTTCGTTGACAATTCTATTATTTTCATCTCTTTATTTATTTTATTTATTATTAGAAGCAATAACTGTAAACTGTAGATTTTAGGAGACAGCTTATCCTTAGTGGTGGGGATAGCTAAGTTCAAAGTTTATTCTTTTATCTTTTACTTCTTTCAGTCATTCAACTGCGGCCATGCTGGGGGTACCACCTTAAATTTTTATGAGAGAGTGAATGATAAATTTAAAGCAATATGAATAAATAAGCTTGCTAACCAACCACATGGTTCCGGGTTCAGTCCCATTGCGTGGTATCTTGGGCAAGTGTCTTCTGCTATAGCCCCGGGCCGACCAATGCCTTGTGAGTGGATATAGTAGACGGAAACTGAAAGAAGCCTGTCGTATATATGTATATATATATATGTATGTTTGTGTGTCTGTGTTTGCTCCCCTAGCATTGCTTGACAACCGATGCTGGTGTGTTTACGTCCCCGTCACTTAGCAGTTCGGCAAAAAGAGACCGATAGAATAAGTACTGGGCTTACAAAAAGAATAAGTCCTGGGGTCGAGTTGCTCGACTAAAGGCGGTGCTCCAGCATGGCCACAGTCAAATGACTGAAACAAGTAAAAGAGTAATCATTACATTTGACAAAATTTGAATGATGAAGGGTTAATAAACAGAAAAGTTACAAATGTGGCTCAAGGGTTTAGTCTTTTTTGATGACACTTAATAATTGTCATGCATGAAGCTCTTGACTTTATTCAATATTCTATTGACTGTACCCCTTGTTTGTAAATTAATGATCTTATGTCAGGGCAGACATAATACTTGACCCTGCCTTCTGTTTCATGTCTTAACTCATTTGTTTCTCTCTCTCTCTCTCTTTTTCTCTTCAGTCTTTGGAAAAATCGTTAGCTGACATGAAGATTTCCTAAACATTCACCGGTTATTATGGTCTTTCAACAGAGGGGAGCGCTGCTATTTCATACTCCTAAACAGTCGGTCAAATGGAAAAATCACCGACACGAGGGCAACGAAAACAAATTAGTCACTTTGTATCCCCCTTACTTTCTCTCCCCCCTCTCTCTCTCTTTTTCTACCTCTACTAGCATGCTCTGTAGTTTTAATCATGTAATAATTTCTGATCAGCTCTCTCTCTCATTATCCCTCTTTCGTCTCCATCAACAATATTCTACCGGATGATGATGATATAATAATAATAATAATAATGATGATAATAATAATTGCATACAGTAAATAAAGGGATGCAGTAATAATCATAACTATGTTGTTGTTTATTCCCAGGTAAGTTCTGATCTTGTCGACTTGTACTCAAAAATATTCCATTTATTGAATCTTTTATTGATTCTGACATAGCTTATCTAGGATTATATATTATCTGGTATTTTTTTTCTCTTCGACAGTCGATTATGATTTGAAGAAGATTAGGTTCCTATTTCTAACAGATCTAGCAAGCTTGTAGACAATCCTTCATTGAATAAGGCACAAAAAGCCCTCACGAGAGTGCTCCCAGTTTCATACCAAACTACTTGTAGCTAGTGGAAAATAATTTGAGAGAAATTTGGCTGCTGCTATTTCTAGCATGTTGAGTGATGACACAAAGGCTCCCTAAATGACTCGTATAATTTGGTGGTCCCTAAACTTATTTAGTTGTGGAACCCATTACTTATATTTTATAGACAAGCCCCACCACATGAAATGTAATAAGACATCAAATGAATCAAAAATTATATTAGAGAAAGAGAGAAAGGGTTTATTATATGGCGTTGTAAGAGGAGGAAAATGTCATCAAACTTACATTGACAACTTGATTGCAGGACCTCAAGGCAGTGATGTTGAGCCAAGAAGTGTGGTGGACTTTATTTTTGCAGCCTGGGTTGTAACCTAGCCATAATAATGAAAACATATATATATATTTCGTTTTTGGATTTGGTTTGCAAGATTCTTTATATGAGTTTGTGTGTTGAAGCATATTCTGTTGCGTCTGGGGAGAGTCATTCTCTTTTAGTGCCTTATTATTTAACACTCACAGGTAAAATTTTAGAAAATAAAAATAAGAAATAAGTGGAAATTTTACTGGTGAGTGTGTTAAATATTAAGGCACTAAAAGAGGATGACCCTCCCCAGACACAACAGTATATACATATATATATATAAATAAACCATTCACTTATTTTAAAAGTGGTGAAGGTAAATCCTTATCTTACAAAGTTCCCGAATGTTCTCACAGAATCCACTTTGAGAAATACTGGTCTTATGTAAGTTTATCCTTTTACTTGTTCCAGTCGGTCATGCTGGAGCACTGCCTTAAAGGGTTTTAGTTGAAGAAATCAACCCTAGGACTTATTTGTAAGCCTAACACGTATTCTATGGGTCTTTTTTGCTGAACTGCTAAGTTAAAGGGATGTAAATACACCAATACTGGTCGTCAGGTGATGGTGGAGGGACAAAGACACACACACACATAAATATATACATATATGTATGTATATACTGTATTTTTCGGCAGATTGGATGCACTTTCCTTATTTGTAAATGTCAAAAAATTGCCCTGCATCTAATGGGAGACTGAGCTCTGTAGGCTAGGGAAGCCGAACGAGCATACTGGGAAAGTTCCCTAGGCACAAAAATTTATTGTTGCTAATAATAAATAATGAAATCAAACCAAATTATCATAGTCTGGTATTACAAACTTACAAAAAGTTGCTTACGATACATTGGCAGTTATGAGGGAAGCTCACATCATCTTTCCTCCTTCCTCAGCATACATAACCCGCATCTGATATATGTATTGGATTATTTAATGACTGGGTTACCTTTAAGAAACATTTGTTTATTATCAAAATGCTCCTGGGAATTTGAAAGGAATGTTAAACTTTCATCTGCCTGGCAGCCATTTGCAATGTTCAAATCAGATGATGTCTTTGGGGGCTTCACTTCTACAGTAGCGCCTCCTTCCTGTTGTGTTCCTTTCTTGGTCATTCATTTGTGTTTGGCTCTTTTAGTCTTTTTTGCCTTATTTTCCACATTCTGGCCTGTTGTGGTACCACAAAACATCACATCCTGAATAGCAATTATCTTGCCCAAAATATAAACAACTATACAGCTGATCTGAGAGGAGACAAGCATTGGGGTATGATTTTTCCTTAACATACTGGTAAATTTCATACAGAGTCCAATCCCATGGCTGAAAAACAAAAACGGCACTGCTATAAGCATCAAATTCAAATTAGATGCCGCATATGCAAAAGATCTTGGTAGTAGGGCAGCTGCTTGGTATTTTGGTTCACCACCAACCTAGAAAATAGTAAGGATGTGAAGGAACCGAGAAGAGCAGCTGAAAGATGTTAGACATAGCAAACACCGCCTTGGTAGGGGAGTTGTAAAGTGGCATGAACTAGAATTAAAACAGGAGTTTTAGACCAAAGATTAGGCTTTTCAGTATCCACTAAAATGATTATGTACCATTCATTAAAGAAACCTTATTAATTTGGGACCAGTTTCAGGCTTATAAAGCTGAGCTTCTGAAGAGGAAATTTGGAGGCCCAGTTAGCTATAATTCCAGGAAACCTAACCAGCCAGTTACAGCCTTTAGATGTTTCAGTCAATAAACCATTTAAAATATTTGTGTGGGAAGAGTAGAAAAAGTGGATGCAGTCTTCAGATTTTGAAGTGACACCAACAGGAAGCAGGGTGTGAGTGGGTAAAAAGTTCATAGAATGCTATAAAAGATGTAGTTGTGAAATCATTTTTAAAACATGGCATTAATAATGCCCTTGATGGTACTGAGGACGATTTATTGTTTGAAGACGATATTGATGACCCAGATCCTATTGCAGAGAATTCCAGTGATGAAGATAGTACCAGTAATGTGGATGGTAACATCGACAACTTTCTTAGAAAGTGAGGTTGGGGATATGTTAACTTTACATCTCTCCACCACATATATGAAGCACCATGGATAATTTAACATCTCTTAGATTTTATGATGATTATGAAATGATTGTTGAGGTTGGTGTAGAAATATCGGAAAATCAAGTGTGACTTTAAAGGTTTAATGGTTAGTATTGAATTTGGTTCTAGTCAAGCTCCTGGGAGGAAAGCAAGGCTAGGGGTATGTTTTTGTTTGTGGTAGGTCAGGGTCTAACTGAAATATATGGGAATAACTCATGGAGAGCTTTCAGGGCAGTAGTAGTGAAGGGAAACTGTGGTGGACTAGAAGAGAGATAGAGGACACAGGTTATTGTGCATGCACACATACATACGAGGCAGTTTTGGAAAGTTCCTGACTTTTGATGAAAGAAAATACAAGAGGATCAGTTAATTATGATTTTATTCAACATATTCCCCCCTAAGATTCACAAACTTATTGAAGCAATCCTTCAGTTTTTCTAAGCCCTGTAAAAGAACTCAAAAGATTGGGTCCCCAACTAGGCCTTTTGTAATACCCTTAAAGCCAGGGACTTTTCAGCACCCTCTCGTAAATATAGGGGGCATGTATGTATAAGTCTTGTGCTTAATAAGTTTGATTCAGCTCTACATTTCTTAGATTCTCTAGGGTAGGACACGTTCACCTCATCAGATGTTCGGATAACTATTACTTTTACCAAATGAGAAGAATATGCTTCACTGCAGAGGTCTAATAAAACCAGAGCAATGTTCGTTGTTTTCGTTAAAAGACCAGATCCATTTCTGTGCTGCATTTTCTATATTCTCTCAAAGATTTGATCCATTCTATTGGTTATCCCCCCTTCTTTTTTAGCTTTTTTTTAAACACCCCAGATTGGAATCTTGTCTACTAATTGCATAAATAATCTCAGTTAATTGAAATTTTACGACTCGTTAATTTGAATAATATAAAAGCATTGAGGTGAGGGAATGTGTAGTGGAATATGAACGAAAGAAAATGAATGAGGAGAGCTGAAAGTTGGATGAAAGGAGAAAGACGTAGTGAATGCGAAGGAGATAACGGTAACTTCAATATGAAAATATGACTTCTTCAGAATAAGACAATGCGGAACCAATTATTGATATTAATTTATTTCTCTAATTGATCTTTAATTGCCCGTCAATAAATCCATATGATTGTTGTATTTGTTTTAAATTAATCTTCCACCGGTTACCTTTCATGGGGTCCGTATCACTGTTTAAAACAAATATTGTCTGCCGTGGTTTACTTCGAGAGGTTCATGTTATTGTGTATGTCTAACATTATCTGCTATGGCTTTTCTCACTGCAATGTGGCCAGACAATATCTGCCTGGCTTCACTTACTGAACATTTATTGATACCAATCAAAAGAGCTGTGGGTAACACTTTTGGTGTCCTCTTCGCTATTTGTGTACGTCCGCTGATAGGTTGACATAACTGTTCCTGTGATAATTCATCGGAATCGTACAACACACGCAATACCTGTTTCTCTGCCTCTTCTTGACTCAGTTCTGTGAAATCTGTTAAAATTCCAATTGCTCTGTGGTAAAGTTTGTTATTACTTAGTTTCAAGTCCACCATAATATTCTGAAAAACTTTCCCCTTTAAAATATGTGCTCCAGTAGAAATTGCGTTGAGGACCAATTTAGCAGCAAATTCACAAAATGCTGTTGACCATTCTTTAGCAACTTTACAATTTATTAAATCGGAGATTTCATTCCAAGGCATTTCAAGATTAATAAATGAATTATTTATTTGTAGTTGGGGTTTAGTTTTTCCAAAGGAATTTAAATGAATTTGTATTGTTTTACATTTAGATAAAGATGGTGAAGTTAGGGTAACATCTCGTTCGTCGTCGTTTAAAACAACAATCAAATCACTTTCTTCGAAATGCTTAGCGACAACTTCATTAAAATATTTCAGCGATATATCTGACCCTCTATTTTGGACACTGAGATCCCCTTCTTGGTTAGCCAATGTATGATAACCCCCATCAAGATATGCATTTACATCCGTTGGATCTGACCCAAAAGTTGGACAACACTCCGAGGCGTCAATTAAGCTCATAATACCGATGCTGTCATGACCAATGTAATAGAGATGGCCGTTTGACTGGAGACATGTTCCAGATAATTCTATCGCCTCTGCTATCTGAGCTGACTTAGAATAAACACTCCGACAGACAGCTTGATAGCCAGCAATTATGTTAAATATCGAAGGCATCGTTAAAGAATTAAAACCTCCCAGAGACTGCAAAAGAGCTGGAATAAAAATGCTTTCTAATATAATTTTTGTAATCGATCCACCTTTCATTCGACTTGAACCACAAATAGCTTCAGGCCCGACAATCGGGTTAATTAGAAAGGCCTTACCTTCTGCAACAACTGGAAGATATGATTTCATAACATCGTAAAAGCTCTTCCCTCCCCATTTTTCGATGCTGGTTTTCCTTGACAGGTTGCTAGGATTAAACCCAATTAGAACCGGCGTGTACTTTGTCAAATGCTTGATGCAATAGTCCAACTGTCCGGCCACGAACGGCGCTGAAAGTCCACAAGTAATGCCTACATATAGTACTTGGCTTTTCTCCACCGTTGCTTTCTCCAGTAAATCCGCACCTAATTGAGGATCATCTTCGTAAAGTTCTTGCGAAGTAAACAGTGCTTCGTCCCCTCCAGCAATTATGTAACGGAAACACGGTTCGTTCGATCCCGTTTCTTTCAGTCTGCTGTTCATGGCTCTAGCCAAGAGAAAGGCCAACCTCCCTGACGTACCGCAACCGGAGAGGACAACTGCACTTCGGACAGGGTCTTGCATGAGAGACGTCGCAAGTTGTTGTACGGTAGCAATTGTATTCAGTACAACATCGCTGAAAACGTTTTGATCCTTGTATTTTCCCCAACCAGAAAATATTTCTGAATCACATGATTCTAAGAGTTTCACTATTTCTTGAGGTGTTGACACATCAATGTTTGTTGTAATTGGGTTTCTCCTTTCTGTTACTGGTTTCTCCATGATTCACACGTATTTCATTGAATGTTTAACATATGCTGCAGTAAAATATGACTCCACCCAACAAACGAACTCCCTCTTGATCAATGTGCCCGCCTTTATCAGAAACCCGTTCCAAAGGTCACGAACAGTAAATTTCATAAACAAAAATCTATGTGGTGTAAGGGAGGTAACTGCAATTGAATAAAATCTAAATCTGTGTTAAAGTTGTTCATGAGAAAAAGTCGGGTTTGATCAACTTGACACAATTGAATGTATTCCAGTCATGACCATCCCATCTTTGGGAAATCTGGAATTACATTATCCAATGTGTCCCTCCTTTCTAAGATTATAGGAAGTGGTCATGGGGAAATATAAGAATTATTACAATTAATATATATTAATAGGCGCAGGAGTGGCTGTGTGGTAAGTGGCTTGATAACCAACCACATGGTTCCGGGTTCAGTCCCACTGCGTGGCATCTTCGGCATGTGTCTTCTGCTATAGCCCCGGGCCTTGTGAGTGGATTTGGTAGACGGAAACTGAAAGAAGCCTGTCGTATATATATATATATGTGTGTTTGTGTGTCTGTGTTTGTCCCCCTAGCATTGCTTGACAACCGATGCTGGTGTGTTTACGTCCCCGTCACTTAGCGGTTCGGCAAAAGAGACCGATAGAATAAGTACTGGGCTTACAAAGAATAAGTCCCGGGGTCGATTTGCTCGACTAAAGGCGGTGCTCCAGCATGGCCGCAGTCAAATGACTGAAACAAGTAAAAGAGAGTAGAGAGAGAATATATATTTGTAATGAGATAAAAAAACCAAGGCTGAGTAGATTTTAGAACATTTATATATTCTCTTTTACTCTTTTATTTGTTTCAGTCATTTGACTGCAGCCATGCTGGAGCACTGCCTTTAGTCGAACAAATCGACCCCAGGACTTATTCTTTGTAAGCCTAGTACTTATTCTATTGGTCTCTTTTGCCGAAGAATTAAGTTACAGGGACATAAACACAACAGCATCGGTTGTCAAGCGATGGGGGGGGGGGGGCAAGCACACACGCACACATATATACATATATATACATATATACGACGGGCTTCTTTCAGTTTCCGTCTACCAAATCCACCCACAAGGCTTTGGTCGGCCTAAGGCTATAGTAGAAGACACTGTGTGTCTGTGTTTGTCCCCCCACTATCGCTTGACAACCGATGTTGGTGTGCTTACGTTCCTGTAACTTAGCGGTTTGGCGAAAGATACCGATAGAATAAGTCGATTTGTTCGACCAAAGGCGGTGCTCCAGCATGGCCGCAGTCAAATGAATGAAAGAAAAGAAAAAAAAAATATATATATAAGTTAAAAGTTATGGCCGGTTATAAAGTGACCATTGGTTTCGCACCTATAAAGCGTTTAGGATTATTGGATTATAGGCGCAGGAGTGGCTGTGTGGTAAGTAGCTTGTTTACCAACCACATGGTTCCTGGTTCAGTCCCACTGCGTGGCACCTTGGGCAAGTGTCTTCTACTATAGCCTCGGGCCGACCAAAGCCTTGTGAGTGGATTTGGTAGACAGAAACTGAAAGAAGCCCGGCGTATGCGTGTATGTTTGTGTGTCTGTGTTTGTCCCCCTAGCATTGACAACCGATGCTGGTGCGTTTATGTCCCCGTCACTAAGCGGTTCGGCAAAAGAAACAGAATAAGTACTGGGCTTACAAAGAATAAGTCCCGGGGTCGAGTTTCTCGATTAAATACGGTGCTTCAGCATGGCCGCAGTCAAATGACTGAAACAAGTAAGTAAGTAAACTCATCAGACTCAAATGACTGAACACGCATAACCTCTCTAGAAAGTGGAGCAAGTCATACGTTACGGTCTGTTGGCTTTGTGAACGAAATATGTCAGTGCTACCAGTAAGCCGTGGTTATCTCCCTTACATCGGCTCCGGCCATGATGATAATCGAAGGTGCTGTGGTGAGTGTCTATTCAATGAATGAGTGTCTATTCCAAGTCTGAAGCAGACGTTTTAGATGAGGACCTTAACTGAGTACCTAGTTCTGCTATAACCCTTTCGATTATTAGCCATTTCAGTCATTTGAATCGGACGATTCGCCTATAATGCCAAGCGTTTTATAGGTGCGAAACCAATGGTCATTCTATGACCGACCATATATATATATATATATATATATATATATATGTAGAAGGTTGAAAAGGAAAATGCCCCTTGTATTTGAACACTATGCAAATATTCTTTTAAATAACTTTTCTTTCACTTTTTCCAAAATCTAATTGTTTTCCATACTTACAGTTGGAAAAGTCTCAATGACTGAAACCGGTACTGAAATGTTTTTTATAAAATCATTTTAGCATTTTCTACCAAGACTTTTTTTTTCCATATATATATATATATATATATATAT
>NC_043001.1:48849449-48859449 GCF_006345805.1 Octopus sinensis | reverse complement strand
TAGCCGGGCAAAATGCTTAGCGGCAGTTAGTCCATCTTTACCTTCTGCGTTCAAATTCCATCCAAGTCAACTCTACCTTTCCTCCTTTCAGGGTCGATAGAATAAGTACCAGTTGAATATTGGGGTCGATTAGTCCCCTCCTATCGAAATTTCTGGCCTTGTGCTAAAATTTGAAACCAGTAATGGGACGGATTATTCTTGGAATTATGATCAGTCTAAGAGGAAAGAGACTAGCAGGATTCACACAATGCAGTAAGAGATTTCTCATCCAGCTTCCAGAAATCCGGGAATACTGTGCAATACCGAGCAATACTCTATACCTTGTATTGAGTGCACAAACCCTGCTTATTAAAGTTGGTTAATTTACATACAGTGAGTTAAAAATTGCTTTGTTCTCCACGTTTTTATATGGATTGATGAAGATTAAGCACACTCTGCTTTAGAACTGTATTAATCTGAGCCTGTATCTGTTAAAAAAACATCACTTTCTTTATTTTTTTCCATTTAATTTTCATCTAATAAATAATTATACTCTATGATATATTTTAAGAATTTTAAGTAGATTAAGAAATATCAGACAGATTCTGCTGCAGAAGTGTATTAATTTGTACCTGTATCTGTTAAATAAAAATGTTCTTTACTTCTCTTCATTTCATTTTCGTCTTATAAAGATACAGTATGATATATTTTAAGAATTTTAAGTGGATTAAGAAATATCAGACAAAACCTGCTTTAGAGATATATTAATTTGAATCTATAAAATTTATTTATTTATTTTTTTGAAAATTTAGATAATTTAATAATTACACATACAGCACGTATTCTTTTATTTGATTTTTACTGGGTTCAGTCATTTGACTGCGGCCATGCTGGAGTACCATCGAAGAAATCGACCCGAGACTTATTCTTTGCAAGCCTAGTATTTATTCTATCGGACTGTTTTGCTTTTAGGAAAATCTTTTTTGATATTAAATTTGTTTTGTATTCAAACGTAATTTTATTTTTTTACCACCGAGTGAATAGAATCTTTTTAAAAATTTGCTCTAGGTTCCGTCTTCGTGTGTCATTGTTTACAAGAACTATGCAGAACCAGATCTCATAACCTTTCTCTCTTATTTGCTTCGTATCAGTATCTATCTTCCTATTCCTCTCTTACCTTCTTACGGTTCCAGAAAGGTTCTAACCGTTCGATCAACCTTATTTCTCAAGGAACAGATGATGTTAGAGGCCCTTGAGGACACTTCTTACAACACAAAGTTGAACCAACTCAGTGGGAGAGGGAGGGTAGAAGGAGAAAGAGAGCTGATCCTCGGGACTTGACTGTTACCTCATATATCGATTCTGAAAAGTAAAACATTTTACTTCGGCGGGATTTCAATTCAGAGCGCAGAGAACCAGAGTAAAAACTATAAGGTATTCTAAACAACACTCTAATGATTCTATCAATGAACTGTCCCATAATCTCTCTCTCTCTCTCTCTCTCTCTCTAAACCAACACTGCCACCGTGTTATCCTAGCAAGAGCTGGACTAGACTTGTGAAAAGGACACTTGAACCAAGTACAGGCTCAACGACAATCTATCACATATTGGTTTCAATCTTTTTTTGGCACAAGGCCAGCAATTTCAAGGAAGGAGCAAATCAATTATATTGACCCCACTGCTCAACTGCAGCTTATTTTATCGACTTCGAAAGAATGAAAAGGAAACTCGACCTCGGCAGAATATGAACTCAGGACATAAAGACGGACGAAATATCTATTTCTTTATTACCCACAAGGGGCTAAACACAGAGGGGACAAACAAGGACAGACATAGGTATTAAGTCGATTACATCGACCCCAGTGCGTAACTGGTACTTAATTTATCGACCCCGAAAGGATGAAAGGTAAAGTCAACCTCGGCAGAATTTGAACTCACAACGTAACGACAAGCGAAATACCGTTAAGCATTTCGCCCGGCGTGCTGACGTTTCTGCCAGCTCGCCGCCTTTTCGGACGAAATACCGCTACGCATTTTATTCAGTACGGTAACGATTCTACCAACACGCCGCCTTATATCATCTATCACATATTAATAGCAGTGATAGAAGATGAACATTAAGATAATCGAGATGGTGAAGAAGAGCGCTGTTAGACAGCCGAGAGCGACATTGAGAAGGCGGTTATTCTGAATTAGAACCCGCCAAGTCAAGCTAATATAAACATTATGATCTGCAAGCGTGGTTGCGTGGTTAAGAATCTTGCTTCTCAATCACGTAGCTTTAGATTCAGTCCCATTGCAAGACACCTTGAGCAAGTATCTTTTCCTATAGCTCCAGACCGACCAGTGCTTTGTGAATGAATCTGGTACATACACACATACTTACACACACACACACACAAAGCTATGTATGCGTGTGCGTCATTGTGTTTTGTGTTTTCCCCTGCCACTTGACAACTGCTGTTGGTTTGTTTACGTTCCTGTAATCTTGCAGTTCGGCAAAAGAGACCGATAGAATAGGCACCAGACTTTAAAATACATACTGGCGTTGATTTGTGATCGACTAGACCCTTCACAACGGCTCCTCAGGTTACTCACAGTCCACTGACTGAAACAAGCAGAAGACAAAAGGTAACCATTTCAATACCTGTGATCTGAGTATTTGCTTCTTTTTCGGTGACTTATAAATGCCCAAATAAGGAATCTTTTTATTGTGGATACCTTAGATTTTATCCATGTACAGGTGTTGTTTATTAACAGACATGTTCTATTATAACTCATTATAAGGAAAACACCATGCTCATTATTGGCTCCCGAAACGTACTGCAGTACTTTCCGAGGTATGATGCTGGTATAGGCATGCATCGTGAGTGTGTCAACTTCATTTGTTGTTTCATTGGTCGAGAGTCTGAAATTTTTCACATATCGCCACAACTGTTTGATGCAGTTCTCTATTATAACCATGTTGAAAGCTTTGGTACTACGTATGCTGTTTGACAAATATCTATGCCCAGGAGAAAAAAAACAAACTTCCATCTGAAAAGATTTTCTTTTTGTTTCTCATTTTCGCTTTCAATAGAATATCTTTTGTTCGTTTACTTTCACAGAGAACATTGACGTTTAATCAATTATCATCAGAGAAGCATTTTATATTCTTTGAGAATCTTACGAGAGAATTTCCACGAATGGTAACTATGTTTCTATGATAAGTACGCGAAAACCAAGCTCTGATATCCTTCAGCAAATCGGCATCAATGCCAGATGTTGCAAATGGGTTGTTCTTGCCTCGTACTATCTTACAAATGTATAGTACAGATATGTTTTACCTCGCTTTCTTGCTTCATGCTCTCGCTTGAAGGGGCTGGGGTCATCCCAGGTTAATGATCCCAAAGACATCATAATGCATAGAGCCGACCAGATCCACCAGTGCTCCACATGACTGGCGGTCCCTGCCATCCCTTCTGCATCCTCCAAGATGACGTCGAGCCTCCTGAGATCTACCTCAATCAAGTCCAACCACCTGGTGTGAGGCCTGCTACGAGGCCTCTTCCAGCCTGCAGCTGCTGCATCGAATGAGAGAACCTCAAAAACTACCAAAGAAGTTCTGTAACATTTAGATAAAATATTTCTACGATACTGTCATACATTGTATTTTAAAGTTTACATGAACAGCATTTTTCAAATGAGCTTTATTGATGTCATCGTCAAAAATTAGTGCATGTTCAGGTAATTGTAATTCGAGGCAACGTAGACCGTGATTAATGAGCGTTTGTTGAATATAATGTACTGTTGTGACCGTCATTTGTTCTGTCTACTTGCTATGAAACCTGGAATATTGATCTAAGTACTAAAATAGTAACAGAGGTTCAACCGGTCTACTTAGGGTGCATATAAGCGCAAATAATTCTCTCAGTTGAGAAGGCATTCTGATACCTACTGCTTTTGATATACATCCAACCATTCGTAATAATTATTACCCCCGCCTTTGCTAAGGCGGAGGTATTGTTTTCAATCGTGTTTGTTTGTCCGTGGACAAGATATCTCAAGAACCACTGGATGGATTCGAATGAAACTTTCAGGGATGTTTGGCCTCGTGACTGGCCTCGGTACCGGACAAGGATTCTGGATGATTTTTCCTGTTTTTTGTTTTACTTAATTTTTGAGAGCAGTCGGGTTCATTTTTAGTATTCTCGTTTGTGAGAGCAGTCGATTTTGTTTCAGATATTCTCATTTTAAAAATCATCTCTGGCTAATTGTTGAGAGGACGTTGGTGTTGCCTTGGCGGAGGTTTGCGCTCTCTGAGTGCTCTTGTTATTATTATTTCTACTTTCATTCGCCATTTTATAAGTATTGGAAACAACAAGGTTATTTTCCAAGTTTGAGGCTTCTTTCACTTGCAATAATAATATTAATAATTTCGAGTAAAATCTTTGATTCTTGAGATATTTTATCTCCTCCACAGACTCTCAGTTTTCAAAATGTTCTTTTGTCCTAGACATAATATTAACAAATATCGAAATATGGTTACCGTCCGGCAGTTTCATCAGACTTGTTTAGTCTAAAGTTTGGCCCGAGAAGAGTGTTTCAGTTATGGACATCTCGAAATTCGAATCTTTCAGCACCTTCTTGAAAGTAAACTGGTTACTAATGTTCAAGATGTAATGGAAGACGAATTACAGCACATGGTTTATTAGGCGTTTTGCTTTCCAGCAACACCCTAAGTTTCTTGTGGAGAGTTGACATAAAACGATCATTTATGAACTACATAATCCATCATACTCGAAAACATGCTTTTGACTTTGCATCTATGGTCAACGATCAATCATGTGTGTGTTGTGTGTGTGTGTGTGTGTGTGTGTGTGTGTGTTGTGTGTGTGTGTGTGTGTGTGTGTGTGTGTGTGTGTGTGCGTGCGTGCGTGCGTACGCGCGCGCATGTATGTATGCATGTATATATATATATGTATATGTGTGTGCGTGAGAGAGAGAAAGAGAAATGGAGATAGTTGCATGAGTATGTGCTTGTCTGCCTTGTATTTAGAAGTTACAATGCAAACATACAAAACTACATATATATTACTATTTACCGTCTCACGGGAAAGTTTTGCGCGACATTATTTCACGAAATAGAAACGAAAGCCCTTTCATTCCACACTCTACAGACTACGAAGAAAACCAAAGATGAAATACAGCAGTAGTAACAACTTTTCTTTCTGTCCCTTTCTGGAAAAGTGGAAGACAAAGAGATATAGAATGAAAGCTATGCATGAAGAGAGAGAGAGAGAGAGAGGAGAGAGAGAGAGAGAGAGAGAGAGAGAGAGAGAGAGAGAGAGGAAGATATAGGTAGTTAAAAAGAAGGTTAGCAATGATGATAATGATGGCAGTTCACTTGTGTAACGACAAACTCTTCCTCTTTCAGCTCCTTTGATCCTTTTATTTTCATTTTTCTCCCCGCCTCTCTCTCTGGAATAGTAGAAGAGAGACAGAGAATGCACTAAAAAAGAATGACATAAATAGAGTGATAGGGATGATGGCGGTGCTACGTTTGTGTGGAATCAAACGCTTTGTTATTCTTCTTTCAGACTCTCCTTAATCCTCCTCCTTCTCTCCCCACCCCCCACACAATAAAAAATATATATCAAAGACACGAGATTTTAATAATATTGTTTCTAATATATGCACAAGGCTTGAAAATTGAGGGAGTTTAATCAACCAAATCAACCCTAGTAGTTAATTGTATTTTATCTTATTTGTTATCCCCGAAAGAATGAAAGTTAAAATTGACCTCAGTGAGATAAACCAAGAAGCCTCTGTTGGCTGCATTTTTGAATACATTACCACCGCCCATTGTTAGAAAATTATAGTATCTTCTATCCACCGAACGATTTCTTATCAATTCTATGCTTTTTGTTGGAGCTCGTCTATTTACCTGTTATATGTGTTCTATCTCATCTTCTGCTAGTAGCATTATTTTCCTTAATAATTCTATTTAAAGTTGCTATACCTCCAAGGCTATATCTTATTTCAGCTTGGTGATTAAATCTAATTTTATTAGTCAGTGTTGAATCGACAACATACAGTTGAGAAATTATCTTTCATCTCTCTCGCTAGTCGGAACATATTCAATATGCAAAGATAACTTCCTCAAGACATACTGCTACAAAAAGGAACGTCGCACATGGTGCAGTTCGGTTATTCGGGCCCCATTGACGCAAATGAATATGATGAGTTGTATGGTCTAATATTGCTCTTAAAATTAGAAATACCACTATGACCTAGATGGATCATAATATCATTTAAGCATTTCAAATATCATCATTAAAAAGCTGGACTTTATGGCAGCAGCTATTAAATAAGCTATCGTTGGATTTCTCGGAAACAAAGTATTCTGCTCCACAAAAATAAGATATTGCGTTAAATTTTCAGCAGTAATGGTACTTAATATTTTTTAAAAAATGATTAATTGTTTATGTCTTGTATCCTATAATATCGTTCTCAACATTACAATATCTCATGATATTTCTATCATCTTTTTCTTTATTTTATATTTTCTCTGTGGCACATATTCATTTATTATATCTCAATGCGCTTTTTCTTGAGTTCCATCTTTTTAATCTTATTACAGCTATCTGTCTTAAATCAATTATTCTTCTTTCTCTTTGTTCTTCAGTTTCCTTTTACTAATTTTATAACAACTCTTTGCCTTCAGTCCTCCATTCATTTCTTTGCTCTTGACTCTCATTAACGACTCTTACTGCCATTTTTTGCCTCACTTCTGTTCTTCGATATCTTTGTTCTTCAGTTTTAATTTACACTCTTTGCTGCTCTATATTTTGTACGTGCTCTAATTATCTCTTGTTCCTAATTAACAGCTGTCTCTGATCTTCTTATGCGTTTCTTTCTATTTCGCTGTATTTATATCTGATCTTCATCAAGTGTCTCTTGAGATCGTCTGAAATGATGACTTTGAACATCATGAGATCATCTTGCTGCTGTTTCACCTGTAGTCTGACTAACACTAACGTATCAATTATTCTATATTTGCTGCACGTCGTTCATTCACTTCTCCAAGATCTTCACACCTTCTTCATTCCATGGGTGAAAATAATGTCAATATATTTGATATATTCTTTTTGTGTATTAACTTTCCTCTCTTTCTTTGCATCTTTACTATGCTTTTCATTACATAATCTGCTGTTTTTCTTTATCAAGGAAAATGCCGTCAAAATTGGCGACAAACTTCTTTTATTTTAGATTTTGCATTTGCGTCATATTTTCAGATATCTGAAAGATATTTATTTTTTGTTCGATATTTAACTTTTGATGTTCCTTGTTGTATTCTGGACACTAACACAAAGACGGAGATACTTTTGTCTTCAAGGTCTCAACCTGTAAATGAAATGAATTTGTTAAGATCGATTAATTTGCTTTTACACAAACATACATGATTGTTGCAACTCGATATTGAGTTGTTCTCAGTAGCACTGATGTGGTTTTTCAGTCCTGTTAGGAATCGACACTCTTTCGCACACATGAGAAAACGATGGGCGCCTCTTGCAGTAGGTGTTCAGAGAGTAGCCACCCACGCCGACAAGCCTTCATTTCAGCATGGAATGTTTCATTGAGTTTTTGCTTTCTACGGTTATGGCCAGCCATAATATGCAACACAAAATAGAGATGTCATAAATCATACATACACACATTCATACACACATACATACATACATACATCATACATACATACATACACACACACACACATACATATATACACATATACATACACACATACATACATACATACATACACACACACACACACATAAATAAATACATACATACATACATACACACATACATACATATATACATACATACATATATACATACATATATACATACATGCATACACACATACATACATACATACATACATATATACATACATACATACATACATACATACATACATACATACATACATACATACATACATACATACATACATACATACATACATACATACTTACATACATGCATGCATATATATACATACGTATGTACATATGCACGTACGTTCATACATATATATATATATATATACATATATATAGGGAGAGAGAGAGAGATGGGGGGAGAGTTACATGCATAGATATATCCATACATATGCACAACTTTAGCCCAGAATCATTTCATGAAAAGCAAAGAGACTGACATCATTGTTACGTTCATATAGCGGTTAGTGCTTGTAACGTCATTCCATCTTTTGCTATTCACCATCTCCCGTTTAGCCTTTATAAACATACATACAAACTTACATACAAAGAAACATATACACACACATACATACTTACTGGCATAAAGACGTACAAAACACACGACTTTAGTATATACTAGCAGTATCGCCCGGCTGTTGCTCGGGTTTGTAAGGGAAATAACTATATAAGCATTTTTAGAAAGTTACTTCCCTTATAGATGCCAATTCGGGCTTTCTTAGCCATTTCTGTTTTGGTGTCTTCAAGCCATGATGTCGTTCTAAAAGAACGCTGGTCTCCTTGACAACGCTTTACGACGTTGATTTCCTTACACTCCCTTCCCCACAGCTTCACGAGGGAGGGAAGAAGGGGGAGAAGCAAACAGGTGCAGGTGTGACCATGGACGCCAACTCCGCCGCCATCGACACACGAAAAATTATGCATTAAAATGGAATAAAAAATTATGTTAAATTATTTTTAAAATCGTAGACTCATCGTAGACGCGCGCTAATACTCAGACGGGCTCGATATGAATCACGACTATAAGATACCCGGTTTTGGTTAAACTGCACCGCAAAATGTGGGAGTAGTTAGGAATCTAAATCGAAGGGGACAGACACTCACACAACTACAGTTTTATATATATAGATATTGTCTGATGAATAGAAACTTAATTACACTATGTAACAGGATTTTTGTCCTTGGGTAGCTACTGTTATTTCCTGTTTGATTACCCCTGGAAAGTATGAAAAATGGCTAATATTTCCTTCAAACTTTAACTTTTGTCACATTTCTGTAAAACCCTAAAGAATCCCTCTCAAAACATGGCTATGATACTCCCCACTACTCTTGCTCATGATCAGAGGTGCACATATTGTCAGTCATTAGGGGACATGCTGAAGTGGTTAAGGTCAAGTAACTGACAAACAGCAGAACATTTGTGGTAACGATATTTCTGCTTCAGCTACTCAGCGCAGAATCTGTCTGAAATGTAATGGTTAATAGGTCAGTTTCAAAACATTGATATCCAAGTCACAAAAAAAAGGAAAAAGAACTTTGTTACACAGTATTATATCTAGATAATGAAACAGAGAGAATAGATCATGCCGTTGCTTTATGCACACACAAAATATTCATGCACACACACACACACACACACACACACACACACAATAAACATACATTTCAAAAAATGTTTTAAAATAGGGAGACTGAGATAACTAAAGAATTAGTAGCACCACATTTTGTTACGTAATTCTAACATTTCTTCTACTCCTTATAGTGTTTATATCTATTTCGGGATCTTTTCGGTTTGAACGGCAGTTTTTAATATAATTTCTAGGTAACTAAAAATTTTAAACTTCGTATACTGGTAGAATGTGTTTATAAATTATCATTTTCTCTTGGCTTTATTGAGAAAATTCTATAGTTTGTAAGATATTTGTTGTTGTTTTTCTTCATTTCCTGCAATATCAACCAATCACTGACGTCCATTGAGGTAAAAAAACATTCTGTGCCGTATGAATATGTCCCTCGTTTAAGAAACAGATTGGGTTTATTTGAATTTGTGAAGAAAAAAAATACCCTCCCCCCCACCCTTACCCAAAAACAGATTGAAATGCAATAGATCGATACTAGGATCATAATTATGGGTGACAATTTCATATGACACCGCTAGAAAAAACTGCCGTTCAAACCGAAAAGATCCCTATTTCGTTCTCCCTCTCAACTTTTCAGTTTCTAATCTCTCACTTTATCCCTCGCTTCA
>NC_043001.1:48826949-48846949 GCF_006345805.1 Octopus sinensis | reverse complement strand
AGAAAGGAGAAAGCTAATTCGAAGACTACAGATCCAATGCATCACTGGAACTGTAAAATTTGTAAAACTTTCCAGAAGTTTATCATTTAAATATATATGAACTTTTCTAGATATGTAACTACCACACATACATACACACACACTATCCATTTTTGCATTCTCCTGCCTTTAAAAATCACTTTGTATCCCTCCACTTCAGGCCAGTTATTTTTCACCCATGTAACGGTGCACGTACTTTTCTCGGACTGTTATTTTCTTTCTCCCTGAACTTCTTTCTCTTTTCCTCTTTCTGACGATGAGCTATGCTCGAAACGTCACACCCACTCTTTTTTTCCAACTTAAATTTTGTATGAGTGTCAATCTAACACAGCCACTGTATACATCCTTTTGACTTTTGTTCTTTCCTTTTTTTTTTACTTTTGATTTGCTTATATATATAGGACGGGCTTCAATACAATTTCTATCTACCAAATTCACTCATAAGATATTGGGCGGCTCTGAGATACAGTAGAAGACACTTACCCAAGGTACCGCGCAGTGGAACTGAACTCGATACCACGTTCCTGAAATTGACCAGAGAACTAACAAAGTTGATAGACACATCGATGAAAGATATTTCACCAAGAAACAACCCCCAAAATAGATACTGTAAAGATCACACGACATTATTAGAAAATATTTGTAGCAGACTTGCAGAAAACTGACTTTATCTATTTTTCGACTCCTTCACCAAAGTCCCTGAGAATGGAAGAGACTTCTCTTAGCTAAATCTTAAAACTTGAATCTGTGACACGATCAATGTCGAAATTTTATAATAACTATGGTGATTTCTGACATAGTCTTAAGGTTACACATTTCTGTGTAAATCGATTAAATCGATCACAGTACTTGACTGGTAAATTACATTATCGATGACCAGGAAATCGACCTCGGCTAGATTTGAAATCAGTATATGAAATGACACCATTAATAGTTAAGAATCCGTTATATTGAGTAAAATATTTGCTGTAGCCTATCTTTTATACCAAAGCAAGATCAAAAGCCACGAGAGCGCGTGCCTGGTACTGCATCAGGCATTTATTATTATTATTATTATTTATTATTATTATTATTATTATTATTATTATTATTGAGTGAGAGAGCAGTGCATGCCATTAAGTGACACTGGGGTAAAATATACGAAGCCCAATATACCCATCATGACTTACCCGTCTGATAAAGGTACACCAGGCACATGCATCACAACCATATGTGCGCGACATGGTGATCTCATATCAAGATAAACAGCACATGACCTTGCAGTGGGGCCCAGTTAGAATTTTCTTCAGGTTGAGTAGCCCATCCCGCTCAAAAGGTCTCTGAATAAGGTTGTTTAAGGATGTTGAAAGAACCACCCATGTTTCCAGAGGTGAATTATTCAACCCCAAGAATCCCCCCCCCAACACATGGCTATGATGCTCCCCCACTACTTCTGCTCGTGATCGAGATGCACATATCGTCAGCCACTAAGAGACATGCTCAACTGTTAAGGTCAAACAACTGACAAGCAAATCTGTGGTATTGAGCAGAATATTTGCTGTAGCCCATCTTTTATACCAAGACAAAACAATGTACATGATAACACTTCCAATCAGTTAAGATCAGAAGCCATGAGAGCCACTGCCTGGTACTGTTATTATTATTATTATTATTATTATTATTATTATTATTATTATTATTATTATTATTATTATTATTCACAACTACTTTCTCCTCGTTATCAAATCGTTGTCCCTGAAGACTCTTTCATTGGCTCCAACAGGTGGAAGTCGACGGATTTAGACTTAAGACAATTAATTACGATTATTAAGACGATATAATTGACTAACCCTTCCCCATAAAATTCTGGCCTTCTGCCAAGACTAGGAAGAAATGCTTTTGCGATGTTTGTTTTGACTGTTTCTTCTGGCTCTTTGCGCTCTGTTGTTCAAATTCCGCCGAAATCAACTTTTGCGGTCTTCCTTTCGACGTCAAGAAAATGAAAAACCAAGGTCGATTATATACACCAACTCTGAATCCTAAATATTGTTGGCTGTATACCTAAACCAGAATCCATCATTATTATTATAGACTAGCAGTATCACCCGGCGTTGCTCGGGTTTGTAAGGGAAATAACTATATAAGCATTTTTAGAGAGTTACTTCCCTTATATAAGTCGAGCAAAAATAGATTAAAAATGCGGAAAAATGATGGTAATTTTTTTTTTTTTAATCGTAGACTCATCGTAGACGCGCGTTAATACCCAGAAGGGCTCGATATGAATCACGACTATAAGATACCCGCTTTTGGTTAAACTGCACCGCAAAATGTGGGATTAGTTAGGAATCTAAATCGAAGTAGACAAATACACACACGACTACAGTTTTATATATAAAGATTATGCAATTTTTATTTCGAAATAAAAGTTATATTCATAACATATATCTTAAAGGCATTAGAAATATTACTAATAATAAAATAAGACAAAAGCGGAATTTTAAAAAAAGGCATTTTTATTTTGCAGAATTTCAATTACAGTATTATAGGCTCAAGTTAATTGTATTTACATTTATATAGTGTTTGATGTGATTGAAGTGGAAATTCTGTGAGAAAACAATAGAATTCGAAGTAAAAATGCTTTCAGAATACATTAAATTTATGTTGATTTTTCACGTTAAACTTAATTGTTAAATGAGATGCATTAATGAATTAGCCTTACATCACATGTGTGTGTGTTGTGTGTGTGTATGTGTGTGCGTGTATGTGTGTTTTTGTGTGTATATATACATAGTTACATATGTATATATACGGATGTATATATGTATTTATATATACATATCTATCTATCCATCTCTCTCTCTCTCTCTCTCTCTCTCTCTCTATATATATATATATATATATTATATATATATATTATATATATATGTATATGTATGTGTATACACACACATATATATATACATATATATGTATACACATAAACATATATCTATATATATATATTAAATGTATGTATATATATATATATTTAATTATATATATACACAAACACACACACACACACATATATATATATATATATATTATATATATATATATAATATAATATATATATATATTATATATATACTATGTATGTATGTATGGTATCACTTTTAATATATAAAAACCTTGTATAAAAATTTTTAATGAACACAATTGAAAATTATTGTTTTCGTAATATTGCTCAAAGAGTATGGATTTAGAGATCAAATTCATTAACTTTCTAGCTAAAATAATCACCATCTTTACTTCTAAAAACAATAAATTGCTTTAATTATCACAAGTTTATTTTATTATAGAAGATTCACGTAAGTTGATAGTATTGATTGGAAGCAGTAGTTATAATTCATATATTTATATATTCATAATTTATATTCTTTATCCACCAATGCAGTGTTGAGCACTCGTTATCACTGTTTGATATTAGCGTGTTTATAATTTATAGTAATATATATTCTTTATTATTTTTAGTTAATAAATAATGAAGAAAACATTATTTTTAATCGGGAGAACTAGCAAAATGTCTTGAGGGAGAAGAGCTTCGTGTTTAATCAAATTTTGATTTGCTTCTTAAACGCTTTTACGGAATTTTCTTTTTAGCTGCATAAGTACCATGACAAAACTATTGGCTTCTGAGTCATTTTGTAAGTGATAACCAAATAAAAATTATATATATATATACATATATATATAATAACAAATTAATAAATAAAATATATGCATACATACATATATGTACATGCCTACATCTATATGTATATATACATGCATATATGGGTACAGGACACCAAAAAACGTAGAACACAACGAGAAACGAAAACATAAAAACAAACACATGGAAACGGACTTTTTCAAACAACGAAAAAACAGAGTAAAAGACATACAACACAAGGAACATTCCCCTTCTTCAGCTGCCCCTGCTTCGACTACTCCGTGTTTCGAAGGTAAGGGCAAGACACGACTTCTTTGAAACAATCCTTCCCGCAAAGCAAATTAAATAAAATTTGGGATTTTTTGCGGAGGGGTAAAAATGGTGACAAGAACAGGACGTGTGTAATTTTTGTAGTCGAAAGTCAGCATGAATAATGACCAAATAATATAAGATCCAATTTTAGCAGCATTTCGTAGAGAAAGGATGTAATTCTTGAGCCGGAAGTCCATGAAGTATAAAATCAATGTGTATCGATGCATCGCACAAAATGATTGGTTATTAAAACGGCCATTTATTTATATGATTATTATATTAGTCGTTACAACATAGAAGATATGACTTTCTTCGAGTTATAGTACATGTATTGTTTGTCGTTGCAGCACACAAACTGTCTCTAGCTCCATGGATCATTGTGTATGGTAAGCTTCATCTAAGAGTTACTACTAAACTATGAGTTACTACTAAAAGGAAGTACTAAAAGGGAGTTACTACTAAAAAGAGTGTCTATGCAAATAGAAACAGTAAAACTTCTTGTATCGAAGAAAGATGTGTATTCTTGGTAGGAGCCGAATTATCAAAAAGAAAGAGCTGGCTTTTGCTTGCGTATTTATATTCTTCGTAACTAAATTAAATTAAAATAAAATAAAAAGGATTTTCCCACTATATCGGCCTTAATCTGTGCATGATTCGTGAAAGATCAAAAAGTCAGTTTATTCTCATACCTTTCCTAATGCAACAGGCGAAATTAATAGGCCGATGGCTTGTATAAAGGTTGTGAATTAGATTTCTAATCCTAGCTTAGAAATTTGGTAATTGTTCGCTACAAAAGTAAAAAAGTGCCAAAACCTTAAGTACGGGTCCATCCGGCAACATTCTAGTCTTAGCTGATGGCTAAACCTAATAGACACGAAACGAATGGCTCTTTTAAGGACGAACCACCACCGGTTATTAACCACGGAACCGGTTAACGCCCTCTGTACTAATTCCTTAATCCGGCTGCAGTATGCCTCACAAGTCAAAATAGACTTGTTCAGCTTCCAGTAATCGGATCCTCTCTTAGCTGCACTATTTACGTTCAGCCTACGCTTAACCATTCCATGGTCTGTGTAGGATACCGGAACAAGCTGTGCACAACTAAAGCTAGCTTTATCTTTAGCTCTTATCGCTATCCTATCTAAGTAAGAGTTGAACCTTCCGTCGCCATTCATCCAGGTCCACTCTGGGACATTCGGATGTTCAAGTCTGTAACAATCTGCTTGCTGAAATCGCTTAAGCAGATCTATAAGGCGTGAGTTCGTTTTCCTATCAATCGAGCCAACGCTATCGATGCGTGCGTCAACGATAGCGGTATAGTCACCTAATACTACTAATGTCTTCAACGTTACGAGAAAGTTCTCTAGGCGCCGATAAAAATCAGTTGGTAATCCTCTAGCACAGGGTGCATAGATTCTGATCAACCTGAAGGCTCTACCACTGTACATCATATCAAGGACGACCAGCCCACCTTCAGGGTCCACACAGACTGTACTCGTCTGCAGTCAAGCCTTTTCGGACGAGTACTACTACACCCCCTCGACCTCCGGTCTGGCGAGGAGACATGATTTTCTGATAGCCTTCCAGAAGGGGCGAGAAGGTTTGTAGACTGTCCAGCTTGGTCTCTGTAGCAACCATCACACGTATATCATGTTATCTGAGGTCGTTGAGGAGGCAAGTTTGCTTCCACTTCGAGCTCAGACCACATACATTTAAGCACCCCAAGTTAAGTGAAACCATAAACCTGGGGGAAAAAACAAAGGCTCTACTTACCCTTATTTGGAGATGCTGGGGTTGACCTCACCAAACGTGAGTCGGCCTCCTCCTTTCTGTCCTTCTCCGGGCATTCAGGCGGGTCTGTGCGCCTCTTGATGCCTCTCGAACGCCTATCCTTCATCTGCCTGTATAAATTTTCTCCCATCCAGGCACGTTTCATATGTGTATCGTCTAGATGCAAAAATTTCACTGTATGGTATAGTGGAATTTGTCTTTCTAAATAATCGTCTATAGAGTCATATTCAATTAAAATTATTTCTTCATTCTTTTGTGCTTTTTCCGGGGCGGTGGGACGGGGTCTTTTTTTGTTATCTGTGGTGTATGGTTGTCTTTTTTCCTGTGGGGGTATATGGGTGGGGAAGGTGCATGTGAACGTTTGCGAATTGTCATGAATTCTTCTTCGGACACCTCCATGGTGTCGTCTGGGGACGTTATGTTTGAAACACAAGCTGCCTCAGAAATCAGGTGGGCGAGGTTTTTATTAATGTTGGGGTTTGTGTATGCTGGGGTTGGGTCTTTTCATTACTCTGTTTGGGGTGGCACCACAACAGGGTGAGTGGGAGTATTTGCTTTTGTGGGGGCTGGTGTATGTGAAGGTTTGGGGATGTTTTGAATAGTTGTGGGGACTAGAGTCTGTAACAGTTTTTTTCTCTTTTTCTTCTTTTCCTCCTCTTTATCTTTTTTATTTCACAATCGCTTCGAATGAGGCCTTTTTTTCCACATTTGAAGCAAGTAACCTTTTTACCCTCCGCTTGAACTCGGAGGGTAACTTTTTCACCCACGCGTACCCGGTCCAGAAGGTTTTCATTGTCTTCCCGTGCCCCTTGGATGATGGCTGAAATGCTCTGCCCTGTCCAGTATTGGGAGGCAGAGTATGAAATCTGGAGGAATTGTATTTTGTCTGTCCTGTTGTACAACAGGGCAGCCACCACCTCCCGAGGGTCTATTTCCGATGGCACTTCCGTCACCCTCACACAAGAAGTTCGTCTTCCCTTGTAAGAGGGCAGAAGCACCGCCTCCTTCGTCTTCAAGGGGCTAACCGAGTACTCCTGCGCTAACTTTTCCGTCTTAAACGGACTTCAATGGTTGCAAAAACCTCGCCCATTGCGATATGAGTAATATCATTCCATACAGGAGCGAGGCATTTCTCAATAACATTTTCTTTGAGATGTTTAAAACGTCTCCCTTCCATACAGAAGGATCTGAAGACCACAGTTCTCTTCTCTATTTCTTCAGCATCGAACCCGAGTGTTATCTTGATATCTTGGTCTTCCTCCTTCATCTTGGAAAATATTCTTTCAAATCTTCATTGTTCAACACAATGGTCTTCGTTTCCACGGCGGCAACGTCAGAAAATTTTTTGCTATTAACATTTCTCATTGAGAGTGCTTTTTCTTTTAAACTTTCGACCGACACGCTCGGTCAAAATCATAGACGACACAAAAAACAGGTTTGTAAATTGTTCACCAAATTAGTTCAGATCTTCCTCCACCCCCTTTACGGGGCGTGGCACAAGAGAAACCTACGATGGCTTGAAAAAAGTTTCAATCGCACAAAAAATGTTTTTCGCCTTACCTTCTCGGTAGAGAAGCATAAAAATCCAGAGTACACGTAATCCAGACAAACGGTACTCCAATGCACACAAATAGTTAATTCTCAATAACAACGAATCTTGCCCCCCCCCTTTGGGGAAGCACGACACAAGGAAAAGCTTACAACGGCTTGAAAAAAGTTTCAATGCCTAATTGAAGTTAAAAATCCCAAGACACAATAACAAGGTACGTCTTACTTGCTCCAAAATAGCAGCAACAGTAACTGGAAGCACTCTCCAAAATGGAGGTAAGCAAGCTACTTACCACACAGCCACTCCTACGCTTGATTCTTTCCTTCTTTCTATCAGAACTTTCACACTTCGTTCATTCCACTCTTCGTTCTGTCGTTTCCCCTCTCTCACATTTCCTGGCCTTCTCTTCGTGTTCATTTTCCCTCTTTCACTTCACTGTGTCTCTTTCATTTTTTCTCGCTCCTCTTTAATTCTTCTATCCCCCTGCCTCTACCTCTCTCTCTTCTCTCCCCACGTGACCGGTGTTCGGCCAGGCCTGATTTTTCTTTCTTGGTTCAACTACCATCCGTGCAACATCTATATTCCTTCCTGCGACTGTTAAATCTTATGTCCCTTCTGTAAGGCTTTACTTCCACACACGCCAGCTGAATTTAATTCGTCCTTAGTCGAAAGACACCTGTTGTTATGTCCTGTTAATTGCATTTGTTTTTGTGTAACATTTCTCTGTTTTTTTTCCGTCCTTGTTTTCGTATACATTCACTGCTTTCTTTCAAGGAATCTATGCTCTTAGCTTATTTTTTCCTTGGGACTGGCCAGATTGGAGCAATCTCGGGTATAACCAGCCAAAATTGCAAAGATAATCTGGAACTCGACTGAGGATAGGAAACTCCGAATGATCTGTCCTTGTTTTCCTTGTATCGTCTGTCTGGATATTTTGTCCCTTTTTTGTTTCCCATAACTGTCTGGATGTTTTGCGTCCTTGTCCCATTTTTGTATGTATATATATATATATATATATATATATATATATATATAAAGGTGTGAGTCTAAAGTATATCTACAGATTTCCAAGTGCCCCAATTCTAATACTAATCAGATATACATTTACACCATAATCTATGTGTGCACAACCATATTTGTCTTCACCTATACTCTAAAACTTCCCGTTTATGCACACATATGCATAAATACATGCATATGCCCATGTACATGACAACATAAACATATCCATAGATCCACAAACACTCCAATTAGAATACTAATCAAATACATATTTTTATACCTAGATTAACACGTGTACTCCAATATATTATATATATATATATATAATATATATATATACATACAGATAGATAGATAGATAGATAGATAGATAGATAGATAGATAGATAGATAGATAGATAGTAGATAGATAGATAGATATGTGTGTATATATATATAATATATATATATATATATATATATATATATATATATATATATATATATATATATATATATATAGCCAATCCAGTCCAAATCCTCATCCTGAACTCCGTATATCTTCATATGTGTATACCAATTTTCAAAATATGAGTGAAGATATCTAAAACGAATCTATTGAATCCTACCTAGTTTGTTATATATACCCATACAAGTATGAGCACATATTTATGCACACATATATGTCCTAACTTATTACTACATCTGCATACTCGGATTACTACATATAGCCATATATATATATAAAGTTAATCCAAACATGAAAGCACAAAAAGACACAACAACGCGAGGACGTGGAACAAATATAGTATTATTGGACGCTCAGGAAAGAAGGAAAGACGGAGGGTTTAACGTTTCGAACGGAGCTCTTCGTCGGAAACATAGGAGAAGGAAAAAAATCGCCAACGGTACACTTGCGGTCACATTTTGAATGACCGGAAGGAAATGGGTGAAGAAAAGTTCTTTCAAGGACAGGAGAGTGCAACACACACATAATCACACACACATATATGTGTGTGATTGTGTGTATATTATTTTCGTTTCTATTGCTGTTATTAATATTATTATCATTATTATTATCATTATATTATTATTATTATTATTATTATTATTATTATTATCATTATCATTATCATTATTATTATTATTATTATTATTATTATTGTTATTGTGGTTATTGTTATTACTTGTGTGTGTATCATTTCTTTTATTTCTCCTACTTAGGCGTCAAGTTTTCTATTTTAATTGAGAAGATGATGGTAGCCAGGTTATGTGTTAGACTGTATCCTATTCTTATTGTTTTGTTATTGATTATCTCCCAATATTTGTTTTTCTCTTTTGTAAAATGTTTGTTAATTAATCTAAATATTGTTTTGACCATGTTATTCTTAATTTGCATAGCGAAAGGGATGATTAACCACAGAGTATCAATTTCATTATTTCCCTTATTGGGGTTTTTCATATTATGTGTATTGTTTCTGTTATTATTATTTTTACTATTATTATTATTATTATTATTATTATTATTATTATTATTATTATTATTATTATTATCATCAATATTATTATTATTATTATTATTTTTATTATCATTATTATTATTATTATTATTATTACTAACAATTTTATCATTATTATCAATATTATTATTATTATTATTATTATTATTATTATTATTATTATTATTATTATCATTATTATTATTATTATTATTGTTGTTGTTGTTATTATTATAGCTATTGTTATTTATGGGTTGCTTTATCATATTTCTAATATTTCTATTGTTATTTTTATATTTATCCTTGGTAGTGTTGCAGTCACCCAAATTTTGGGGGCTGGAGGTAGTTGCTTTATCCTGGCTACTATAGTCAATAATTCCTGTGGAGATATTTTATTTTACCTTTTTATTCTGCATCTTTTAGTGCTATGTTGTATTTTTCCTTGTGTTTATTAAAGATCTCTTCATTAGAAGAGAGATTTGAAATTCTTTTACTTATATTTAGTAGTAGGGCATTTTTTATTTGCAAAGGATGGTTACTAAAATTGTTTATACGTCTTAATGTAGAGTTTTCTTTAATATAAGGCTCACTACAGTACACTGAAAAGATGGAAATAACATGTGGGCTTACTGTGACCTCTTGGCAGAAACAGCTGAAAGAAACTGCTCTTCTTTCTCTATTCTAGAAATTACTGGTACTTTATATGTAAAACACAATCTTCACACATGTATATATATTCTCAGAATTGTTCAAAATAAATAGACATAATATAATGTATAACAGTTGATGCATGCTACCTCTGGATCCCCTCCATTTTCTTCTTGCCCAATATATATATATATATATATATATATACATAAACACACACAAGAGTTAAGAATCTTCCATGTGTTAACATGTACTTCCTTGCGACAATGTAAACTTTTGTCTAATCAAGATATCCTTGGCCTTACAAGTAGCCTGGGGTATACATCTTGCTTGGATATTGACCACTTCTGAGGTTCCGCTTGCTATGAAACATATGTAGCCCGAATCTTATCTACTCCATTCCTTAACTCTTGTATTATTATTTAGATACCCGGCAACCCTGTTGCCTATTGTGAAATATTAAAATGAACTTTTACTTTGATATAAAAAAAACAAATCTACAACCTTCTATCTCAATAAACCACTATTGTTCCTGAAAGTTGTTTTTTATATTTACGACAGATTGCTTGAAGCTAACTTTCTTCCTATACCTCGATCCCTGGATCTTATATATATATATATATACTCTTTTACTCTTTTACTTGTTTCATTCATTTGACTGTGGCCATGCTGGAGCACCGCCTTTAGTCGAGCAAATCGACCCCGGGACTTATTCTTTGTAAGCCCAGTACTTATTCTATCAGTCTCTTTTGCCGAACCACTAAGTGACGAGGACGTAAACACAACAGCATCGGTTGTCAAGCAAAGCTAGAGGGACAAACACAGACACACAAACATATACACACACATACACATATATATATATATATATATATATATATATATATACATATATACGACAGGCTTCTTTCAGTTTCCATCTACCAAATCCACTCACAAGGGCTTGGTCGGCCCAAGGCTATAGCAGAAGACACTTTCCCAAGATGCCACACAGTGGGACTGAACCCGGAACCATCTGGTTGGTTAGCAAGCTACTTACCATACAGCCACTCCTGCGCATATATTTTTTTTTATATATATATACATATATATATATATATACACTCACACTCACACACACACACACACACATATATATATATATAAGCATATAAGTTGCTTCTGCTGAGTTACTATTAATGTTCTATTTGCCTCAAAGAAACCGTGGGAATCTGAGTGGGTTTCATGTTGTTATCCCCAATTTATAGCCAAATTGCATCCATTATCAGGAAAATACAAAATATTTCAAATGTTATGCCAATATTAAATTTCACCTGCTCTTTTCATTATTGATTGTTTATTTAAAACAATTTTATTTCGAAATTAATTTAATTTAGACTATAGATTGCTGTAATTAATTGTGTCCAGATGTAGAAGTGGTGATTATTTTAATTGTAAAATTGAAATAAATAACAGTGCCAATAAAGAAGATGGTAAAGTGGCAGAGTTGTTAGAGTGCCTTGAGTTATTTGCTCTAGTTCAATTCCTACCGAAGTCATCTTTCCCTTTCATTCTTCTAACATAGCTAAATAAAGTACTACTCAAAGCCGATGAATTCTTTTTACTTGTTTCAGTCATTTGATTGCAGCCATGCTAGAGCACCGCCTTAAAAAGGGTTTTTAGTTGAAGAAATCGACCCCAGGACTTATTGCTTGTAAGCCTAGTACTTATTCTATCACTCTCTTTTGCCGAATCGCTAAGTTAGGCAGATGTAAACACACCAACATCAGTTGTCAAGCGATGGTGGAAGGACAAACATAGACACAAAAACTTGCCTACACCTACACCTCGAAGAACTTTCAATGTTCAGATCCATCTTCTCATGAGATTTACGAAAACAATATAAACTTAACGAGTCTGATATCTACATCCATATTATCTAGGTAAAGATGTGAATTCAGTAATTTTCTATGTATTTACTGAAAATAGTAATACACTTTCTTTTTTTTTTTTACCAAAATGTGATATAGTGATATATAAAATATAAACCCCATTAATGTATCTAATGTAACATTAAAGTTTAATGTTAGAAGTCAACATAATTTTGATTTACTTCTTAAATGTTTTTAAATAGAAATTTTTTGTTGTTTTTCTTACTGAATTTTCACTTAAACCACATGAAACTATGTAAATGTAAATACAATTAGTTTGTGTATATAATATTGTAATTTAAAAATGCAATTTTAATTTTACTGGATATCTAGTGATATATAGGAATTACAATTTACGAATAACATTCGTACAAAATACATTACAAAAGATTCTGAATAGTCTGGTTCATAAAGAGGCCTATTATGAAGGTAACACCAACCCAATTGATACCAATGGTTGAGTTTAGATTCAACCCAGAGAATAAGGCTAGGAACCACTCTATAGAGGATTGAAATGGAGTTCCTGGTTGAAACAGTCCATAAAACCTCCAACATGATCAACCTTCCAAACGACTCGCAGCTAATTGTGACAGTGGTTGGCAGGAGGGCTAGGTACCACTTGCATGGTATTAACAACCACAGCAAGCTGGCAGAAATGTTAGCATGCCGGGCGAAATGCTTAGCAGTATTTCATCTGCCGTTACGTTGTGAGTTCAAATTCCGCTGAGGTCGACTTTGCCTTTCAACCTTTCGGGGTCAATAAATTAAGTACCAGTTATGCACTGGGGTCAATGTAATCGACTTAATATCTATGTCTGTCCTTGTTTGTCCCCTCCATGTTTAGCCCCTTGTGGGTAATAAAGACATAGGTATTAACAACCACTTGAGAGCTTTCTGACCAAACAGCAAGTAAGAGAAGAAAAACCAGTGCTCCTGCCAACCTCATACTCACATCAGCAGCAACAACAGGAGGCGCAATGGCCCAGTGGTTAGGGCAGTGGACTCGCGGTCGGAGGATCGCAGTTTTGATTCCCAGACTGGGCGTTGTGTGTGTTTATTGAGTGAAAACACCTAAAGCTCCACGAGGCTCTGGCAGGGGGTGGTGGTGACCCCAGTTGTACTCTTTCACTCCAACTTTCTCTCACTCTTTCTTCCTGTTTCTTGTCTCCGACTTCCTACGCAACCGCTGAGCCTGGATGTGCATTCATCCATCCGTCGATGCTCTCGGTGTCGGGGGTTGATCTGCTTTCTCTTCTGCAGGTCTTATGAATAGAAAAGGACCACGTTTCAGACTTCTCCCAAGGACGAAGACCACTTCACTCAACAGCAACAGCAGTGGAGGTGCAATGGCCCAATAGTTAGAGCAGCAGACTCGCGGTTGGAGGATTGCGGTTTCGATTCCCAGACCGGACGCTGTGTGTGTTTATTGAGTGAAAACACCTAAAGCTCCATGAGGCTTCAGCAGGGGGTGGTGGCGACCCCTGTTGTACTCTTTTGCTCCAACTTTCTCTCACTCTTTCTTCCTGTTTCTTGTCCCCAACTTCCTATGCAACCGCTGAGCCTGGATGCGTATTCATCCATCCATCGATGCTCTCGGTGTCGGGGGTTGACCTGCTTTCTCTTCTGCAGGTCTTACGAATAGCAAAGGACCACGTTTCGAACTTCTCCCAAGGACGAAGACCACTTCACTCAACAGCAACAGCAGCAACAACAAGAGGAAGAACAGTAACAACACCAAAAAAAGATCTACAACAGCAACAACAGCAGCAGCCATAACAACAGTGACAGCACAAGCAGTAGTAATTACAACAGCTGCTACAGAAGCAGCAACAAAATCAACAGACCAAAAATGCTACCACCAACTGCAACAGTAGAAACAGCTGCAACAAGAACAAAAGCAGCAACAAATGTACCAGAAGCAACAGCAACAACAGTCATAGAATCCCGAGGACAACAAAAACAGGATGTATCACCAAACTTCTTCAAAGTGTCTTCCAACTTTGTTCTTTTCCCTAACAATACACAAACAGCACATTTGCATAGACATACATCTTCCCGCCTTTGTCTCAGAATTATCTGTTTCAAATACTTTGTCATACAAGATGACACAAAAGACTGGACGAATAGGCCCTCGTAAGAAGGAAACACCACCAAATTGAGATTCGTTGAATAAGTATTATTGATTTGGGTTTCCTCTTAAAGTACAAAGATTTAATTATAGATACATTCGAATTAAATATGAATTTATTTTAGGAGCACATTAGGATCAAAGCAGCTACAATTTTCCTGGAAAGTGCATTTATTGTTTTAGTCACCAAAAAATAATTATTGATGCATTTAATTTTCATTTTTGATTTCTAAAAAATATATTGTCTGCTTATTTAAAAAATAATGATTTTGTGAATGAAAAATTTTGATTATGATTGAATATTTAGGCAGACCATTAATAAATCTGAAGTCCAAATTCACCATTCGTGAAGTAGCGAGACTGAATTAAGTTAACAGTTATAACTTGGATTTACAATAATATACACCAGTATTGCTGCAGCTAAGGTGGAGAACTGGCAGAATCATTAGAACTTGGACAGAATGCTTTACGGTTTCTGTTCTAACTCTCTGTGGTTTGAGTTCAAATCCAGCCAAAGGTAACTTTGCTTTTCATTCTCTCGGGGTCGATAAGATGCTTTGCTCTATCTGGTTTGGTTATTTGCAATCTGATAGCAATGCTTGCAACAATGCTGATGCTAAACCGTATCAACACAAATCAGTGCCTTTCCCATGGATAAACATCGGTAGCGTGGGAAGGAGAGACTTGCATACATGGGCAACTACCAGTCTTCCTAAAAATTTTACATGTGCAGATGTGCAAACTTTAACAGAACACAGTGAACACTATCATGTAGAATTTTCCACAAAAGGTAGTTGTCATTAGGTTTGTTTTTGTTCTTTTGGATGTTCCATGATCGTGCATTTGGTATAAGATACATTCAGACATATGCTATTATTAGCACCGCTTATAGTGGTGACCTGGTAGAACCGTTAGTATACCAAACAAAATGCTTAGCAGCATTTGGTCAATCTTTATGTTATGAGTTCAAATTCCATCAAAATTGACTTTACCTTTCATTCTTTCTGGATCAATAAAATAAATACCAGCTGAGTACTGGGATCGATGTAATAGACTACCCCCTCCCCACAAATTTCAGGCCTTGAACACCGAGAAAGATATGATGGACCACCACTGTTTGAAACCATTAATACCACTGCTGTTAATATAGAGAAATGTATTCACAATATGAATATCTTATATATTTTATTTGATAAACTAACCTAGCCTAATCTAACCTAACCTTCCATTAACTATCATTATGTTAGGTTAGGGTGAGGTACGGTTAGATTGGTAATTTACAGACTTTTACCATTATATATTTTTACCAAATTAATGTTTGATTTTCCAATTAATATTGATGGCAGAATTCATATTTTTATTAAGTTAAAGCAAAAAGTTAAAGCACACAAATATGAAAAGTTTTTTAAATATATATTTTTTCAGTTTCTTTTTTTAAATATTTTACATGAGACTGAAGTTGTTATCTTGAATTTGCGGCAGTGAAGAGAAAAAGGGTGAAAAGGGGTTTTTTAGGTTAAGCGGGAGTTATTTGAAGTTTTTTTTTTAAATGCTGTACCTATTAGTGTTCAGTGAATTCTGTATTTTAATTAGATAAAAAAAAATTCTAGTTATAGTAATTGCAATTTCAGCGTTCCTCAATTGTAAACCAATCTTATTAACAAGCCCTTGTAATGAGTGGAATATTAATGATGAAAATAGTAAAGATTGAGAAAGCCAGCTCAATTGATTTATATGTAATAATAATAATAATAATAATAATAATAATGATGATGATGATGATGATGATGATAATGATAATAATAATAATAATAATAATAACAACAACAACAACAACAAAAACAATAATAATAATAATATAATAATAATAATAATAATAATAATAATAATAATGTTTATGTATTTGTTTTGCAAAATTCTTGATGTGAAATCATGTGTTGAAACAGATATTGTTATACTTGGGAATGGTCATATTTTGCCAATTAAATACACTCTATTATTTGGTCTTTAGTTTAGCTTTATAATAATTATTTTTGTTTTTTTGTCAAAGCTCTTTCGTCACACATCCTGTGACCTCTTTAGTGACTCTTTATCCCATGTGTCACCTCTTGTTCTGTTTAGTCCATTCTCTGAAGTCGTTGATTGGTCAGAAGAAAAAAAAATGTGTACAGATAATCCTGTAGTAATAGGAGGATCTCAAGGCATATTTTATGTCAATTGTTGAAAAGGAAAAGCATTACATGGTACATACTCTAAATCACACACATGCGCACATGCAGACTAGCAGTGGTACCCGGCTTTGTCTGAGTACCTCAACTAATGTGTATGTGTGTGTGTATGTGCGTGTGCATTGAAACAGTTATTATTATATTCAAGAATGGTCATTTTCTTTTTTATTTGCGAATTAGCCACATGCATTATATACTTATTCTTCACTTCAGTTTTTTTCATTACTTATTTTAGTGTCCTTTGCCTGAAATCTTTCCTCACACATCCTGTGACCTCTTCAACCTCTCTCCATCGCATGTTGTCTCCTGTTCTATTTAGTCCATTCTGTCTTTCTAACAGAAAGACAATTACAGGATATATCATTTCTATTTTATATGGTATTTAAAATAGTAAACCAACTTTTCAAAGGTATGAATTTTAATAACAACAGGGTTCCAAATACATACTCCTCTCTCCCCAGTTCTCCATATTTGCGGGCAAAACTTCGATTTTCTGGAATCTTCAGTTCCAAAACTCTTCAGTTTTTCCAATTCATGGGCAGTCACTTTGGTCAACACGTTCTAAATTAAACAAATATAAAATTGACTTAAATTTGACTTAAAAAGGCGCAGGAGTGGCTGTGTGGTAAGTAGCTTGTTTACCAACCACATGGTTCTGGGTTCAGTCCCACTGCGTGGCACCTTGGGCAAGTGTCTTCTACTATAGCCTCGGGCCGACCAAAGCCTTGTGAGTGGATTTGGTAGACGGAAACTGAAAGAAGCCCGTCGTATATATGTATATATATATGTATATATGTGTGCGTGTGTGTTTGTGTGTCTGTGTTTGTCCCCCTAGCATTGCTTGACAACCGATGCTGGTGTGTTTATGTCCCCGTTACTTAGCGGTTCGGCAAAAAGAGACTGATAGAATAAGTACAGGGCTTACAAAAAGAATAAGTCCTGGGGTCTCGATTAAAGGTGATGCTCCAGCATGGCCGCAGTCAAATGACTGAAACAAGTAAAAGAGTAAAAGTGTAAAGAGTAAAGAGTTAAATAATTGAATCAAATACAGGCTCTTGCACATTAGTATAAATGATAAAAGTTTATTAATACTGTATAGTGCAAAGTACTAGCTTGTGCAAAATACTGGTAAGATAGTCTGCAGCCATGAGAATTTGAAGTTTCTTGCTCGTATAGAGAGTTCGGACCATTAGTGTCCAGAAAAATCGATCAGTGTTGTACCTATATATATACGATAATACTCCAGCCCACACCTCAGTGGTTGTCATGGCAATAATTTGTGATTGTGTATATGAACTTGTTCTCCATCTGCCTTATTCGCCAGACTTAGCCCCCCTCTGACTTTCATCTATTCCCCAAAATGAAAGAAGCCCTGGCTGGTAGTCATTTTGCCAGTGACAATGACATCATAGATGAGTTCTTCTACACTGGGATAATGGCAACTCAGCACCACTGGAGAAAGTGTTCAGCCATCAATGGGGACTATGTTGAAAAATAAATCATCAGAAGTTTTGTACCATGTTTTGTTTTTTTGAGGCTCAAGACTTTTCATACACCCCTCGTGTGTGTGTATATATATACATACATATATAGGGTTGGCCAAAAGTCACTAGAAAGCAAATCAAAATTCCATAAATACTATCTGTAATTCCATATTAACTCAAATGGAAAAATGTGTCACTCAAGAACTTCGGTTTGAAATATTTTCATGATGTTTCATATTTAGATGGTTTTATTAAATTCATTCAGTTCTTAAACCTAATAAATCTTGGAATTAAATGGTTTTGATTTAGTCAGGTGACTTTTGGCCAATCCTGTATATATATATATATATATATATATATATATATATCTGAAATCAATACAGTAGTTTACATACCTGGGCTGCATCATCTCATCTGATGCAAGGATTGACAAGGAAATTAACAATAGACTTTCTAAGGCAAATAGCTCCTTTGGCAGATTGTACAAACGTGTTTGGCACAATGGTGGCCTGAGGAACAAAACAAAGATCAGTGTCTACAGGGCCGTGGTTCTCACCACTCTTCTCTACGGCTCAGAAACCTGAATCACTTACCGCAGTCACGTCTGTCTCCTCGAGCGCTTCCACCAGTGATGTCTCCGCACCATCCTCAACATTCACTGGAGTGACTTCATCACAAACATTGAAGTCTTGGAGCGGGCTGAGATCCCCAGCATTGAAGCCACGCTACTGAAGTACCACCTCAGATGGGCAGGGCATGACTCCAGAATGGAGAACCATCGCCTTCCAAAGATTGCCACTGAGTGAGAGGAGCTCCAAGGAAGTGCTACAAAAACTGCCTCAAGAAGTCTCTAACAGCATGTCAAATTAACCACCAATGCTGGTCAGACCTGGCTGTGGACCGTGATGTCTGGCGCCACACGATCTTCAACGAAGTCAGCAAGTTTGAGGAACAAAGAAGAGACGCACTTAAAGACAAGAGACACAGGAGGAAGGCGCAAGCCGCCTCTGACACCACACCGGATGTTACCTTCGTTTGTGGACACTGCTCACAGACCTTGCTTTTCCATATTGGACTTGTCAGTCATGAGCGTGCATGCACGCGACGTGGACAGCCTTCCTGATCTTCGTTCGTGAAGCCGAGCCATGGATGAATATATATATATATATATATATATATATATATATAAATATACTTCACGATGTCATGCTGCTACTGTTTATATCTCACCCGGAGATTTATAATTGCTTATATATAATTTTTTAATTTGTTTACGGGAAATGTTTTGAATATGCAAATAAAGCCCCTGTTCCATTATGTCGGCCACAGTCTAAGGATGCTGATGTGAACTAGTTTTTTGCAGCTGATGGCAGTAGTGTCTGTACCTATTGACCTGTTTGCTTCAGACTTCATTGAAGATAGCCATGCCTTAAATGAGATCGAATGAAGAAATATAGTACCCATCCTTGACATCTGCAGACTGAATAGCAAAATTAGTCCATTACCACACACACCTCCATCCCCATATAACTACCATTCCTTCCTCTCTTTTCATCACCTTCCCCTCCTCCCCACCAAATACACATAGAAACACCCACATACCTCAAACAACCTTCTCACTGGTCAAAAGGGATAAACAACTCTCAGTTAAACATCCACTAATGCTATATTGCCTGAAGAAATGAATCCAGGAAGATGATCTACCTGATGCCCACATACAAAGGACTATACTGTAATCATCCCAGGAATACGGACTGT